>NC_067159.1:6159472-6489472 GCF_903995435.1 Acomys russatus
TCCTGGAAGCTGGAGTAGAAATATCTGAGCCAAGGTTCAGGCCCAAGTCTTGTCTTAGCTGCTTGTCAAATCTTGGGCATATACTTAGTCTATCAAAAATAAATGTACTATTTTATTTTTTAAAATAGTGATTCCTTTAGCAGTTTTTATTTTTAGAGTTATATGTGAGTGTGGGAGAAGGTAAGGGAGAAGGGAGAGAGATGAACATCAGAGTGCAGGTACCCTCGGGATCCAGAAGACAGTATTGGATCCCCTGCAAGTAGAGTTATAGGTAGTGCTGCGAACAGAGCTCAGGTCCTCTGCAAGAGGAGTAAGCATCCTTAACTGCTGAGCCCTCTCTTCAGCCTTACCTATTGATTTTTGAGACATAGTCACTGTGTATCCCTGGCTGGTTTGGAACTAATTATATACACCAGGCTGCCTTCCAACTCACAGTGTTCCTCCTGTCTCTGTCTCTTGAATGCTGGGAGTATAGCCATGCACCATTGGTGTTTTCCCTGTCAATCACAGCACAGTAAAATGGGCCCTGGAGAGATGGCTCAGCAGTTAAGAGCACCCGATGCTCTTGCAGAGGGCCTGGATTTGCTTGCCAGCACCCATACCAAGTTGCTTACAAATGCCTCTAAGTCCAATTCTTGGGAACTCATCATCTGCCTCTTGCTATCTCTCTGCACACCCACGTGACCATGCACATATATAACACACTTTAAAAATATATTTAAAGAATGAAAAAATAGCTGGGTGTGGTGGTGCATGCCTTTAGTCTTAGCACTTGGGAGGCAGAGGCAGGTGGATCTCTGAGTTCGAGGCCAGCCTGGTCTACAAAGTGAGTCCAGGACTGCCAAGGCTACACAGAGAAACCCTGTCTCGAAAAACAAACAAACAAAACAAAACAAAAAAACCAGGGGCTGGAGTGATGGCTCAGAGAGTAAGAGCACTGGCTGTTCTTCTAAAGCTTCTGAGTTCAGTTCCCACATGGTGTCTCATGACCATTTGTTTTTGTTTTTTGAGACAGGGTTTCCCTGTGTAGCCTTGGCTGTCCTAGACTTGCTTTGTAAACCAGGCTGCCCTGGAACTCACAGTGATCCGCCTGCCTCTACCTCCCGAGTGCTGGGATTAAAGGCGAGCCCCAGCACACCCGGCTCTCATGACCATTTGTAATGAGATCTGATGCCCTCTGTACATGCAGACAGAACACTGTATACATAACAAATAAATAAATCTTAAACACACACATACACACACACACACACACACAAGAATTCCATTTCAAATATAGGAAGCATATTGGGTGCACTGATGTTTGAGGAAAGCAAACATCATCCCTGTGTCCAGTTAGCCAGGTGCAAGCTAACTCTCGCACAAGTGCATAGAGCACACAAATGGGTCTTTACTACTGGACCTCCTCCATCAGCTGTCAGGTCATGTCATCATCTGTCTCTTCCTCCTTCCTCAGTGGGCGTGGCAGGCAATGGGGCCACTAACAGTGGGATGAAGAAGACTGATTGCTCCTTTTTCTTTCTCTGGGTGGGTACGCAGGTGGATACTCACATCCATGCAGCTGCCTGCATGAACCAGAAGCATCTGCTGCGCTTTATAAAGAAATCCTACCAGGTCAATGCTGACAGAGTGGTCTACAGCACCAAAGAGAAGGATCTGACCCTAAAAGAACTTTTTGCTAAATTAAATATGCATCCGTACGACCTGACTGTGGACTCTCTGGATGTGCACGCTGTAGGTTGGGAAGATGTTCTTTTTACTCGACTGGCACAGAACCCCAAATGTCCCAGGCCATCTGTCCCTTAGCATAGACCTCTTAATTACCTTGGCTACTGTGATGGAAGCACCCCGGCCTGCTGAGTTTTGAGGTTCACCCGCTATCACTCACACTGAACTTGCAGCCTCTCCTCTTCCCCTGAGACCAGCCCCCTGTTCCAGGTCGTCATCACCCAGGACTCTGCCTCCAGGAAGCTCTGATAATCAAAACTTCTGCTCTTGTTTCCCGATTCAGGGACGCCAGACGTTCCAGCGCTTTGATAAATTCAATGACAAATACAATCCTGTGGGTGCAAGTGAGCTTCGAGATCTCTACCTAAAAACAGACAATTATATTAATGGGGAATACTTTGCCACTATCATTAAGGTGAGGAAAAAAATACTCGGTATCTCTCATGAGTAGGGGAGGAGAGAAGGGAAGGCAGGGGAGGAAGAGGGAGACAGAAGGGAGGGAAAGACAGAGAGAGGGGAGGGAGGTATCTAGGGGTAGGGTGGGGGATGCCTCTGTTTCTAGAGAAGTCAAGGTGTGGGTTAGGGCTTAAGGACCTGGCCTGAGGTGTAGGCAGAGCTGGTAGTATCCTTTGTGATGCTGTGGGGGGATTTTTGTTTGTTTGGTTTGGTTTTGGTTTTTGGTTTTTCGAGACAGGGTTTCTCTGTGTAGCCTTGGCTGTCTTGGACTTGCTTTGTAGACCAGGCTGGCCTCGAACTCACAGCCATCCACCTGCCTCTGCCTCCCGAGTGCTCCGATTAAAGACATGCGCCACCACATCCGGCGTGATGCTGTGTTTTAAGAAACAGGAATAGCAGAGATTAAGAGCACTGGCTGTTCTTCCAAAGGTCCTGAGTTCAATTCCCAGGAACCATATGGTGACTAACAACCATTTAATGAGATTTGGTGCCCTCTTCTATCATGGAGGTGTACATGCAGACAGAATAAAAATAAATAAATAAAATATTTTTTTAAAACAATTTATTTTAATTTTATGTGCATTGGTGTTTTGCCTGCACGTATGTCTGTGTGAAGGTTTCAGAGACTGGAATTACAGACAGTTGTGAGCTGCCATGTGGGTGCTGGGAACTGAACCCAAGTCCTCTGGAAGAACAGTCAGCACTCTTACCCACTGAGCCATCTCTCCAGCCCCAAATAAATAAAATTTTTTCCCTTGGTTTTTCCAGACAGGGTTTCTCTGTGTATTCTTGTCTGTCCTGGCCTCATTTTATAGACCAGGCTGGCCTCGAACTCACAAAGATCCACCTGCCTCTGCCTCCCAAGTGCTGGGATTAAAGGTGTGCACCACCATGCCCAGCTAATAAATCTAAAAAGAAGAAAAGAAAAGAAGAAGCGGGGGAGGGGGACCCAGAGGGGGGTGGGCAGAGGAGTAGCATGTGAGGCCAGAGGTTGTGTCTTAGGGAGCAGGGGTATATCACACAAGTATATCACACAGCTATACCTGTCTTGCAGGCCCCATGGCTATTTCCTCATCCTTTGTCTGGTCGCTGTCTCATCCTACAAGTCTTTTGTCCTCAGTAGATTCCCCTCTGCCGTCTTGGATACTTTTTTTTCTCACTCATTTTCACATCTCCACACCACCTCTCCCCAGATGCCACCAGTCTAGACCTCTATGGGGGACTTGTGGGAATTCCTGGCCTTGGACTCTTCTTTTGGCTTTGCAGGAGGTGGGTGCAGACCTGGTGGAGGCCAAGTACCAGCACGCAGAGCCCCGCTTGTCCATCTATGGTCGCAGTCCGGATGAGTGGTGCAAACTGTCCTCTTGGTTTGTCTGCAATCGCATCTACTGTCCCAACATGACGTGGATGATCCAGGTCCCCAGGATCTAGTATGTACTGGCCCCCTACCTTTTGAGGGAGTTGGGGGGGGGACTCTGAAACCTGTTCTCCTCTCACCTGCTTCTCCTCCCTGCCCTGAACCTGGTAGCCATAGCTCATTTAGGCAAAAGTCAGCTGTGCTGAGAGGCTATGCCGGGGACTAGCTCCAGAGCAACCCCCTCCTCTCCCTCTCTTCCCCCATCTCTCTCTCTGATAAAGTCTTACTATGTAGCACAGGCTGGCCTCAAATCCTCCTGTGTACACGTGCATCGGTCTTGTCTGTTACAGTTAGAACTGTGTACACGTGCATTGGTCTTGTCTGCTACAGTTAGAACTGTGTACACGTGCATTGGTCTTGTCTGCTACAGTTAGAACTGTGTACACGTGCATCGGTCTTGTCTGCTACGGTTAGAACTGTGTACACATGCACTGGTCTTGTTTGTTACAGTTAGAACTGTGTAAACGTGCATTGGTCTTGTCTGTTACAGTTAGAACTGTGTGCACCATGCATCGGTCTTGTCTGCTACAGTTAGAACTGTGTACACGTGTCCTGGTCTTGTCTGTTACAGTTAGAACTGTGTACACCATGCATTGGTCTTGTCTGATACAGGTAGAACTGTGTACACCGTGCATTGGTCTTGTCTGTTACAGTTAGAACTGTGTAAACGTGCATTGGTCTTGTCTGTTACAGTTAGAACTGTGTACACATGCATTGGTCTTGTCTGTTACAGTTAAAACTGTGTACACGTGCATTGGTCTTGTCTGTTACAGTTAGAACTGTGTACACATGCATTGGTCTTGTCTGTTACAGTTAAAACTGTGTAAACGTGCATTGGTCTTGTCTGTTACAGTTAGAACTGTGTGCACCATGCATCGGTCTTGTCTGCTACAGTTAGAACTGTGTACACGTGTCCTGGTCTTGTCTGTTACAGTTAGAACTGTGTACACCATGCATTGGTCTTGTCTGATACAGGTAGAACTGTGTACACCGTGCATTGGTCTTGTCTGTTACAGTTAGAACTGTGTAAACGTGCATTGGTCTAGTCTGTTACAGTTAGAACTGTGTACACTGTGCATTGGTCTTGTCTGTTACAGTTAGAACTGTGTACACCATGCATTGGTCTTGTCTGTTACAGTTAGAACTGTGTACACCGTGCATTGGTCTTGTCTGTTACAGTTAGAACTGTGTACACCATGCATTGGTCTTGTCTGATATGGTTAGAACTGTGTACACCGTGCATTGGTCTTGTCTGTTACAGTTAGAACTGTGTACACCATGCATTGGTCTTGTCTGCTACAGTTAGAACTGTGTACACGTGCATTGGTCTTGTCTGTTACAGTTAGAACTGTATACACGTGCATTGGTCTTGTCTGTTACAGTTAGAACTGTGTACACGTGCATTGGTCTTGTCTGTTACAGTTAGAACTGTGTGCACCGTGCATTGGGTCTTGTCTGCTACAGTTAGAACTGTGTACACCATGCATTGGTCTTGTCTGAAACAGTTAGAACTGTGTACACTGTGCATTGGTCTTGTCTGTTACAGTTAGAACTGTGTACACTGTGCATTGGTCTTGTCTGATACAGTTAGAACTGTGTACACCATGCATTGGTCTTGTCTGTTACAGTTAGAACTGTGTACACTGGGCATTGGTCCTCTCTGTGTCCTGTTCATTCTTTGCCAAGTTTGTCTGTATTGTACTGGCATATAACTTTTTGATGCAGAATCTCCTGTATATAGTCCTGGCTGGCCTGGAACTTTCTATGTCGATCGGACTGGCTTTCAATGTATAGAGATCTAGTTGTCTCTGCCTCCTGAGTGGTGGGAGTCAATGCCTGTACAGCATACCTGGCACCTTTATTTTTAGTTTTGAGACAGAGTCTTCCTATATAGCCCAGGCCTGATTCTGTCTTTTGAGTGCTGGGATTACAGAATTGCGCCACCACGTCAGAACTCAACTGTAGTTGTCTTGTATCTGAACCTTAACCACCACTGGCTGATTCACCCACAGGAGCCCAGGTTCTTTATAATCAGAGTCTTCATCAGTAGTGCTGCTGAGGACGTTACTCCCTGCCTGCAGGGATGGCTTCTATCTGATGAGCAGTTTTATCTAACTTACATGCGTACACACTCTCTGGCAAACTACTTATGTGCCCTATGGCATGGCAAGGTTTTATTCGCTGGGACGGGGGTGGGGTGGGGTGGGGGAGGTTGGGGGGGGGAGGATGACTCAGCTGGTAAAGTGTTTGCTCTACCACCACAAAGCTCTGAGTTCAGCTCTCTCAAAACACCTAAAACTGGCACCTAATGTATTGAGTTATTATCAGGATTAATGCAGCTATTTACAAAATTTTCTGGCATATATACGGGGGGAGGGGAGAGAGAGAGAGAGAGATCCGGCATTAACAAAGTCCAGGCAGGCATCACCCCTTCTGTCTGGTCTGGTTAGTGGGGTTCAGGGGGATTGAACCCTAAGGCTTTGTACATGTTAGGCATGTGTTCTGCCAACTGAGCTACACCCCCCCAACCCCAGAGATGGTCATTCCCTGCTTGCTGTCCTGTGACCACACGTGCATTTGATTGCTGAGTTCCCTATGACATAATGACGAGACGATAGTTCTCATGGCTGGACTCTGTTGTAAAGGTTGAGTTTTCTTGCCATAGAGAGTTTGCAGAAGAGCTGGGGTATGTGGTCCGGTGCCGAGTTCCATGCCAGGCCAACCCAAACTCCTCTTCATGTGTATTCAGCGAGAGCATCTGGGAGTGGGTGTAGGGTGAACACACCAGGTTCTTTTTCTGGTACATTTGGTTCTCTGGCTCCCACACTGTCGTCCTACTATGCTCCGTCTCCGAAGTTCCCTTCCTTCTTGCCTTTAGTGATGTTTTCCGATCCAAGAACTTCCTGCCACACTTTGGAAAGATGCTGGAGAATATTTTCCTTCCGGTGTTTGAGGCCACCATCAACCCCCAAGCACACCCAGACCTCAGTGTCTTTCTCAAGCATGTAAGTATGACCCTGCAGGCTCCCCCTCCTCCTCACATACCCTTGCTGGCCATCGCTGATTCTCCCTGCTTATCTCTTTCCCTTGCCCTCTCCCCACTTTGGAGCTGTCTGAGGAGTTTCTCTGAGGACAGAGCCTCTCTGCCTTCGGCCCGAACCCCACAGTGTGGCTCACTTTCCTGACAGATCACTGGCTTTGACAGTGTGGATGATGAGTCCAAACACAGTGGTCACATGTTTTCCTCCAAGAGTCCCAAACCTGAGGAGTGGACAGTGGAAAACAACCCATCTTACACTTACTATGCGTACTACATGTATGCAAATATTACGGTGCTCAACAGCCTGAGAAAGTAAGTACAGGAGAAGTGGGCTGAAGGGCTGTCCTTGGACGCCTCTGCTTGTGAGTGTACGGCTTCCTTAGTGTGTGTAGTGTGTATTGGTGCGGATGTGCCACAAAGCACGTGGGGAGGGCAGAGGGCAGTTTTCAGACATTGGCTCTTTTCCAGGTCACGGAGGCAGGGTCACTCTTTTTCTGCCACATACTAGATGATTTGAGGGTTTTTTTCCTGGTAGTTCTTGCCTCACTTTCCCATCTCACCTTAGGAGTGCTGGGATCACAGATGCACAGCATCACAATTTTAAAAAAAGATTTAAAAAAATTTTTATGTGTATGCATGTTTTGCCTGTGTGTCTGTCTGTGCACCGTGTATGTGCCTAGTACCCAAGGAGGCACGTGCTGAGACTGAAGATGCTCTGACTGGGGGTGGGTACTCGATTCTCCATTGACTCCTTGGTCCATCATATCCTCAGCTGCCTCTTGTTTTGTTTGTTTGTTTGTTTGTAAGATTTATTTATTTATTATGTATACAGTGTTCTGCCTGCATGCACACGTGCAGGCCAGAAGAGGGCATCTCATCACATTGTAGATGGTTGTGAACCACCATGTGGTTGCTGGGAATTGAACTCAAGACCTTTGGAAGACCAGGCTGTGCTCTTAACCACTGAGCCATCTCTCCAGCCCCAGCTGCCTCTTTTAAAAAAAAAATTGTATTTAGGAAGAAGTCAAATGAGAATTTGCAGTTATGTTTTGCGGTGTTCCCTGCCCAAGTGTTAACTCTGACAGTGGGGTTTCTTATAACTGTCTCTGCACAGAACCTGGTGTCCTCACAGCACTTTTGCTTTCACAGGGAACGAGGCATGAATACCTTTCTGTTCCGCCCTCACTGTGGGGAGGCTGGAGCTCTCACGCACCTCATGACAGCCTTTATGATAGCAGACAATATCTCTCATGGCTTGAATTTAAAGAAGGTGAGGTCAGCTTTATTTATTTATTTATTTATTTTGGGGAAGGGGACAGGGTCTCATGTAGCCCAGGCTGGGCTTGAATTTGCTATGTAGCTGAAGACCATCTTGAAATTCTCCTGCCTCTACTTCTGACTGTGGGGATTTGGGATTACAGAGAATATCAGCACATCCGGCTTGGAATCTTTTCTTTTTCTTTTTTGGTTTCTCTCTCTCTCTCTCTCTCTCTTTTTCAAGACAGGGTTTCTCTGTGTAGCCTTGCCTGTCCTAGACTTACTTTGTAGACCAGGCTGGCCTCTGCCTCCCGAGTGCTGGGATTAAAGGCATGTGCCACCACGCCCAGCTTTCTTTTTTGTTTTTTTGAGACAAGGTTTCTCTGTGTAACAGGGCCCTGGCTGTCTTGGACTCTCTTTGTAGATCAGGCTGGCCTCAAACTCACAGAGATCTACCTGCCTCTACTTCCCAAGTGCAGGGATTAAAGGTGTGTGCCACCACTGCCTGGCAAGGAGGATTCTTTCTTTCTTTCTTTCTTTCTTTCTTTCTTTCTTTCTTTCTAGTTTTTCAAGACAGGGTTTCTCTGTGTAGCCCTGGCTGTCTTGGAACTTCTTGTAGTCCAGACTGGCCTTGAACTCAGAAATCCACCTGCCTTTGTCTCCCGAGTGCTGGGATCAAAGGCATGTGTCACCACAACCAGTCAGAGGATTTACTCTTTTCTTTCTTTTCTTTTTTGTTTTTGTTTTTCAAGACAGGGTTTCTCTTGTAGTCCTGGCTGTCCTGGACTCACTTTGTAGACCAGGCTGGCCTCAAATTCACAGAGATCCACGTATCTCTGCCACCCAAGTGCTGAGATTAAAGATGTGTACCACCATGCTTGGCTATGTATCTTTTCTTAATAGCAATAATAATTCTATATTAGAGCCTGTAACAAATAAATAACTATGGTCCATTTTCAGTGTGAGATGCAGTTTGAGCTCATCAGTGAATGAAGGATAAGCAGGAGGCACCCCACCCATCTTCCCCAGCTAACAGCTGGTACCTGATAACCTCGGTGCTTTTAAATGGCTCCTTAGGGTTGAAAAGTTCCAGTCAAGCCAGGCGGTGGTGGGGCACTCCTTTAATCCCAGCACTGGAGAGGCAGAGGCAGGAGGATCTCTGTGAATTTGAGGCTAGTCTGGTCTACAATACTAGTCCAGGATAGCCAAGGCTACATAGAGAAACCCTGTCTCAAAAAACCAAACACCAAACAAAAATAAACAAACAAAAAGAGAAAAAAGTTCCAATTAGCTACAGGAATAAGTCCAAAACATCAGAGTGAGAAGGGACAGGGCAGATCCTGAGCCTCAGGCTGATATGGAATGTTGGGTGAGGTTCATGCTAGATTAGTGGGGAAGATCATAGCTCCTGGGACAGCCAGGCTGTGACACAAAGAACAGGACATTTTCATGATCAGGGACTATGGGACCCACTGTTTCCCACCAGCCATTGCTGATTTTCAACTTTGCAAGGTTGAAAAAAAGAACAACTTCAATTTTGCAACTGAGTCTTTAGTACTTATTGTGAAATGAGTATAAACCTTTTAGGGGTTACTTAGGTAGCTGGTTGGTCTATGAGAGTCCAAAAGGGCTTCTCTCAAGGTGACCCTGCTAGTTTTCCTCAGAGATGAATCAACACACACCTACCGACTTCCATCTTAGAACTCTCACAGGTAAAGTTGGAGGTAGTTGGCTTCCCTTAAGCTACTTTGTGTGTGTGTGTGTGTGTGCCAGGTTTCTTGTTGTAGCGTGCTTTAAAATGCCTCCTGTGATAGTCATAGCTTTCATGAAAAAAAAAAAAAAAAAGGTTTTCGGGTGACTTTAGAGCTGTAATTGCCTCGATCAGACCATCTAACGTTGTCAACTTAAGACTCAAAAAATTTAAAAGCTGATTCTGCCCAATGCTTCTGAAAGAAATACCAGAACATTTCATTTTAAGTAGTGTTTACATTGAAAAACTAAATCATCTCCCAGGAGACTGAAAGAGAGGAGTGAGGGGCTGGAGAGATGGCTCAGAGGTTAAGAACAGTGACTGCTCTTCCAGAGGTCCTGAGTTCAATTTTCAGCAACCACATGGTGGCTCATAACCATCTAGAATGAGATTCGGTGCCCTCTTCTGGTGTGCAGGTGTACATGCAGGCAGGGCACTGTGTAAAAAGAGCTTTTCCTGTTCTTCCAAAGGACCTAGGTTTGGTTCCCAGCACCCACGTTAGGCTGCCCATAACCACCTGTAGCCCCAGCTTCAAGGTCTGGCCTCTATGAGCACCAGATATGTACAAAGTGCGCGCGCGCGCGCGCGCACACACACACACACACACACACATACACACACACACACACACAAAGCAAACACTAATACAGAGAAAATAAATCTAAAATGATTTTAAAAAATAGAGGAGTGAGTACCTTTGTTGAAAGCTAAAGCTTAAGGTTGACCATGAGGTTGGTTTGCTTTTTGTTTATCAAGGCAAAGTTTCTCTGTGTATCCCTGGCTGTCCTGGAAGTCAATTTGTGACCAGGCTGGCCTTCCTTAGACTCACAGAGATCCACATACCTCTGCCTTAATTCAAATGTAGAATAAAAGGCATGTGCCACCACTGCCTGGACCAGAAGAGGGCACCAGAACTCTTTATAGATGGTTATGAGCCGCCATGTGGTTGCTGGGAGTTGAGCTCAGGGCCCCTGGAAGAGCGGACAGTGCTCTTAACCGTGATGCCATCTCTCCAGTCTCAACCACGGATTTTTAAGGTTTTCAGTGTCTAGTCTTTTTCACTATCCTTACTGTCGTTTCTGTTTTCTTTTCAGAGTCCTGTGTTACAGTACTTGTTTTTCTTAGCCCAGATTCCCATCGCCATGTCGCCATTAAGTAATAACAGCCTATTTCTGGAATATGCGAAAAATCCTTTCCTAGATTTCCTTCAGAAAGGCCTGATGATCTCACTGTCCACGGATGACCCGATGCAATTCCACTTCACCAAGGTACCCACGGCAGCGTGAGCCATCCAAGTGTGTTTTGCTGAGCTACCACTCCCCACCCAGAAACTGAAAGTCAAACCAAGGCTCTTCTTCAGTCGCTTTTTTTTTTTTTCCGAGACAGGGTTTCTCTGTGTAGCCTTGGCCATCCTGGACTCACTTTGTAGACCAGGCTGGCCTCGAACTCACAGAGATCCGCCTGCTTCTGCCTCCCGGGTGCTGGGATTAAAGGCATGCGCCACCACGCCCGGCTCTCTAGTCGCCTTATATAGGATGTGTATAGTTTCTTTTACTAATCAACCCCCTCTCCTCATGAACATAAATAACCACAGGAGCCCCTGATGGAAGAATATGCCATTGCCGCCCAAGTCTTCAAGCTGAGCACCTGTGACATGTGTGAAGTGGCCAGGAACAGTGTTCTGCAGTGTGGAATTTCTCACGAGGTACACTTGATCGGGGCTGACTGCTCCTCTTCTGAATATGGGTCTAGCAATCTAAACGCTGAGACATTAGCGCGGAGTGAAGAAAACAGGCAGGAAAGAGTTGCACAAACTGCATACAGTTGCCATGGGCAGAGACTAGACAAGGCTGTCCCAGCCTGGCCTGGGGCTATAGCTCAGTGGTAGGGCGCAGCCTGTGATGATCTAATGAGTTCCCACAACTCCCCTTCCGAGTTCTGTTCTCTGGCCATGTCTCTGCATTTGATTTCTCAGGAAACATGCACCAGGAGACCCTAAGTCAACCCGCCACCATCAACAGTGGTGGAGGATGCAATCACTGTCTATCCCAGTGTAGAAAGCGACATTGTGCATTCTACCCCCCTTTCTCTTACAGGAAAAAGCAAAGTTTCTGGGCAGCAATTACCTCGAGGAAGGCCCTGTTGGAAATGATATCCGCAAGACAAATGTTGCTCAAATTCGCATGGCCTACCGTTACGAAACTTGGTGTTATGAACTCAACTTAATTGCTGAGGGTCTTAAGTCAACGGAATGAATAAAGTAAATAAACCGAATAATATGAGTGGGCTTTTCATTGAAAATCTGAATCCTACCGCACTCATATCAAGTGAGTCCATCCTCTCTGTTTTTGTTTTGTTGTTGTTTGTTTTTTGAGGTAGGGTTTCTCTGTGTAGCCTTGGCTGTCTTGGACTTGCTTTGTAGACCAGGCTGGCCTCGAACTCATAGAGACTTGCCTGTCTCTTCCTCTCAAGTGCTGGGATTAAAGGCATGCACCACCACGCCCGGCTCCTTTCACACCTTTGTACAGTAGATATAATTTCTATTTTGGGGCCAATGGGCAAATGTAAGGTAGGTAGACAATGTCCTTAAGATGCTCTTTGTGAGGGGCAGCAGTGGGGACATAAGTTTCTGTGACACCAGAGTCTGCAAGACTTTCAGGGTGGACAGTTATCAGAGGTAGCCAAGGACACAAGTCAATGATTTAGTGCGGAGAAGATTGGCTTAGGGACTACAGAACCCAGTTAAAGTACCTGGAACCATGTAAAAGTTCTTTGAGAAAGCCTAAGTCAACTGTGGCTTTCTTAGGCAAAGTCAGGCCAGTTGTATGAAAGTTCAGAAAATCTGCATTTGTAAGTAGTACTGAAGGAAGATGTATCCAAGCAGGGGCCTCTTAGCTTGTGGAAGCTGGAGACCTATGTAACTTGTTAGAAACATGCCTGCTAGCTTTGGTGATGACAGCCTTCAGTCCAACACCCTGGAGGCAGATCTTTATGAGTCCAAACAAGCCTGGTTTACATAGTGAGTTCCAGGACAGCTAAAGATACATAATGAAGGCTTGTCTATAGATAGATAGACAGACAGATAGATAGATAGGCAGACACAGAGAGAGAGAGCGAGACAGAGAGGGAGATACTTCAGGCCAAGAGATGCTTCAGCTATCCAGATTACATTTGTTCACACACAACTGTGTTGCCATCTAGTGGGTGGGTTGATATTTCACTCAGTTTATTTAAAAAGCAGTAATGGATCAAACATAAAGCATCAGATACTATTTTAGACACCAAAAGTACAAGAAAGATTTTTCTTCTGCCTCAAGTTGTTCACCCTTTGAGGCTACAAGGTATATGGAGAAGACATGTCAGAAGGTAATGCAAGCAACTTCCTGCAGGTTTTCCCTTTCTGAACAGGTAGCCGTGAGCTGAGGTGTGTCCCTTAGGACATGTTTGTACTAGCTGTGATGTAAGACTCCTCTTCCTGGTTTCTGAAGTTAAAATTTCTGTTTGATAACTATTTACTTGTCAAGAACCTGATTTTATTTCATGTTGGCTTACTAGTCACCAAAATAATACAAATGTCTAAATGTTATTCTCAGACTTAAAGGGCTCCTACTACAATTAGATGTTAGCTCCATCTCACCCATGAGAGGGCAGTAGAATACACTCACGTGAGTTAATTTATCCCACTCATCTTAAATTCAAATCTCCTTCATTCTGCTAAGGACTGTTCTTTGATACAAAGTTCAAAACAAAAAATTTCAAAACACTGTCTTAATCCCAACTCTCTGTGATACTTTGCAACTAGATTAGATTGTCGAGGTGGCCCATGCCTTATGCCGGCACTCCAGAAGCAGACACAGGAGGAGGGGGAGTTTGAGGCAGGCCAGCCTGGGCTACACTGTGAGGCCCTGTCTATAAAAACACACATGTCTAGGTGTAAAGATATATACATTAGGTAAGGGAGCGGTGGAATTCATAAAGACCAGCGCTTTCAACTTATCCCAAACAAAATTCACATTTATTTCCTCACAGAGTGTTTTAAAGGTACAGTCACTATTTCTCCCTCACCATAGAAAGTAATCTTTTCATTGTCTCTACCTTATGGCTTCACAACAGATTGAGGCAAGCTGCTTTTTTTTTTTTTTTTTTTTTTTTTTTTTTTTTGACTTGGTTTGTTGGCTGGTGACAGTCATTTGTGATGTGTAATCAAACACCTCTCTGTGTCAGTCTTCTATTTTGGTACCACCGTGTTAACAAGCGAGGGAAGCTTGGTTATCAGACGTAAGGTCAGATGGAGTGGGTGGGGTGGGGTGGGGTGGGGTGGGGCGGGGCGGTTAGATCGTGCTGGGAAATAGGTTCCACTCATCCCAGTCTGGTAGAGTGAAACTGGGCTACTCTTACAGCAGGCACAGAGCCATGTACCTCCCTGAGCAAGATCGCGTAGCAGGGAGCGCTTAAGCCTGAGTCTCAACCGGGTGTGGCGACCGGGTTGGCACCGGGAGTGGGCATCAAAGGCATCCGGCTTGGGATTCCAAACCTGGGGCCAGGTGCGTTATTGGCATCTTTCTACTAGCTGACATTCCACAGGGTTGCTTGCTCCCTGAGCTGCTTTATGGTTTTCTTAAAGAAGGTGCTGTTTTCACTCCTCTGCTTCAACCTGGCTCTGCCACGCGGTGCGGGTCAGTCACGTGGGATTGGTCGGACTGCGGATCAAGCGACAGAGCTTGGGCTCCAGGTCTGGGCCTGGGTCGCGACCAGTAGCCTGCACCATCCAGCTGGTGCAGCAGCGCCGCGGCCCAAGAGACCACCTGGCTTGGGTTCCGAGAGGAAAGACCCGGGAAGGGAGGGGCGAGGGGCGGGGTTATCCAGGGGAGGGGCGTGTCTTAGACTGGAGGGTGGGGACTGCGGACCTGCGGGGGCGGGACGAAGAGGCCGGCGCTCGACCAGAGAGGCCGCGGACGCGAGTCTCGTATCCCAGCGTGAGGTGGCGTCGCCGCCCGGGCAGGTAAGCGACGGGCTGCGGCCGAGAGGGAGGCCACGGAGGCTGCTGAGCTGTTGGCGTCGCCCATGGGTGTCCTGCGTGTCCGTGGTTGGCCGGGAGCTGGGCACCTCGGGCCAGGGGAAGGAGGGTTCAGCGTGCGAGCCGCGGGCGCGGGCCGGGGCGCCGGCCGGGGAGCTGGGGTGCGAGCCGCTGGGAGGAAACGCGCCTTTCAGGCGGTCTTGAACTTGGACGTGCCGGGACGGAGCACTTCAAGCGAGCGCTAAAGCGTGTGTGTGCGCGCGCTTTGCCTCCGGACAAGCCGGCAAGCACCATAGTGGAAGCCGTCAAGTAGTAGTCTTTTAAGTTAAAAAAAAAAAAATCCAACACTGGGACTGGAGTACGACTGTGGAGTAACCAGGAGAGAAGACGATGATTAGATTATGAATCAAAAGCTCCGCTGTGGAGCTCAGACCCGCAAACGAACCGTCACGCCTCCACCGGGGTAACTCTTCCCAGCTTGTTTCTCCGGAGTGTAAAACTGGGACGCCCATGGGTGTTCCCACAGCCAGAGAGGAGTGACAGCGTTCTACAAATGTCAGGCGTTGTTAGATGCACATACATCACGGAGCGTGTGTGGTCTGTAAAAGTACTAAGTGCCTGGTACACAGTAGGCGCCCTGTAAACCTACTGATTCGCCTACAGTATGTAAGATAAAGTTCTAACTTGTTTACTATACAAATAAGTTATTTTAGCTTCTTTTCCGTACAGTCACCATTGTTTGAAGAGCGGATCTGTTCTTAACTGAGTCATGAAAATTTCTAAAATAGTGTACCATCTGTATACTGTTGGGGAATCATTTACCGTAAAGTTTGTACCAATCAGAAAACCCGTTGCTTTGCTTAGATAAGTCGTCTGGGCTAAAGATATTTGGTAACGTGGGCTGAGAGTATTGCTTCAAAGCAAGACTCTGATTTGTTTTTGTAAATTGAGGGGCTGCTGATAGGAAGATCTGAGTCCTCCAAGACAAAGTTACTATGTGGCTGTGGTTTTGTACAGTTTTCATTATAGACATTTGTGTTCTTGTGGTTGTGTGTGAGTTTACAAATTTTAAGGGGGAGATGGGAAATTTAAAAAGGAATAGCCGTCCGTAACCAGGAGGTTTCCACTAGGGATACTTAAGAGTGATCTGCAGTCATTTCAAAGGCAGGAACCAGGAACTGTCATGATGGTGTCTTGTGGCCTTTCATTAGTCTGTTGAATGTGGCAATAGACCTTTTTTTTTTAAGATGCAGAAATATCAATGTTTTTGGTTGAGAGCAGTAGGCAGTTTCTTTCCATTTCTTATTTAAAATTTACCGTTAGGACTGTGGATGTAGCTGTTGGTCGATGTTTATCTACCATGCAGAGTCCTGGGTTCAGTGCCAGTATGTCATAACTGGGTATGGTGGTGCACGCCTGCCATCCCAGCATAACAGGTGTAAGGAGGGACCTGGAAGGTCCAGCTTACTCCTGACTCTATGCTGAGTTTGAGGCTAGCCTGGGATACATGTGGCTCCGTAACAAAACAAAACAGAACAGAGTTAAAATTTCCTCAGATCACAGGGCTAGAGAGATGGCTTGGGAGAAATAAGGGCACTTGCTAATCTGAAGACGCCAGTTTAATCCCCAGGATGTGTAGAAGGAGAGAACCAGCTCATGCAGGTTGCCCTTTGACCTCCAAATGTGTCCCAACAATAGCCCCCCCATTAATACATGTAATGACATTTATTTATTATGTGTATGTGTGTGGGCACACATATGGCAGTCGGAGGACAATTTGTGAGACTTAATTTTCTCCTTTCATCGTGTGGGTTCTGGGGATTGAACCCAGGTTCACTGGCGAGTATCCTTACCTGCTGAGGTAAGTCATTGGTTCTTCTTTTCTCTATCTTTGTAGGATGAAACTAGGGTCTTGTGACTGCCAGGCAGGCAAGTACTCTACCACTGAGCCATATCCCCAGTCCCAGCTGGAAATCATATACTTTTAAATGGTCTGTAAACGCTATAGGCCAGGAGTTTAGAGTAGCGTATAGCACATTGGAGGTACGTGGCGTACTAGAAGGAAGCTTACTAGTACGTAGACTTGTGCCGCTGTAAGAGTTTTATTTGTGAAGCTGGAGAGGTGACCCCATGGTTAAGAGCACTTGCTAGCTGGGTAGTGGGGGCACACAGCTTTAATCTCAGCACTTGGGAGGCAGAGGCAGGTGGATCACTGTGAGTTCAAGGCCAGCCTGGCCTACAAAACAAAGTGAGTCCAGGACAGTCAAGGCTACACTGAGAAACCCTATCTCGAAAAACCAAAAAAAAAAAAAAAAAAAAAAAAAAAAGCACTTGTTGTTCTTCCAGAGGACCTGAGTTCAGTTCCCAGCACCCATGTCTGTCTAGTAGTTAACAGCTGCCTGTAACCCCAGCTTCATGAAATCTGATACCTTCTGCTTTCCAAGGACAACTGCAAACCAGTAACATAGGCTCACATAGACATATAGCCATACATATAAATAAGAACAAGTCTTTAGCCCAGTGTAATGGCGCATGCCTGTAGTCTCATCACATGGGAGAGGCAGAGGCAAGAGGTTCTCTATGAGTTCAAGGGCAGCCTGGTCTACACAGTGAATTTCAGGTTAGCTGAGGCTATACAGTGAGACCCTGTTTCCAAAAATAAATAAATACATAAATGTATAGAAAAAGAATTTTATTTAAATATTTTCAATAATTCAGTCAGAGAATAAGTGTTTTGGGTTTTGGTTTTGTTTTGTTGAGACAGGGTTTCTCTGTGTAGCCTTGGCTGGCCTGGACTCGCTTTGTAGACAAGGCTGGCCAGGCTGACCAGGCTGACCTTGAATTCACATGGATAGGCCTGCCTCTGCTTCTCAAGGGCTAGGATTAAAGGCGTGGGCTACCACACCCTTATTTTTGTTTTTCAAGACGGGGTTTCTCTGTGTAGCTTTGGCTGTAGACTCAGAGAGATCTGCCTGCTTCTGTCTTCCAAGTGAAACTTTTTTTGAGACAGGATCTTGCTGTATAACCCAAGCTAGCCTTTAACTCATTATGTAGCCCAGGCTGGCCTCAAACATGCAGTAATTCTGTCTAGATCTGAGTGCTAGGATTTTAGTGTTTGCTCTTATGCTTAGCTAAAACTATTTTAAAATCCAACTTTGATCCTGTGCTGAGTGATGGAGCCACTGAGGATTTATAATATGTCGATCCTACAGGTCTGACACCTTCCGTTCACCCTACTGACGGAAACTATCCCAAGGCACAGTTTAGCACCACATTGCCGGCATGTATGGAAAGGGTGGCCTCCTACCTGGGGGAGTGTGTACTCCTTCTGCCAAGTGGGATTAGTAAAGTACTGAAAAGCTATTTTGAACGCTGATTAACAGTAAGAGTATTAAGTAATGTGTATGGGTCCTACTCGGTGCAGGCAGTGTTCCGTCCTCAGAAAAGACTGAGGGATGCTGTCATCACTGGCTTCTCACTGGAAAGTCTAGAGACATCGAGTATCTTACCTGCCACCAGCTTAAGGAGCAAGGGGGTCAGGCTGCAGCAACACTGAGCGCAACTCTGCACTATATTGAGTTTCAAATTCCACAAGACACAGTGAAATCCAACAGCTAGTTAAAAGGCAGAATGTTTATGAACTTCAGATCAGACACACATACACACACACACACACACACACACACACACACACACACACACACACGGGGGGGGGGGGGGGGGGGGGGGGAGGAGGAAGGACAGACAGGAAAACTGGTATTACAAGATATAGAGGCATGTCCAAGCTACAATTTAATTATACTTTGTATGTAAAACTTTTTTTTCCCCTGATGAATGACATGGGATTCTTCTTGTTTTTAAACTCCCAGCCACTTAGCGCATTATCTTAGCAATATTAAGAGGTATCTGTGTTTTAATAAGAAGTTTAAAATACCTGTTCTCAAACCGAAACTTAGAGGTGAGATGCAAGAAAAGAAAACGCACCACACTTGGTGGAGTATACACATAGTTTTAGCACTTGAAAGACGACAGCAGGAGGCGAGGGAGTTTTGTAGTTTTACCTGGGTTAAGTAGGGGAATCTGTCCTAAAACAAAACAATGAGTAAATAAAATAAACTTAACTATAGTTTTAGTATAACAGAGGTCTAGACAGAATTTAACGGGAAAAAATGATGGAAACAATTATTCTCCATGTGGTAGGGAGGAGGAGGACTATAGAAAAGGTACTGTGCTTGAATTTGATTTTGAAGGATGACTAAGAGTTTGCCAAGGTATGCATGAGACCCGTGAGTCTGCAGTATGTTTGAGAACTGTGTTCTGCTTTAAAGTCAGAGGTACAGGGATGGGTGCTTGGCTAAAAATAATCGAGAAAAAGAAAATTGCAGAGCATGTTTTTTTGCTGCGTTAGATCACTGCAATTGCTAGGTAAGTGTTGGGGGTTCAGGCCCCAGATTTGGAATAAAGAAATGAGTGATTAAGTTCAGCTTGGCAAAATCTTTAACTGTGGAATATTGAGTATTAAGGTTTTTTTTTTGTTTTTTGTTTTGGTTTTTCAAGACAGGGTTTCTCTGTGTAGCCTTGGCTATCCTGGACTCGCTTTGTAGACCAGGCTGGCCTCGAACTCACAGTGATCCGCCTGCCTCTGCCTCCAGAGTGCTGGGATTAAAGGTGTGCGCCATGTTTTTTGTTTTTTTATACTTTGAAGTAGCACTTATTTTTAACACCTACTCGGTGTAAAGCTATGATTCGGGGGCAAAGTGAGTGTTATTGGAGAGAAACTGTGTAGTAAGGACTTTGCAACTGAGCGTGGAGACAGTGGAGCCAGAGAAGGCTTGGAAGTAGTTAGACAAGATCACACCGTGATGTTTCTGTGCGGTGGCTGGATTGAGTAAAGCCAGGCAGAAGGCAGGGAGATCCGTTTGCAGGTTGATAAGCTAGTTAGGTAGGTGGGGGAGGCTTGCTACTGAAGTAGTCCTGATGGAGCAGGTGCGGAACTGGAGGAAGAAACAAGGGCTGGGAGGGCTCAAGAATCCATCTGCTGCGGAGTCAATAGGCAATGGCTTCATTTCTTAGCTTGGAAAACTGAGTGAGTACAGGGCCTACCTTTATTGTTTGTTTATGTGATAGGATGATAATTGTCTCCATTCTGAACTGCAGAGCATGGAGGTGAAGATGGCAGGCAGGGTCCACAGCCGGGGATGAGTGTGACTGGTGGTGGCCTGGAATTAGCCAGTAGATAGACCGACTAGGAAGAGACTCTCTTCTCATAAAGCATCCAGATGAGTTTTAATAGAAAGTTGAGGCATTTCAGTGTGTGTCCTGTGTCACTTGCTTGAAGCCATCAGCCTCCACTATCACAGACAACTAGGTGTGGTCCTTGCCCGGGAACAGAGCTCTGAGAAAGTTGAGCTAGGAGCTGGGCTTTCATCCCAGCACTTGGGAGGCAGAGGAAGGTGGGTCACTGTGAGTTCGAGGACAGCCTGGTCTACAAAGTGAGTCCAGGACAGCCAAGGCTACACAGAGAGACCTTGTCTTGAAAAACCAAAAGAAAGAAAGTTAGTTGAGGAAGAGAATCAGAAATTTAAGGTCATCTTGGCCTACATAGGGAGTTTGAAGCCAGCCTGAGCCTTAATCCAGTTGATTTTTGTTTTAAAGCAGGCATTTTCAAGTATTTTCAAAGAGGGGCTGGGAGTGTAGTTCAGTTGGTTGAGTGACCGCCTAGCACGCAAGAGGTTTGATCCCAGATTCCCATAAGCTGGATGTAGTGACAAATGTCTATACCCCTAAGAATGAGTAGATGGAGGGAGGCGGGTCCAGAGTTCTGGGTCATCTTCAGTTAAACAGTGAGCTCACAGGAGCCCGGACAACTGGAGACTCTGCCTCAGAAACAGACAAACCAATAAACAAATGGGGCCTGGAGAGATTGTTCAGTGGTTAAGAACAAATGCAGCAATTACAGAGGACCTGGTTTCAGTTCCCAGCACGGACACAACACAATAGTCCAGGGAATCTGATGCCCCCTTCTGGCCTCCCATGGCACTGCACACACGTGGCACATTTATATACATGTAGGCAAAATACTCAAACATATAAAATAAAAATAAATAATTTTTTTTTTTTGAGATAGGGTTTCTCTGTGTAGCCTCGGGTGTCCTGGACTTGCTTTGTAGAGCAGGCTGGCTTCGAACTCTCATTGATTGGCCTGCCTCTGTCTTCCCAGTGCTGGGATTAAAGGTGCGCACGCCACCACACCTGGCAATAAATAAATCTTTAAAAAAAAAACCAAAAATTTCAAATAAAAATAAAAAGGCACTAGCTTACTACCCTTCCATTTATTTAAGGAGAGTTTTGAGAAAGAGCCATTTTTCGCTAATTTAGTTACTATATCAGAAAAATTTGAAACTTTGAAGGAAAATACAGGTTAGATTGACTTTGCCTAATCCTATCAGAGGCAGATGGGTCTCTTAGTTCATGGCTAGCCTGGTCTACAAAGGGAGCTCCAGGCCAGCCAGGGATAAGCAGTGAGACCCTGTCTCAAAAAGAAACAAATTCCAGAAGACATCTAATTCTTGTGGTTGTTCGTTATTTACTCTGAAGAACGATGGCATGGCATTTTGTATTAAGACTAAAAAACTTCCATTACTGAGTGTTGCTATTTTTACCACTTACGGCAACGCATTGTTTCAGCTGGGATTTTCAACCCTTATCCAGTTAAATGCAAAAGAATGAAACAGACTGCTAAGTGAACCTGATAAGAGCAGAGCATTGCCCATGTGTTTTCCAGGAATTAATTTATGCTCAGGAGAACTTGCCTACTTCAATACAGTGAATCTTTTCTAATTTCAATGTTTACATGATTTATATTGGAATTGAAAATAATGGTAAAATAATATTTAAACTCTGCGCTGTATCTTTTATGGTGATGAAAGTTACTGTTTGTGAACTCTGTCTGTGTGTGTGTGTGTGTGTGTGTGTGTGTGTGTGTGTGTGTAAAACCACACCAGCATTCTCTACTGCTGTTGCTGTCCTTTGGCAACTTTCCTTTGATTCCTTCTACCCCAGATCATGGCTGCCCATGGTCACCTCTCATTTTTCTATTGTGTGTCTGCTTTCTTTGTGTTTGTTGCTGTCCTAGAACTGTTTTTCCCCAGTTTTCTTAGCCCCTTAATTTGGCTTCACATCTGTTTTGAGACAGGGTCTCCTGTAGCCCAGGCTAGCCTTGAACTTTGAGACATCACCCTGCCTTAGCCTCCAGAGCTCTGGGTTAGAGCTGTGTACCACCACTCTGAGCCCAGACTTCACTCTCACCCTCATCGTGTCCCGCCTCCTTGGCTCCATTGACAGTCTGTGTACACTCTGAGGAGCAAGGCACTCCCCAGAGAAGGGCAGTCACTGATTTAAGTATCTTTGGCCCAAGCCTGTTTTTTTTTCAGTGCTGTGCCCAGGTTCTGAAGGAGTCTGAGAGTGATGTGGCCCGCCCGCTCTGAGTCATGCTGTCCAGCCTCAGCTGAGGACTCACCCCCTAGTTTGTTAGCCACAGCTCATTATTGAGGAACTCTTCAAGACTGTGTCCTGGGCCTGAAACGCGAGGCTCAGGAGCCTAAGGTTAGCCTGGGCTACTATTGCTCAGAAGCCTAAGGTTAGCCTGGGCTACTATAGTCAGAACATATCCAAAAACAAACAGCAAGGGAGGTAGCTAATTCTTACAGATATGCCTTTTTACTACGATGGGGTCATATGATAGGACCAACCAACTCGGTCTCATGGTACACGTGTACTTTCTCATCTTCCACTTCTGTACGATCTGTTGGGCCGGGCGATGGTGGCACACTCCTTTAATCCCAGCACTTGGGAGGCAGAGGCAGGGGGATTGCTGTGAGTTCCAGACCAGCCTGGTCTACAAAGGGAGTCCAGGACAGCCAAGGCTACACAGAGAAACCCTGTCTCGAAAAAACAAAAAAACCAAAACCAAAACCAAAAAACTGTTGCTGTTCTCAAACGCCATGGGAGCCCTAGCATCTCTTTCTTAGTGAGACTTCATGTTTCTCCTGCTTTCCTGAATGTTCTTTCTCTCCTCCCCTTTCTTTATCCTTCTCTTCCCCTTTGGGGGTTGAATGACCCTTCCACAGGGGTCCCCTAAGACCATGGGAAAACATAGACAGTTGCATTGTGGTTCATAGCAGCAGCAAAATTACAGTTGGGAAGCAGCAACTGCAATGATTTGATGGTTGGGGTCACCACAGCATGAGGAACTTATTAAAGGGCTGCAGCATCAGCAAAGCTGAGAACCCCTGCTTCCAGGCTCCAAAAACATGAGACTGCTCCCGCTTTCAAATGTTCTGTTTGAAGTTGTTCTCTTATTTTTGGTTTCACTGTCTCTCTCACTGACTTTCGCATACATGCCACGTTCCTCCTTTGTCCATCTTCTCTGTGGCTTGCTGACCCCAGTCCAGGCCGCTTACATTAGTTACTTTTCTTACTGCTGTGACAGCCCAGACCGGAAGCAGTGTGGGGTGTTTGGCCGTCAGCCCTTAGAGTTACAGTCCACCATGGCTGTCAGGAGGCAGGAGGGCACGTGTGTCTGTCTGGTCGGTAGGCAGAAAAGACAGGAAGTTGAGCCTTGCTTATCAAACCTTAAAGGCTGGCCTCCTGGGACTCATTTCCTCCAGCAAGGCTCCGCCTCCTAATGCTTCCATAGTCTCTCCAAGGAGCACCACCAGTTGGGGGTTAAGTAGTCAAACACTTGCACTCACTGGGGACATTTAAGTCGCACCACCTGTCCTATTGAACACATTTATGTCTGCCGTTCTCAACCTTTGTTTTCTGGTCGATTTAGGTGACCCCTGTGAAAGGGCCATTTGATGCAGGAACACCCGCCCCTCCCCGAAAGGTTGAGAACTGCGGGTTTATGTTTTTCCCTGTGGCCAATGCAAGGGCCCTGCCTCAGCCCTTACTCTTTTCTCTCTTCTGAGGACCTTTCCTTCTGTGATAGCTGTGAGCCTCGGCACCCAAGCTTGCTGTTTCCACTCTATCTGGTGGTGTCTCACTGTGACAGACGTTCTCAAAGATTTGAATCCCAACTCTTGCCACTTCAAAACCCCTCTGCAGGGCTGAAGGTGTAGCTAAGGGGTGGAGCACTCGTGCAGCATGTCTGAAGCCCTGGCTTCAATGCCTAGTACTCCCCCCGAAAAACCAAACCAAAAGCCCTTTTGTCAAGGAAGCCCATGTGTGCTTCCTTTTTTGTTTGTTTGTTTCACAAAGCCGGGTTGAAATGCTCACTCATCTCTAGGCCTTTGGCTTCCTCTGTAATCTCACTCTCAGCAGACAATCTTGCCTAGTATTTCAAAGCAAAGGAACAATAACACCCCCAGCTGGCCAGGTAGTGGTGGCGCACACCTTTCATCCCAGCACTCTGGAGGCAGAAGCAGGCGGATCTTTGAGTTCTAGGCCAGCCTGGTCTACACAGAGAAATCCTGTCTCGAAAAACAAAACAAAACAAAAAACAAGCCGGGTACGGTGGCACACGTCTGTAATCCCAGAACTCAGAGGCAGAGGCAGGCGGATGTCTATAAGTGTGAGGCCAGCCTGGTCTATAAAGCGAGTCCAGGACAGCCAAGGTTACACAGAGAAACACTGTCTCAAAAATTCAAAACAAAACAAACCCCTCAGCTAGAACTTCATCACTGGGTAGCCCCTATGCCTGCAAGCCTGCCTGCATTTCTTGCCTTGTGCTAGTGGAAGAGTGGCCTTGCCCCTGGTGACTGCTTAGCCCTGCAGGCCCCACTGCAGACTCCTGCCCTCCCTTCCTCCTGGGCTTTTTGCTCTCTATCCTCGTCGCTTTGATCTTCCTTCCTGACTCCTTCCCAACCGGGTTTAAATATAACTTACTTCTTTCCTGTCTTAAGAAGAAAAGCTCTCCTGCACCCCCGTGCTCTCGCTGCATTGTACACGTGCTGCCTTGCGCTCGCCCCTTGAGACTTGTCTGCAGTCGCTGCTCTTGCTCTGTTTTGCCCCATCCACTCTTCACTCAGTGCCAGCTGTCCTTCAGCCTCATTCCTGCCATGTCCTGATGACCCACAGACACTCAGGTTGTGGTCTTTCTGCCTTCTTGGCCTCCATAATTCTGTGCACTCCTGGTATGTCTCCTGTCCTTTGTCTACTTTGTGTTACCATCTATGACATGTGCACAGTGACTCACAGAGTCTGAGAACTGGCCTTTTCTGGACTGGGCAATGTTTCTGGAATTCATAAGATTCTAATTTTAACAAAGTATGATGGCTTACAAAAGAAATTAAAAATAATCATAATTTATAGCAATGAAGAAAAGTATGGTTCAGAATGAATGACTTTGAGCCAGGGGCAGTGGCACGCACATGTAATACCAGCTACTTTGGAGACTGAAGCAGAAGGATTACAGGATCAATGCCACCAGGGCTGTGTCAGTACACACAGACCTCATATCGATAAACAAATAAAAAAAGAAAGAAATGTAATCCCAGCACTTGGGAGGCAGAGGCAGGCAGATTGCTGTGAGTTTGAGGCCAGCCTGGTCTACAAAGCGAGTCCAGGACAGGCAAGGCTACACAGAAAAATCCTGTCGTGAAAAACCAAAAAACAACAAAAAAAGAAAGAAATGAGGTTGAGCAGTTTACTTGGAAACTCTGAGATGCCACTGTGTACCAGGAGGCAAGAGTTCAAGGATGACAGTAACGAGTGGTGGCGAGATGACGAGGGACTGGGTTCCTGTTTGCTGGTGAGAGTGTAATTTGGCCCAACTGCTTTGGAAAAGTACTCGGCAGCGTGTTTTAGTAATACACCTCCCCATAACATAGCGATTCTAGATAATGCCAAAATAAAATGTTGATAGCAGTTTTTATTTTGTGATGCCAGGAATCAAGCCAGGCTTGTCCACATGCTGGGCAAGTGCTCTACTGCTGAGCTCTACCCTGGCCCTTCTTATTCAGAATAGCCCAAATCTGCAAACAGTCCATATGCATGCCAGCAGGAGACTGGAAAAAGTGAATGCAGGTATTTTTACCATTAAGTAGAATTCTATACAACAACAAAAAAGAAAACTCTTCAATATACCATAAAGTAAACCATACAGATACTATTTTGCACAAAAGAAACTGTGTAGAAGACAACACATACTGGAGCTGGAGAGATGGCTCAGTGGTGAAGAGCATGCACGTTCTTCCAGAGGATCAGAGTTTGAGTCTTAGCACCATATCAGGTGGCTCACAGCTACCTGTAACTCCATCTCCATGGGGATCCGACACCTCTACTCCCTGTGGGCACCTGCTTTCATGTGCATACCCACATATAAACACACACACACACACACAATTATAAATTAAGAAGAGGTGTACTTTTTTTGTTTTGTTTTGTTTTTTGAGACAGGGTTTCTCTGTGTAGCCTTGGCTGTCCTGGCCTAACTTTGTAGAGCAGGCTGGCCTCTCACAAAGATCCACCTGCTTCTGCCTCCCTGAGTGCTGGGATTAAAGGCAAGCACCACCATTACCCGGTTTTGGCCTGTTTTCTTAACCCAGGGACCACCTGTCTGGGAAGGCGCTGCTTACTGAGGCCTGGGTCTTCCCACAGCAATCATTAATAAAGAAAATGCCCTACAGACACACCCACAGCCAGTCTGGTAGAGGTATGTAGATTTGTAACAAGTTGACAAAAAACCAAACCAGCACACCATGTGAGCTGAAGTGTGCAAAGAAAACAGAATGTGAGCTGAAACCTGAGAGCTTTTCATCTTCCATCTTTTAGCTGAGAACGAGACAGGAAGTTACGTGCTATCATGGACATAGAGTCATGTTCAGAACTTTTGAAAATCACCATTTTATGTAGCTTTGAAATGAAAAAGAAGAAACAATTGTAAAGATACACTAATTACAGCTACATAAAAATACACTCATAAAAAAAGGCCAGGAGGAAACACCAAATGACAGCAGTGATCATGTAGGCGGAGGTGGTCAGTTCTTCCCCTGCTTCCAGGCCTTTCAAATTTTCTGGAAATAATATTAGTGTTACTTTATGACTTTAAAAAACAGGCTTTATTTACTTATTTGTGTGGTCACTCTCACAGCATGCATGCGGTCTGAGGACACCCCGTGGGAGTCGGTTTTTCCTTCCATCTTGTGGGCCCAGGAGCTCTGATATAGGTCTTAGCAGCAAGCACCTTTACCTGCTCAGCCATCTCACCAGTCCTACGTTGTGACTTTTAAGACTTTAAAAGATTATGTCTTTTGAGTGACTTGGGGAAAAATTGCAGTTTTTGGACACACTCGGAAGTGAGGGTTTTGTTGGCTTTCTTTTTTTGTTCTGTTTTGGTTTGGTTTTTAGAGGCAGGGTTTCTCTTGTAATCCTGGCTGTCCTGAACTCGCTTTGTAGACCAGGCTGGCCTCAAGCTCAGAGATCTGCCTGCCTCTGGAGTGCTGGGATTAAAGGTGTGCGCCACCACGCCCAGAACTTTGTTGGCTTTCTAGTGTGGTGTTCAGAAAGCTATTCTGAAATAACTTGTGTTAAGTGACCATGTTTCAGTTTAGGCCAATTAATGCTGGCTTCTGAGAAGATATCTTTTTTGTTGTTGTTGTTTGATTTTCAAGACAGGGTTTCTCTGTGCAATAGCCCTGGTTGTCCTGGACTCCTTTTATAGACCAGGCTAGCCTTGAATGAGTGCTGGGATTACAGGCATGAGCCAATGTGCCCAGCCAGAGAAGATTTCTTTCTTTCTTTTTTTCCCCCCCATTTTTCGAGACAGGGTCTCTCTGTCTTGGCTGTCCTGGACTAACTTTGTAGACCAGACTGGTCTTGAACTCACAGCGATCCGCCTGCGTCTGCCTCTCGAGTGCTGGGATTAAAGGTGTGAGCCACCATGCCCGGCTCAGAGAAGATTTCTTAAGGATAATTACATAAAAAGATTAAGATTTGTTTAACTTACCGTTTCTAACATTGAATTAATGTAATGAAATTCTAAAAGTTTTATGTTATTAAAATTACTTTGTGTATAGATTCCCACATGTGGTAGTTTGTAAAACTTTCTCTGTTGAAACTCATTTGGTTGTTTTACCTAAGACAAGTTTTGTTTATTCATTGGTTTTATTTTGAGATGGAATAACCTTGGGTGGCCTCAGACTTTAAATCCTCCTGCCTCAGACACTTTTGTGCTGGAGTTACAGGCCTACACCACTGTGCCTAGTTTACCTTAGCCATTGTTAGAATTTTATTTTTTATTTATGTGTATGTGTGTACCATGTGTTTGAGAGCGCCAGAGGCCAGACCTCGAGCAACAGGCAGTTGAGCCTCTCAATGCAGATGCTGCGAGCCAGACTCAGGTCCTCTGGAAGAGCAGCAAGAGCTCCTAACCACTAAGCCACCTCTCTAGACACCTTTTAAAAATCTAGCTATGAGCTGGGCGTGGTAGCGCGTGCCTTTAATCTCAGCACTTGGGAGGCAGAGGCAGGCAGATCTCTCTGTGAGTTCCAGGACAGCCTGTTCTACAAAGTGAGTCCAGGACAGTCAAGACTACACAGAGAAACCCTTTCTTGAAAAACAACAACAGCAACAAACAAACAAACAAACAAACAAATGAAAAACAAAACCAACAACAACAAAATCTAGCCACGAATCGGCTGTTCTTTTCTGCTAGGAAGGTGTCAGATACCATATCCTTCTTACATGTTGCTGGGACCCTAGTTAAACACCAGAGTGGTTATCTTGAGGTTCCCTTCCCTTGTCCCCCAGGGTTCCAGGCAAATACATATACCCACCCCACCCCCTTGTACCCTTAAAGGCTTCACTGTTGTCCTTTGAGATCATCACAGTTGACACACACCCTTGAGAAGGATCTCTAAGTGACATCTGCAGAGTCAGCCTTGTGTTGTTCTTAGATGCACTGACTCCTGTTGTGTGGGGTTGACCTTGGAGAAGCCTACAGAGGAGACAGGAAAAGCTGCATATAACATCCTGTTACATTAACTGCATTGTTATGTCTGCGGCCAGCAATACATAGTGCTTAACTACAGGATCCCAGACTTCTTTAACCAGTTCAGCTTCCTCGGCTAAAGAGAAAACCAACACAGATTCAGAAATAAGATTCACGGGAAAGCAGAGGGCCTGCTTGTGTGCTGGAGAAAACCACCACCATCAGATTCCCACATCAGGCCAAGAGACGGAGCTCCCTACCGCTCTTGCCTCATCCTCAGCAAACGGAGCTTTTTGGATATTAGAAATAGCAACACATAGCATGAGACAGCTTAATTTACACATGAGCGTTTGCACAGTCAGGTAATCATAAAGAGTTAGCTGATCTACGGGATGGTAGGCTATTATTCAAAACACTAGTAGTCTAGCTACCTTTGCCAAAGTGATTTAGTTAGCTTTTTAAAACCTAAAAATGAGGTGGGTATGGTAGTGCACACCTTTAATTCCAACACTGGGGAGGCAGAGGAAGGTGGGTCACTGTGAGTTCAAGGCTAGCCTGGTCTACAAAGTGAGTCCAGGACAGCCAAGGCTACACAGAAAAACCAAAACCAAACCAAACCAAAAAAAACTCCAAAAATGTGGTTTCCGTATTAAAACAACTATGGCAGGCAACAATCATCATCTCTCAAGACAGTTGTGAGAATTAAGCACAGCACTGTCAGTAGATGCTTAGAACACTGCTTAGTGACACTGTTATCACTTAAAATAAGGTGTACAAATGTACCACTTTCAGTCTTGGATTTTACTTCCTTCCTCTCTCTCTTTTTTGTAAAGATTTATTTATTTATTATTGTGTATATAGTGCTCTGTCTACATGTACATCTACATGCCAGAAAAGATCTCATTATAGATGGTTGTGAGCCACCATGTGGTTGCTGGGAATTGAACTCAGGACCTCTGGAAGAGCAATCAGTGCTCTTAACCTCTGAGCTTTAGCTTCCTAGCCCCTCCTCCCCTTTTTCCCTTTCTTTCTCCCTTTCTCTTTCTATAACTTGTTAAAGATTTATTTATGCATTTTATGTATATGAGTGCTCCGTCTCCATATAAGTCTGCACACCAGAATACGGCATCAAATCCCATTGTAGACGGTTGTGAGCCACCATGTGATTACTGACAATTGAAGTCAAGACTCTGGAAGAGCAGTCAGTGCTCTTAACTGCTGGTTCAGCCATCTCTCCAGCCCCTCAATCCTGGGTTTTCTCCGTTTACATTTATTTGCTGACAGTGAGGGAATTGTGACAGTTTGTTTTTATTGCTGAGCATAAAGCTTGTATGAATTGAGTTAATCTGAGCACTGTTAGCCCTCACGCATGCTGCAAGACTGCTCTCTATACTTTCTGTAGGGGTTAGACATACATATTGGATTAGCTGGAAACCATTGTGAATTTTGGAAGTGTTTTTGTTTTGCTTTTACTGCCTGGGCCTACAGCTCAGCTGGTCAAGTGCTTGCCTAGCAGGCAGGGAGCCCTGGTTGGATGCTGGCCTGGGGGTGGGGGTGGGGCTAAGGTGGAGGCCCAAGGAGCCAGAGCTCAAAACAAGAGTAATTGGAAGTTAGCCTGGCTAAAGACCTGTGTCAAAAAACCAACAAAACAAAAACCTTGGGAGAATATTTATTTTTTAAAAAGTATCTTCTTGTTTCCCTGGGTATGTTTAAGTGAATGTGTTTAAAATTCTCGTATTTGGTAAAGCTTGACTGTATAGGCTTGTTTATTGTGTGAGTCTTTCATTCAGCATGATTATTTTGTTTATTCTAGGGAGTGATTGGATCAGTGAATTAGCTTGTGATATTAGCATATATAGGGTGTCTGCCTTAGACACATGTTTGAATTCCTTGTAACTTTGTTGATTTCAGTTGTGTTTTACAATGTAAGCTTAGCTAGCCTGGAATGTACAGAGATCCCCCTGCCTCTCTGCCCCCTGGGATTAAAGGTATGCATCACCAAACCTGTGTAGTTTGCATAGCTATTATGAATTCTCACCAGCAGGAAGAGGTACCTTAGAAAATAACCCAATGGCTTGAAAACAGTGGACTATTCAGTTCGAATACTAGCCAGTCATCCTGGGAGCTCTTTATGTATCCTGACTACTAGAGTGCTTACTGTATGCATTAAGCTGTCTCATGCTATGCGTTGCTATTTCTAAGATGTGGCTCTCATTCTCCATGAATGGACGTTTTTATATCCTTTCACACACAAATGGAGTATGTAACCAGAGAAATCCCTTCACTTGTGAAGGAGAGCGAGGATGTCAAGTGTGGTCAGGAACACCATCCCGGCGCTGGTGCTTCGCTGGTACGTAGAGCCCTCTGGGTGCCCGTGAATCTAATTTCTGAATCTGTGTTGCGCTCTAGGTTCAGAACCATCTTCCAAATGCTCATCAGCAGTGAGATTGAAAAGCCAGCTCACACTCCTGGAGGCTTTGAGGGGTTTTCCTTGGGTGTCTACTTTAAAAGTGCTGGAGGTTGAGGCCAGGGCTCACATGTACTGCTGAGCAGTGTCCGTCCTAGAACTCTGAGTTGGGGCCTGGCTACTTAGGAAGCATGGCTGTTGCTGTGTTTTCTGGCTTCTGTGATATCTGGACTGAAAGGAAAGTCTTTTTAAATGCTGTTAATGGGCAGGAGAGATGACTCAGCAGTTCAGAGCGCCAACTGCGCTTCCAGAGGACCCCGGTTCAGTTTCCAGCACCTGCCTGGAAGGAAGTCCACAGCTCCTGGGGCTCTAGTCTCAGGGGATCCAACGCTGTCTTCTGACCTCTGCAGGCACTGCACACACATGACACACAGACATGTGTGCAGGCAAAACATCCATACACATAAAGATGAAAGTTAAGAAAAAACAAAACACCATTTTTTCTCTGGCCTGTATAGCTAACTCCTCTTTTATTTTTAAACTTTTATTTATTTATTTATTTATTGGTTTTTCAAGACAGGGTTTCTCTGTGTAGCCTTGGGTGTCCTGGGCTGGCTTTGTAGACCAGGCTGGCCTCGAACTCACAGAGATCAGCCTGCTTCTGCCTCCCGAGCGCTGGGATTAAAGGCGTGCACCACCGCACCAGGCTAATTTTAAACTTTTTGTTGGTATACAAACTAACTGTTTCCTGTGATATTTTTATATTCATATATGCCTTTTAAACTTAAAAAAAAATTGTGTGTGTGTGCGCACGCGCATGTGCAGTCACAGGTATGCACGTGCACACATGCATGTGGGTACCTATATAGGCCAGAAAAAGGTGTTGGGAAGCAGAGCTCCACTGAAGGTGCAGCAAGCACTCGTAAGCTCTGAACCCTCTCTCCAGCCCTTTCCTAAGAACTGCGAACATTAAATTGTGCATCTGCTGTGTGACAGACAGCAAGAATAGAAAAACCGTTCTTACAATTTTGTTGCTATTTATCATTTGAATGAATAGTTTCAGTATTGTTTATGCTAAAATATTCTAAGATGCTTTCTCATTAGTGTTAGTCACTTTTTGGTTGCTGTGAACACCACAGAAGACTTTATTTGGGCCTACAGTTCTAGAAGGTTTGTGCCCATGATAGCAGAACAGGGGTGGCAGGTGGCAGGTGCCTAGAGCAGCTCACATCTCAAATCACACCAGTCTTTTGAGGCCTCACCCCCCAGTGACATAGTTCCTCCAGTGAGGCCACACCTCCTTGATCCTCACTAAATTTTCCACTTTGTGGCCCTCAGGGACCCAACTCTGTCTTTAGGCTGGACAGCAGGTGCCTTTACCTGCTGAGTCATCTCACTGCCCCCAGACTTAACTCGTTAAAAAAGACTTATTTTTCCTTTATGCATGTGAGTGTGCTTGCACAAGCGCGTGAGTGTGTGCCATGGGTATTTGGGTGACCGAGGAAGTCAGAAGAGGGTGTCTGGACTCAATGTAGATGGAGTGAGAGGCAGTTGTGAGCCACCCAGTGTGGGTGCTGGGAAGCAGACTTGGTTCCTCTGTAAGAACAGCAAGCACTCTTACCTGTGGAGCCATCTCGCCAGTCCCAAAACTTCACTTACAGAGTTATTTATTGTTTTGGTTTGTTTGAGATGAGGTCATACCATGTAGCTCTGGCTGGCTTGCCTGGAATTACCTCTGTGGTGCAGGCTGGCATTGAACTCATGGAGAGCTGCTTGCCTCAGCCTCCTGAATGCTGAGATTAAAGACCTGGCCTAAAGTTATCTGTTGTTACTGTGTGTGTGTGTGTGTGTGTGTGTTAGTGTGAGTATGGGTACATGTGCATAAAAGTCCTGGGAGAGCTTTGGGCTTGGCTTGGTTCTCTGCATGCACCATAGGCTGTGGGGACATTCTGAGATAACTTTCAAGGCAGGTGCTTCTACCTGCTAAGCCGTCTTTGCGGCTCACAAACTTTTCTTTAATTAGATTTTTTAAAGATTTATTTATTATGTTCTCTCTATATGAATGTTTTGTCTGCATGTGCATATATGTACCATATGCATGCCTGGTGCCTGAACAGGTGAGAAGAGGATGTCATGTCCCTGATGGCTGTAAACTACCATATGTGTTCTGGGAATTGAAATCAGGTCCTCTGCAAAAGTAACAAGTGCTCTAAACTACTGAGCCATCTTGCCAGCCCCCTCAAACTTCATTTCGTTGTGTTTGGGACTTAGTCATTTATTATGCCAGTATTCACTGAGGAATTACTGCTTGGTACATTCTCTTCTAAGTAGTGAAGAAGTTTATATTCTAATAGAGACAAATAATACATGAATGCAGACTTGAAGACTGTCCTGAGAGGCCCACGTCTACTCTGTGGTGTACTCACACCCCCCCCCCCCCCCGAAGAGATGGCTCAAGGGCTAAGAGCATTTGCTTTTGCAGTGGACTTGTCTTCTGTTCCCAGCGTCCACACAGGGTAACTTACATCCTTCTACTATAACTCCAATTTCAGGGAATCAGGTGCCTCCTTTTGGCCACCTTAGACACCAGGCACATGTGGTATGCACTCATGTAGACTACACACACAGACACACACACACACACACACACACACACACACACACACACCAAACTTAAAGCTGTAAAAAAAAAACCTGAATAGCTAGGTGTGGTGGCCACACCTTTAATCCCAGCACTCCTGAGAGAGAGGCAGATTGCTGTGAGTTACAGGCCAGCCTGGTCTACACAAGGCTACACAGAGAAACCCTGTCTCAAAAACGAAACTGAACAAAACAAAACACAAAAACACTCCGAATAAAGTCGAGGTTTATTTTTAAATCAGTATGAAATGGAGTGAGAGGTGATGGTGGCCTGGGTCAGTAAGTTGTAGTGAAGATGAAAGGCAGTCAGAATTAGAGCTGTGTTTGAAGGTGAGCGGCCAGGAACTGCCATTGTGTTAGTAATGGGAACGAGTCAGGCGCCCACAGCGTGTCACCCTCCTGTAGTGTGTGAAATAAGTGAACAGTGCAGAGAAGGAGTTGGAGTCACTTGGAAGGTTCTATCAAAAATGTGGGTCACCAACTGTAACAGCCAAACACCATTGTTCAAACTCCTTGACTTATGTCTCAGCTCTGTAAATAGTATTTTCATTGTACCAATTAGCATTTTAAAATTCTTTCATTTAGCAAAAACTTCAAAATATTCCCATGATAAATGTTACAACAGACTTGATAGAGCCAGGAAAGCATTAAATTTATATTTTGGAGCGTCTTTCATTTGTCTTACTCTGCAGTCAGGTACAATAACTGTGAGAAATTTATGTTGTGTATTATTAACACTCACTAAGTTGGGTTTTGTTGTTGTTTTTAAGTTTCTTTGTTGTCTTGGGAGCCACTTTCAGTTACTTATAACTGATGGGAGAGAGATAAAAGGCCAAAATCCCATGTGTACTTCTTTGAAGATTTGTTATTAAAGTAACCATCAGCAAGATGGTAAAAATTTGACCAGTAGAAGCAAGTTTGACACTTTTCCCCCCTCCAATGATTTGGTCATTTTTCATTTGCTAGAAAACATTTGTCACTAAATTCAATGAGGACTTTTCTGCAGGATTTATTTCTGTATATTTTATAAAAAATGGTGGTACAAGCCTGTAATCTCAGGACTTGGGAGGCAGAAGCAGGTAGATCTCTGAGTTCAAGGCCAGTCTGGTCTACAGAGCAGGCAGCTGGAGCTACATAGTCTGTCTGTCTGTCTATCCATCCATCTGTCTATCTTGTATGGCTGTATATGTTTGTGCACACATGCTTGCTCCAACAGAGGTCAGAGGACAGTTTGCAGGAGTCAGTTCTTAGTGAGTTTTGGAGGTCAAACTTAGATTGTCAGACTTGATGGAAAACATTTTTAACCACTGAATCATCTCGCCAGTCCAGAAACCGTCTTTAAAGGTAGTAAAATTGTGACTCTATTTTGTGTATGTACTATAAAAGCAGGTGCTTATATCTAACTATGCCAGTTCTGAAAACTTTGAAATTATCTGTGGTTAGCTTTTCCCAATTTTTAAAAGCATATTAAGATTTGTTTTATTTTTAATTGTATGTGTATGTGTGAGACAGATAGACAAACGGAGAGTGAGGGGAGGGGGGCTGACAGGGGATACAGGCATGTGAGTGCAGTGTGCAGAGGTCAGAAGAGGGAGTCAGATCTGGAGCTGGACTTCCAGGTGGTGTGGGTCCACTGCAAGAACAGTGCCTGCTCTTAACTGCCGAGCCTTCTTTCCAGCCCTGCGTTTGCCAATGGGAAAATATTTGTTAGGTGTGTTTCTAATTTTGCTGTTACGCCAGAGTTGCCTTGTACCCTGAGTACTAGTGAGAGTCAAACAATTAGATACACTTGTTTAGGAAGAATTTAATAGTCATCCGTGAGCATCATGGGATTTGTTTCAGGACCCCTTCGTGGACATGAAAGTCTGTGGGTTTTCCTTATATAAAATGGTGCAGTATTAGTGTGCAACCTGTGATCATCTCGTGTGTGTGTGTGGGGGGGAGAGAGAGACTCGGAACCACTAATGCAAAGTGCATGCAGCGCAGGTCACTGTGACACCGTGCTGGCTAGGGAGTAAGGACAAAAGACATGTGCACATATTTAATGTCCACACATTTCCCCCCAAATGTTCTCAGCCAACAATTGGTTAAGTCCAGAGATGTAAAACCCACAGACACAGATCAGACAAGTTAATACTGATAGAGTAGAGCTATGCCTGGTTCATATTAATTGAGGGAATCAAGCCCACTAACTTAATTTATTTCATATACCGGAGATGATTGGGAGGTATTAATTCAGTTTTGATAGCAGAACTTTGGTTCACTTCTTTAAAAATCTGCTGCTCCTTGGATGTGTTGGAGAGTGTGGAGCAGTGGCTCTTAACAACAGCTCCTGGCTCTGACCTTTTAATACAGTTCCTCATGTCGTGGTGACCCCCAACCCATACAATGACATAATTGTATTATGTCATTGCTACTTCATAATTAAATGTCTGGCTGGGAGTGATGGGGCACGCCTGTAATCCCAGCACTCAGGAGGTAGTGGCAGGCCGATCACTGTGAGTTTGAGGCCAGCCTGGTCTACAAAGCGAGTCCAGGATAGCCAAGATAATACAGAGAAACCTTGTCTCAAAAAACTAAAAAACACACAAAAAAAAAAAACCCCCCACAAAAAACCCCCGATATGCAGATGGTCTCAGGAGACCCACAGGCTGAGAACTGCTGCCCTAGAAGCTGTGGCGTGATAGGATCTGAGCTTTAGAAATAATTAATTCAAAATTAATTGAATGGGATTAAGACAGGGGACAGGGTAGGCCTTATAGGGTTGGAGAGAAGTAGGCTAAGGCTTACACAAGAAGAGTGAGATGTTTGTGACGATGTATACTGCACTCAGCCCCATAGACTGTATAGTAACGTGATGACCATCATTACATACCTTGTACAAGGTGCTTTACATACTATTTCATTTATGCTCTGTGTACTGTGTACTGGGTACTGACAAGTCTTACCCCCTTGTTTTAAGTGAAAACGTTAAGGCTCTTGAGAGGTTAGGAGAAGCGTCCATGCTGCTAGGCACATTAGGGAGGGCCTGAATCCAGATGTCTGCCTCTGGTCCCTGCACTCTCTATACGCTATGCCACGACACTGCCCTCACGCATGGAGCAACATGAGCCCACTTGAGTTGTACTTTTTCCTGTGCTTTGTCTCCTTCATCGCTGAAGTGAGTGGTTTATTCTCATCCCCAAGGAAAAGGTCACGTTCAGAAAGTCATCTGTCTCTCTTAAAAAAAAAAAAAAAATTAACGTCTCTTTAAAAAAGGATTTATTTTTATTTTATGTGTCGAGTGTTTTTCTGCCTGCATGTGTGTGCACAATGTGCAGGCAGTGTCCACGGAAGTTAGAAGAGAGTGGCAGATCCCTTGACCATGTGGGTGCTGGGAACTGAACCTAGCTCCCCTCCAAAACCAAGAAGTGATCTTAACTGTCAAGCTGTCTCTCCAACTGGCCTGGAGCTCACAGAGATCCGCCTGCTTCTGCCTCCATAGTGCTGGAATTAAAGGCATGCACCACCATGCCCACCTCCAAAAAGAGATTTAAAGATTTTTTTTTTGAAAGAGAGATTTTATTTATTACGTATACAGTGTTCTGCTTGCATGTTCATCTGCAGGCCAGAAGAGGGCACCAGATCTCATTATAGATGGTTGTGAGCCTTCATTTGGTTGCTGGGAACTGAACTCAGGACCATTGGAAGAGCAGCCAGTGCTCTTAACCTCTGAGCCATCTCTCCAGCCTGATCTTAAAGATTCCTATGGGCCAAGCCTAGTGACCTACACAGACACACACGTGGGGGGCAAGAGGAAATATGAATGAAGGAATGATAGTCTTAAAAGCTAATTAAGAAGGGGCTGGAGACATGGATCAGTGATTAAGAGCACTGACTGATCTTCCAGAAGACCCAGGGTTGACTCCTAGTACCCCATGGTGCATCACAACCGTCTATAACTCCAGTTCCAGGGGATCTGACACCCGCTTCTGACCTCTGTGGACAGCAGGACATACACACAGGCAAACCATCCATACACATAAAAAAGAGAGTTAAGAGAAAATACTGTCAATTCAGAGTTGTATATTCAGCAAAACTATCCTTCTAAAATGAAGGGTGGAAGTAAGTTATTCTAAATGAAAGAAAGTGGAGAAAACTTGTTGCCAGAAAGTCTGAACTGCAGACATTGCTAAGGGCATGCAGGAATCCAGTGCTTAATAAATTTACAGATGAGAAAGCTAAAGCTCAGAAACTAGAGCTCCTTTCTTGGTGACTCAGGTGGGGCCGGAGCTCTGCCCCTTCAGGTTCCTGCTTATGTGCTGTCAGAACAGCTTGGAAGTGGAAAAAACAAGCAGACTTGACACATTAAAATTTGAACCCAGTGCCACAAGCTCTAGAGTCCTTCAGGCTGGGAAAGTCATTTTTCTCCATGATAGTGAAAAAATGTGGCAGGGAGAGATTAAGACACAGGCCTTGTGACCAGGAAAGTGTCTGTTACAGTGCCACACTCAGAAGACACAGAGTAATATTATCTCTCTTCACCATGCTGTATGTGTGCTTTATTTTTTGAGATGGACTTTTTTTTTTCCCAGAGATTTTTTTTTTTAAATCTCTTATCTTTTTCCTGAAATGCCATCCTCAGGATGCCAACAACAATTCTCTTTCCATTTGGCCATGTTCCTTCTAGCATCTAACTAATTGGCAGCTGTTTTCTTCAGAAAAACAATTACTTTGGCTCTAAACATAAAACAAGTGTTATTAAAATAGCCATCTACACCTAGTTCCCCACTTTTCCCACGACCGAAGCCCCAAGAGCGAGTTCTTGCTGGAGGTGTAGCCCTGTGCTTGAGCTTATGTTTAGGCCGTGGCTTCAACCCCAGCTGTGTAGATGAGGAATCATCCAAGTGTTTCTGTTCTTGAAAGATAATAGTGGTTCTGCAGAACTTTGACGTGAAGAGTGGCGTTTAGAATAACTAACACCTTGTCTAGCACATAGTCACTTCTTCATAACATCTGGATTCATTACAAATGTGAAGCCTTTGTAAATCCATAATTTCCTGTGCTCTCCAAGCAATGAGGCTGTGTGAAAAATTGAGGTTTATGGAGGTTTTGTCAAAAGTCATCAGGTGATTTCCAAGGTAATCAGGTGGTCTCCAAGGCAGTCAGGTCGTCTCCAAGGTCATTAGCTGGTCTCCAAGGTAGTCAGGTGGTCTCCAAGGTAGTCAGGTGGTCTCCAAGGTCATTAGCTGGTCTCCAAGGTCATTAGCTGGTCTCCAAGGTAGTCAGGTGGTCTCCAAGGTAGTCAGATGGTCTCCAAGGTAGTCAGGTGGTCTCCAAGGTAGTTAGGTGGTGTCCAAAGTAGTCAGATGGTCTCCAAGGTAGTCAGATGGTCTCCAAGGTAGTCAGGTGGTCTCCAAGGCAGTCAGGTCGTCTCCAAGGTCATTAGCTGGTCTCCAAGGTAGTCAGGTGGTCTCCAAGATAGTTAGGTGGTCTCCAAGGTAGTCAGTCAGGTGGTCTCCAAGGTAGTCAGTCAGGTGGTCTCCAAGGCAGTCAGTCAGGTGGTCTCCAAGGCAGTCAGGTGGTCTCCAAGATAGTTAGGTGGTCTCCAAGGTAGTCAGTCAGGTGGTCTCCAAGGTAGTCAGTCAGGTGGTCTCCAAGGCAGTCAGTCAGGTGGTCTCCAAGGCAGTCAGGTGGTCTCCAAGGTAGTCAGGTGATCTCCAAGGTCATTAGCTGGTCTCCAAGGCAGTCAGGTGGTCTCCAAGGTAGTTAGGTGGTCTTCAAGGTAGTCAGGTGGTCTCCAAGGCAGTCAGGTGGTCTCCGAGGTCATTAGCTGGTCTCCAAGGTACTCAAATGGGCTCCAGGGTGCCATTCATTGATCACAGCAACAAGTCTGTTAGCTCTATTGAATAATTTTTGCTATATTTTTTGTGAGCTCAGAAGAACAGTGGCTGATATTCTGAGGAGCTGTACTTTCAACAGAGGGGAGACCATTTCCTTTAGATTTGATACTGGGAGTGTTTTCCTTTAAGGATCCAAATGCAGGAAGCTTAGTCTTCTTGTTCAGCAACTTTGGCTGTAGCAGAAGAAAAAATGGTGAAATTGCTTTTGTTTTTAGTAGTGGCTGTTGAATAAAGGAAGAAAGGAACTTGGGGTTCTAACTCGGGCAGTTCGCTCACTCCTCTGTGCTTGGTATCTGTCTATAAAGCTGTGTGCCATGGGTGCAAAGGCTGCCATGAGGAGGAAAGGGGCAGGTTACATGCATGACACTGCTTAGTACTGACGCTACTGCACAAATGATGATGATGATGTGTGTGAGTGAGCTGTGTGTGTGCGACAGAGGTGTGTGTGTAAGACAGGGAGAGAGAAATGTGTAAGCACGGGGGGGGGATGTGTAAGCACGGGGGGGGGGGGGGATGTGTATATTGTGTGAGAGAGGTGTGGGTGTGTGTACCTGAGAGAGGTGTGTGGAAGAGGTGTATGCTTGTGTGTGCCTTAGAGAAATGTTTTCGTGTGTGAGAGAGGGGGATATGTAAGTGTCAGGGAGGTGTGTGTGTCTGTGTGTGTGTGAGTGCATGCTCACACTTGAATGTGCACTTGAGTGTATGAGTGTTGAGGCCGGAGGAGGATGTTGGCTCTCTGCTTTATCACTCGCCTTACTCCCTTGAGACATACCTCTCACTAAACCTGGAGCTCAGGGTTTTTGTTTTTTTTGTTTGTTTTTCTAGTTAGTCTGGCTGCCCAGCCAGCTCCAGCCGTTCTCCTGCCTCTACCCTCCCACATCCCCAGGCCTGGGCTTAGGGGTCCATTCAGCTGCACCCAGCTTTACCCAGATGCTGGACTCTGAACTCACGTCCTCACGCTTGTTCAGCACCTTACCCTCCAAGCCATCTCCACAGCTAAACAGCAGGTTTATGTTTAGATTTTTGTTTTGTTTTGGTTTGTTTGTTTTGGCATGGTTTGGTTTTTATATTTTTTGGCCTTTTGAGACAAGGCTATCAAAGTAACCCAGGCTAGCCTCAAATTCAGTACATAGCCAAGGCTGGCCATAAGCTCCTGATACACCTTTATCTCCCAATGCTGAGACGACAGGCATATGACATTTTTAACTTAATAGCTGCCTCAAACATTTTATTTTATTATTTTATTTTTTGGTTTTTCAAGACAGGGTTTCTCTGTGTAGCCTTGGCTGTCCTAGACTCACTTTGTAGACCAGGCTGGCCTCAAACTCACAGCAATCCCACCTGCCTCTGCCTCCTGAGTGCTGTTGATTAAAGGCGTGCGCCACCACGTCCGGCAACCTCAAACATTTTAAAAGTCGGTGAATATAAGGCATTGTGACAAATGCCTCATATCTGGCCAACTGAGGCAAGACTACTGAGCATAGCAATGGGAGCCTGCCTAAATGTGACTCCCATCTCAAAAAAAAAAAAAAAAAGGCATTTTTTTCTCATATTAAGAGCAAAAATGCATAAAAACTTCACAGAATACTTACTTCGTTTTTTATATGGTTAAATATACTTATTTTAAAAGTACTATAAATAAATTTTGACAAGTATATTCATTTATATAACTCCCCATTCTATCAACATACATATTTTTGTCACTGCAGAAATTACCTCAGTCTTCTGTGGTCAGTTGCTGTTGACAACCACACTGACATGCTTTCTCCCTGTGAATATCAGTTTTGGCTGTTATGAACCCTGATTTAATTGAAGTCACTTTTGTTTCTGTATGATTTTTTAAACAAATATATTGAGCTTAATAGTTTATTGTCAACTTGATACAAGCCAGGCACTTGCGACGAGAGACCCTTAATTGAGGGAATGCGCCATCAGATCTGCCTATGCACTCTTCGGAGGCATTTTTTTTGACTGACAATTGATATGGAAAGGCTCAACCCACTGTGGGTGGCTCCTCTCTTGGCAGGTGGTCCTGGGTTGTATAGGAAAGCTGGCTGAGCAAACTTAGCCAGCAAGCCAGTAAGCAGTATTACTCCTCGGTCTCTGTTTCAGTTCTTTCCTAGAGTTCCTGTCTTAACTTCTGTTCCTGATGGACTGTGAGCTGTAATATGAAATAAGCCTTTTCCCCCTCTGGTTGTTTTTGGTCAAGTGTTTCTCACAGTGACGGAAAGCAGACTAGGGTGTGTGCAGGTTGCCATGCATACTCACATTGCATTGCTCCATTTCATTGCCGCATGGCTGTGTCTGTGTGTTCAGGTGTTCTAGTGTGAGGCTCTCATCAGTGAAGCTGCTCGGAATATCTGTGTGAGAGCCTTTGCGAGCCCATTTGTCCCTTTTATCCAGAGTCCGCTAGTGGAGGTGCTTGTGTGTGTGGTGGTCGTGCCTGAATCCTGTAAGAAACTCTCAGCTGTTTTCCGAGGAGGTTGTATGGTGTTCTGTCACCATCGTTGAGAGTTTCAGGGCATAGCCCTGCTGAAGGGTTATGCAGTGGTAACCAGTGGTGTGAATTTTCTCATGTGCTTATTGTAAGTCGTTTGTAAAGTCTCATCTTTCCCATGTTTTGGTGTGTGTGTGTGTGTGTGTGTGTGTGTGTGTGTGTGTGTGTGCGCGCGCGCGCGCGTTTTGTTGTTCAAGGCAGGGTTTCTCTGTAGCCCTGGCTGTCCTGGACTCACTTTGTAGACCAGGCTGTCCTGGAACTCACAGAGATCCACCTGCCTCTGCTTCCCGAGTGCTGGGATTAAAGGCGTGTGCCACCACTGCCCGGCTTTACTGTGGTTTTGACTCACTCAGCTGTGATTGATGATGTGTCCAGGATTCAAGTTCAGTGTGTGTGTGTGTGTGTGTGTGTGTGTGTGTGTGTGTGTGTGTGTAGGCAGGCTACTTTTTTCTTAACAAATATATTTTATTACGAACTTATTAATCGAGTGTATGTCCCTTATAACCCGACTAACCGGAACAATAGGAAAAGAGGATTAAAGAATACAATAACAAAATTGTAAGGATATCTGTTCCGAGGAATGATTCTCCTGGCGTAATCAGCAGGATTTCTTCTGCTAGAACCTGGAGTAACCAGAACCTGGAACCTCAGCAGGAGCCGGAGCCCCAAAGCCTTCCCTCGAGTGGTTCTCTCTAGGAGCATCTCCAAGTGGAGCAATGAACAGCCAAAACTATCCCAAGTCTCCAAAGCCCCCGCCCCTCCCGCCAGTGGTGGGCTCATTTATATATCTCCTTCCAGAGTCTGGTCATGGGATCTTTTCAGCTGGCAACAATCAAGCTCCCGCATGAGGTGGTTTGTCTTCTAGTGGATAACCTCACCTTTTCTCACAAGGCTGTTCCCCATCCCACACTTGGGACCATATCAAAAACAGGTTTATCTCTCCTTCATGTGTGTGTTTGAGAGAGGGGGGGAGGAGGGGTGACAGTGTGAGAGAGTGTATGAGAGACAGAGTGTGTGTGTATGCAGGTGTGTTTGTGCCTCTGTGAGTATACATTTCTAGATGAGCTAAGGGTTTTAATTTTTTCATAAAATCTAATTTAAGTTTTTTCCTTATAGTTCATGAAGGAAAAAAAAAAAAAAAACCAATAAACAAACACACAAACCATGCTGGGCATAAACTTTAATCCCAGCCTAGTCTACTGAGTGAGTTCCGGGACAGCCAGGGTTACACAGAGAAACCCTGTCTTGAAAAAAACAAAACAATAAATAAAATAAAATAAAATAAACAAATAAATAAAGTTGAAATATTTTTCAACTTTTAGGAATAGTAGATCTGCGATTAAGTAGTTTGAGTTTAAAAAAAAAAAAACAGGGAGGATTTTTTTCCTGTTCCTTTTCCCCTAAAGTTTATAGTTTTAACTCTTAATGTTTGGATTTGTGATATACTTCCAATTAGTTTCTGAAATGCTGGGGGTGACTGTGTTTTTCCTGTGTCAGTACCCATTTGTCCCAGTGACGCCTGAAGGATTTTCTTTCCCTTCCTTCTGACAGTCTATCCAGACTCTGACCTGTACTGGTCCATCTGTTGCCTGTCACTAGTGTACACTGTCAGGATTACTATAGCTTTTTTTTTTTTTTAAATCTTGTTTTAATTTTATTTACATGGATAGTCTGCCAGTGTGTCTATCTGTGTACCAAGTGTGTGTCTGCTGCCTGCAGAGGCCACAAGAAACATTGGATCCCCTGAAACTGGACTTACAGATGGTGTGAGCAGTCAGGTGGGTGCTAGGAATTGAACCCAGGTCCCCTAGAAGAGCAGTCAGTGCTTTTAACCACCGAGCCTTTTCTCTAGTCCCTCAACTTATTTTTTGAAACAGAGCCTGTCATGAGCCTGGGCTCATTGATATAGCTAGGCTATCCAGCAAGCCCTCTCTCCAGGGACCCTCCTGTTGCTGGCTGCCCTGGGCTGGTCAGCTGACAGTTTCCTCCTGGTTCTGCTTTGCTTGTATGTTGTTGATTTCCTCTGCATTTGCAGCACAGTCTTAACCAGGGCTCCAGAGGGGCCTGTGTAAATTGTGGGAGCTGTCCCTATCCCTCCCACTTTTTCTGGTAACTGCCTCCAAAGTTCTGTTTGCTTTAACCTTTTCAGACTCCAGTCTCTTTATCTTCAACCTAGCAAGGTTTCCACACCCTGTTTTGGCTCCCCAGCTCCTGCTGCTGTTAACAGAGTGTCTCCAGGGAGAACACAGGGCCCTGTGTGCCTGTTACATAGTATCTGAAAGCCCTGGTCTTCTGTATAGTTTTGTAGCTACACAGGTGATGTGAGTCCAGTCCATCATGTCTACAGGTGAGTTTCACTGGTCTTTTCATTAGTTTCTTTTTAACTGAGGTAACATTTATATATCATAAAATTAACCATTTTGCCCCTTAGTGAGTCAACTTTTAGGGTGGTCTAAATTGGAGCTTGAGAGATGGCTCTAGGGAAAAATGCTTGCTTAGCAAGCATGAGGAACTTAGTTCTGGTCCCAGTATGCGTGTAAATGCTAGGCAGGTGTATGTCCAGCCTGTAATTCCAGTACTTTGGAGGTGAAGATGGGGATCCCTGGAGCAGGCGAGCAAGCTAGACTAGCTGAGTGGGTGAGCTCCACATTCAAGTGAGAAACCTGCCTCAGTAAGTACTCAAGTGGAGAGCAATTGAGGACTCCATGTATCACAACTGGCCATACCCATATATGTGGGAAAAATAAGAAAAGGAAAAAAAGTTCTCGGTTATTATGGCAGGTTTGTCCACTTAATTAGGATTTGAAGAAACTTGCCTGTGATTTAGTAGGTTGAGCATCTGTATTCTGTTGTCCAAGGAGAGTTTAAGTTTCCCAACTGGGTTCAGATTGGTTTCCTTTAATATGGTGAACACACATGATATTTTAAGCTGGTAACTGCATTTAATGTATTTATTTGATACAAGTAAAAACACTGGAAAACAACAGAAAATAAAAGCAAAGGGACCTGGTTTAAAATCCCCTCCAAACGTTCTATTTTGTACTTTAACTTGATTTGCACATTTCTGCTTTTCTACTGTGGACAACTGCTGTGTCTCCTGTGCGATCGCTCACTGTGACCATCCTGAACCATGCCTTCTCCTTTGGGTCCTGCCTGACATCGTGGTCTTTAATAGCTATAGAAGCTGTTGGCTCTTGTACTTTTAAGAACATTTAAACTGTCAGGTGTTCTCAGTGCATGCGCTTCTATAAGACTCTTTAAGCGAGATTGAAAAGCAATCTGTGGTAAATGTGAGTTAAGTTGGCTGCACTTTGAGACTTTTTAAAAAGATGAAGGTTGGAAGAGACCTTGAGAACTGCCCAGCATTTATGGGAGGAGGATCTGTTCATAGGGGAGCTTAGGACAGGAGGCTTGCAAACAGGCGCTGAAGGTTCTTGCAGCGTGGGAGAGACATAGGGAAGAAATACTAAGGAGATGGCTCAGAATATGAGACGTCTGCGGCAAGTTCTGTTTGACACGTTAGTTGCTTATTTTTAATGGGACCATACAAATAAGCTGTATGAAAAACTCAAATGACACCACATGTTGGCGAGGATGTGGAGAGAGAGGAACACTCCTTCATTGCTGGTGGGAATGCAAACTAGTACAACCACTTTGGAAAGCTATCTGGCGCTTTCTCAGAAAAATGGGAATAGGGCTTCCTCAAGACCCAGCCATCCCACTCCTTGGAATATACCCAGAAAATGCCCTACCACACAACAGGGACATATGCTCAACCATGTTCATAGCTGCTCTATACATAATAGCCAGAACATGGAAACAGCCTAAGTGTCCCTCAGTAGAAGAATGGACTAAGAAACTGTGGTATATTTACACGATGGAATACTACTCAGCTATTAAAAACGAGGAATTCCCGAAATTTGTGGACAAATGGATTGATCTAGAAATTATCATAATGAGTGAGTTCACCCAGAAACAAAAAGAGACAAACGGTATATACTCACTTATATCAAAACACTAGTCCAAGGGATACGTACCATGAAAATCTTTACTTACCAAGAAAGTGGGTCAGAGGAGAGGATATCCGATTGAGACTTTAGGCAAGAGTAGCATGGAAGAAAGAGGAAATAGTAGGACCCACAGGGTCCTGGAAACCTACAATAAGAACTTTATGACAGGCAGATCTGGGTCCTGGGGTCCTCCTCAAACTAAGGCACCAGCCAAGGAGAATATAGGCAGTAAGCTTCGAACCCCTACCAAGACCTAGCCGACGAACATGATATTCTCCATTGTTGAGTGGAGAGTGAGATCTGACTCTCACACGAACTCTGGTGTCCCTTTTCTGACCATGTCCCCCAGATGGGGAGACCTGGTGGCACTCAGAGGAAGGATAGCAAGTTACCAAGAAGAGACTTGATATTCTGAGAGTATATATAGGGGGGGAGGTCTCCTTCAGTCACAGACATAGGGGAGGGGAGAAGGAGAGAAATGGGAGGGAGGGAAGAATGGGAGGAAACAGGGGAAGGGCTAACAATCGAGATGTAATATGAATAAATTAATAAAAAAAATTTCAAAAAAAAAAACACAAATAATCTGTATGTACGAATAGACAAGTCGTATTACAGAAGGAGCAGACTAATCTGGAAGCCAGTGGTTTACACCTGCAATCCCAGTCCAGGCCAGCCCGGCCTATAGAACAACCAAAAAGAAAAATATAGAATCTTCAATTTTACAAAAAGGAATATTAGAACTGTGAAATTAGCTATAAAAGTTGTTTTGTTTGTATTATCGGTGCAGTCATAAATGTAGTTAAAAGGCGCCAAAACTTGTGTGTTTTCTATTAAGACAGAATCTTTCTGTAGCTTAGAGATCCCCTCATTCAGGGCCCTGCTGCACCCTAGGCTGAGATTACACGCCACATTCCCACACTTGACTTTAAACTTTATTTTCAAGTACTTTATTCACATTTTGAAAGCACATGAGGTGAACAAGTAGAATTTCTCTTCTATTGCCACCTGCTGCCACTTCAACACCATTTTGTATATCTTTTTTTTTTGTATATCATTTATATTTGGGTATAAATATACAGATTTACTCATTTGTTGCCAGTTAAAATTTCAGGTTTAAAGAATTTTTGTAGCTCTGAAAGTTTTCACTTTCTTCTTAGCTTTACCCATGTTAATCAGAATGGAAGACTTTCAGAAGCCAGACCCATTTTGTCCATAATGAAGGAAACTCAAATGTCAGTAGGCAAGAAAAGGATGTTTGGAGTCTTGCTCAGCAGTAGCTGGATGCGCTGTCATGCTTCTGGGTTAGTGCTTCATCAGGGCTCTTGCTGGGCGCTCATGCCTATGATCCAGTGTTCCAGAGGCTAGGCAGGAGGATTGTAACTAGGAGACCAGTCTGGGCTCCAGAGTGAGATTCAGACACACACACAGATACACACACATACACACACACACACACACACACACAGGTCTTCTTTGAGGTTTTGGTTGTTATGATTTTTTTCACCCACTTGAGTTTATTTATTTATTTATTTATTATTTTTATTTTTTTGGTCAGACCAGATTTTCTTTTCTGGCAAAGCTGATTTTCCTACAGACTTGTAAGAATGCCCATAAAGACAAACATCACATGATCTCCTTAATGTGGAAGCTATAGGCGAAGTGGAGGGCGTGAAACTAGAGTAGGGGAGGTTTTGGGGGTGCAAATAAGAAAGAGTGGTAGTGGGTGAGTGTGCTTCAAGTACTTTAGAAATGTGTATGGAAATGTCACAAGAAACTGGGCTGTACAATGAGCATACAGTAGGAAAACTTATTTTAAAAACTTGTGGACATGATTTAAATGAAAGCTGTGGAAGTCCCGAAGAGCAGTTTCTATGGCAAGAGTAAATGTGTGTGTGTAGGGGGGTGGGGTATGCGGATCTGTGTGTGTGTGTGTGTGTGTGTGTGTGTGTGTGTGTGTGTGTGTGTGTGTGTGTGTGTGTGTGTGTGTGTGTGTGTGTACACACATACAGTCAAGTTTGGGTCAGCTGTGCTTCAGAGCCCGGCTAATATAGTTTCCTGCTAGTTAATCAGGCCACACAGATGAAGCAGGAGGAAGGATGACCTGCCTCAGGAAGTTTGAATTGATTGCTATTTATAACCAGCGTGGGGCAGGATGGGAGCGCAGGCCTCTGCTTAGTGGCAGGAAGGGTTTCAGCCAGTCTTCACATCTGAGGAAGTGGTTAAGGAGCCGAGTGACCGAAGCTCTGTGGAAGGAAGGATGAGAAAGTGACTGTGCTGATCTGAGTCAAGGATGTGGTGGTAGAGATGTGGCAAACCAGCGAGGCACAAGAAAACGGTCACCTTTGGATTCAGTCTCTTAGGCAGCCGGTGAATTCCTGTGTTGCTAACAGGTCAGCTGAAATAAGGATATGTGGTGGGCTAATATTGCCTAGTAACAGAAGACAAGAGGAGGAAATTGCTACTGATGTGTTTGTGGATTGGTTCCTGTCTAGACCTGTAAATAGACTTTTTAGCTACTGGATGCAGTTCTGCTTCTGTGTGCTTTTCTGTTTTGCTTGTTTCCAAGACTGGGTCTCACTGTGTAGCCCTGGCTGTCCTGGAACTCACTCTGTAGACCAGGCTGGCCTGGAATTCATGGAGATTTTCTGCCTCTGCCTCCTGAGTGCTAGGATTAAAGGTATGCACCACTATGCCCAGCCTTTATATGATTTTTGTAATATTACATTGGTCCTTGTTTCATTAAAAGGAAGTTCCACGAAGAATAGATTTGTGGGTTGGAGTTGTGTGATAAAGCGCTTGCCTAGCATGCATAAGGCCCTGGGGTTGGGCGCTAGTACCGCATACACAAAAAAGAATCAATTCGTTATAAAATAAAGCTTGTATTTTGCAGAGTATTAAGTATAGCTGAAAAGAAAAGTATAGCTGAATATTAAAGCTGGCAGCGCCAGAAATGTTTTCTTAGTAAGACTGACTTCATGGAGTTGAGTTATAGGCACATTTTTTTTACAAATTCTATGTAAATTATTTAGTGCTTGGTGGGCCGTGATCAGTGGAGTTTAAAGTAAGAAATCCTGAAACTATGTCATTATTCTTGTCTCATTTTGATAGGCTCATTCATGATGCGGCTGTAGCTCTTTTCAACAAAAATCAGCGATGAAGATTTGTTATTTTTAACAAGATACCTCTAAGTTAAACATGGAAGGAGAATACTGGAATCATTTTAGTTCTGACAAGACAAAGAATACAGCATTTCCCAGCTAACTTGTAATGGCACCTTTCTGAGCTTCATCACTTGTCATGCGTCCCTCTGGGAACATGGATGCTGGCTTTACTCGGTCCGCTGTTCAGACCCTGTCCAGAAGCCACTGCAAAAACATCAAACAAAAGATTTCCCAGTGGGAAGGAAGAGCTAACGGTGAAACTAAGCCAGCCAAGCTTCACCCCAAGGACTTTGGAGTGCGGTATAATTACTGCCACCAAGAGAGTCCTTCTCATAAGTGCCCCACTGGTGAGGAAAGGAGCCAGTCTCAGAATGGGTGTTTACCTAGGAATGCAGACGCCAAAAGCCGTGATCAAAGTGAGGATGAGAGCGAGCGGCAAGAGTGTAAAGATGCGCACCCCTCAGAAACCGAGCCAGACTCCAGCTGGGTGTGTGCTCGGGTCAAACAGATTGAACGCTGGCAAGCTGTCTCTGGGAAGGGTCCAGAGACTTCCTTACCTCCAGGAAACTTGTATACCTCACAGATACTGTGGAAAAGCATAGAGACGCTTCCTCCAGATAAAGTCTTAAATTTGGCTTTAGTTCCTTGTGACTCTACAGAAAAAGAACCAGATTTCAGAGTTCTGGATAGTTCTTATGGAATAACCAAGAGCTTGGAAAATATTTATTGTGAGCCAGAGGGGCAGGAATGTGGACCCTCTATAAATCCTCTGCCCAAACCCCGCAGGACATTCAGATATGTATCTGAATCTGGTGGCGTGCCATATAAAGAAAGAAACTGTGACCAAAAGTACTGTGAAAATAATTCCTGTGCGGAGTCTTCTTTGGCCTCTTCTCAGGAACCCGAACCAAAGAAATATGGTGGGAAGATCAGAGGGAGATCCAAAAGGTATGTGATCATCAGGACATGCTTCTCCAGCTGTTTTGCCTTTGATCCAAGCCTCATTTCCCACCTTGGATGCAGCTGAGCACAGGGATGTCAGAAGCATGGAGGGAAAGTAGGAGGAGAAAGCCAAGCGCAGACATATAGGAAATACTTGCAATGTTCTACCACCTAAGAGCATCCAAAACTCTCCAGGCAGCATCTTCAAGAATCCTAAGGCGGGGTGGGGTGGTGCATATCTGTATTCCCATTGTCAGGAAGGGAGGCAGGAGGATCACCACAGCTCTGAAGTTAGCCTGAGCTGCATAATGACTTAACAACTTAGCCTCCATAGCAAGGCACTGTCTTATCCCCTTGCATAACCACCAAAAGAGCTTTTAGATAGGCAGGTGCATTCTTTGACTTGATTTAGGACATGTTGGCCTCAGACTCTCTTTTAATTAGGGAGTAATTCATGGGGCTGGAGAGATGGCTAAGTAGGTAAGAGCACTGGCTGCTCTTCCAGGGACCTAGGTTTGATTCCCAGCACTCACATGACAGCTTATAACCATCTGTAACTTCAATTCTAGGGGATATGATGCCCTCTTCTGGCATCTGTGGGCACCAGGCACACAAGTGGTATATAGAAATCCATACTTACACAATTTTTGTTTTGGCCAGGCATGATGGCGATGCCTTTAATCCCAGCACTCGGGAGGCAGAGGCAGACGATCACTGTGAGTTCGAGGCCAGCCCGGTCTACAAAGTGAGTCCAGGACAGCCAAGGCTACACAGAGAAACCCTGTCTCTAAAAACAAAACAAAACAAAACAAAAAACCAAACAAAACCAAACAAACAAATGTTGTTTTGTTTTTAGACAGGCTTTCTCTGTGTAACCCTGGCTGTCCTGGAACTTGCTTTATAGACCAAGCTGGCCTTGAACGCACAGTGATCCACCTGCCTCTGCCTCAAGAGTGTTGGTGTTAAAGGTACCACCACCAGGCCCATAAAAATAGATGTTAATTAGGAGTAAAAAGTCTAGTGATGAACATAAAAGTGAACAGTTCAAGCCCTGTGGTTTCAGTTACTTTTATTCTTAGATCTCTGATAAAGAATCATTTTTGTGGCACATGCCTTTGATCGCAGGCCGTAGGAAGCGGCAGGCGGATCACTATGAGTTTGAGGCCAGTGGTCTACAAAGTGAGTCTAGGACAGCCAAGGCTACACAGAGAAACCCTGTCTTGAAAAACAACAACAACAACAACAAACCCAAAAACATTTTTGTAATGAAAAATAAAAAAATATTTTTGAGTTAGGGTTGTAGCACTATCTATCTTAGAACTCACTATGTTAAACAGAGTGTCCTCAAACGCACAGAGATCCATTTGCCTCTGGCTCCCAAGTACTGGGATTAAAGGCGTACACCACCACAGCCAGCCATCTTTGTAATTTTATACACAAGTCTTTTCAGTTTCTGTCTGTGTTCTCTTATCATTTAGAGGTCACAGTTTTTGTAGGTGTGACTGTAACACCTATCTCTGTTCTTTAGGAAATCTTTTGAATTTGAAGATATTCAGCACTTTCGGAACTCACGGAAGATTCATGAGGAACTTGGAAGAAATGCTGGCTCTGCACTTTACTACACACAGTCTGAGGACAATATCTATGAGGATATCATATGTAGGTGCCCAGGCTTTGCCATTCAATTTAATGCATAGGTGGTGATGCCTCTCATTGTACAGTGGCCTTTTATAATCAAACATACCTTGTTTTAACTTTGTTTTTCTAACATGGAAACACTCGGTATGTATAAATGTTTTCATCATTAATGAGTATTACAGTCACTATAATGGATGACTCCGTTGAGAATTAATGTTTACAGTATAACGTTTTGAAAGTACTTTAGCTTGGTTGACCATTGGAGTGATGCATAAAATTAACACACCATTGCTCTTGCCATCTTAGTTACAGTCACCGTTCCCACTTAATTATTGTTTCTCTAAGTGGTGTTCATCTGATTCTTAAAGATCCAGCCAAGGAAAACCCCTATGAAGATATTCCAGTGCAGTCGTTCCCCATTTGGAGATCCCCTTCGGCGTGGAGGCTGCCACCTGCTAAGAGCGCCTTCAGAGCTCCCAAGGTATAACCAGAGGCTCCACCGAAGAGCACTAGACTCTGTATGATCCATATAGAAGGTTACGGGGGCTTTAACTGGGGCCCAAACTAAGAGGCTCTGAGATGTAGATGTGTTTGTTTGTGTTTTTGGTTTTTGGAGATAGGATTTCTCTGGGTAGCCTTGGTTGGTCTGGACTCTCTTTGCAGACCAGGCTGGCCTTGAACTCACAGAGATCTGCCAGCTTCTGCCTCCCAAGTGCTGGGATTGAAGGCGTGCGCCACAATGCCTGGCCTGTAGATTTTATTGATAGTGAGGGTGCTTTGTTTTGTTTTAAAGATGGTATGCTGGTTTCTTTTTAAAATTTATTTGCTTTGCTACTGGTTGGGTAATCTTAGTATTTCAAAAATAATTTAATATAAATAAGTTTAGACAGAGCTCCTTAAACATTTCTATTTGCAACCCCTTTTTACCCAAAGGAAAAAAAACTTTTTTTTTTTTGAGGCAGGGTTTCAATATGTAACCCTGGCTGTCTGGAACTCACTCTGTGGACCAGGCTGGCCTTGATTACCTGCCTCTGTTTCCAGAGTGCTGGGATTAAAGTTCTGTGACACTACACCTATCTGCCCAAGAAATATTTACAGGACCACAGATATATAGGTATGTAATCAGTATATAAATTAAACCTTTGTTGACAATAAAGCATAAAAAATATATTTTATAACATTTTTATGCATAACATAAAATTTTACCATTTATTAAAGACAAAAGAACAAATATGCATTTTAATGAGATGGGTGAACTTATTTTTACATAAAGATTTTAATCCTGGCTGAGAGTGTGGTAGGTGGGTCTCTGTGCATTTGAGGCAAGCCTGGCCTACATAGCGAGCTCCAGATCAGCCAAGGCTACATAGGGGAACTCTTTCTCAACCTTGCCTCCATCTCCCCAACTCCCCCCAAAAGGATTGAATCTTTGCTGCATATTCAGTGCTGTAGTACAGAATGACAGAAGTTTACAGCTATTTCAAAAATGGAAAACGTTGCCCTAATCCAAAGCCAACATTCCTTTAAGGATGTTTAAGATTTTTTATTATGTTTAGAAGTGTGTATCATGTGCCTGTGGGTATGTGCATATGAATGCAGGTGTCCTTGGATGCCAGCCGGATCTGGTTCCCTGGAGATAAAGGGACAGACTGTTGTGAGCTGCCCAACATGGCTGCTGTGAACTGAACCTAGGTCCTCTCGAGAGCAATAAACATTCTTAAGATTGAATTGAGGCATTTCTGCAGCCCCATCATTTAATGATTTTTATGAAACTTAAGCTGTCGACTGAAATAGCAACTTTAAAGTTAAGTATTCTAGCACAGTAAAATCTACACACTAGACACATGCTTAGGCACAAGAGCAGGAATATATGAACACCTTTGCTTTCTGTAATTGAACCATCATGCTTGCAAAGGCAGAAGGAACACTGAGCGTAGGAGATGAAAATATTGCAGTTTATAGCATGCAGTAGTCCTGCATCTGGGCCAGGTGTGTGCTAATGCTAATGACACAACAGCAAGCACAGCGCAAAGGGCACTGCTGTGTGCTCAGAGCCGAGGCTGCAGTGCAGTCACACCATGCTCACAGGTGAGCACTGCCAAAACCACCTCAGAGTCTTCATGGCCTGGATTTCAATTAATTTGTTTTTGTTTTCTGGACAGGGTTTCTCTGTGTAACAGCCCTAGCTGCCTAGCTGTCCTGGACTCACTTTGTAGACCAGGCTGTCCTCGAACTCATAGAGATCCACCTGCCTCTGCCTCTCTGAGTGCAGGGATTAAAAGTTAAATTATTTCTTGGTTGTTGGTTGTTCAGAAACTTTTTATATTGTTGCTGTTTTTTTTTTAAAAATAGCCTCCCCCATTCAGTCACATAGAATTGGACTTTTTTTTTTTTTTTTTTTTTTTCGGAGACAGGGTTTCTCTGTAGCCCTGGCTGTCCTGGACTCTTTTTATAGACTAGGCTGGCTTTGAACTCACAGTGATCCTCCTGCCTCTGCCTCCCGAGTGCTGGGATTAAAGGCATGCGCTACCACGCCCTGGCTTTAGAATAGGACTTTCTTTGACCAGCTCACTCCTAAATAATGACATGGAGACTTTTTATTAGCCTCAGTTTGTTCACCAATTAGCATTTAACCTAAATTAACCCCTTTATGTTAATCTGCATTGGCGACAGTTCCCACCTCTGATTCCTTCCCAGAGTTCCTATCTCTGCTGGAAGTCCTGCCTCCCTTTCTGGCCTTTGCTATTGGCTGTTCATCTCTTTATTAAATCAGAAGGTGAGGGAAGTACATGTTTACAAAACACTGACAGGTAGTTCCTTTTGTTTGTTTGTTTGTTTGTTTTCTCTGTGTAACAAGCCCTGGCTCTCCGGGACTCGTTTTGTAGACCAGTCTGGCCTCACAGAGATCCACCTGCCTCTGGGATTACAGGCGTGCATCATCACACCTGGCCACAGGCAACTCTTTTTTGTTTTGTTTTCAAAACAGGCTTTCTCTGTGTAGCCTTGGCTGTCCTAGATTCACTTTGTAGTCCAGGCTGGCCTGGAACTCACAGAGATCCACCTGCCTCTGCCTCCCTGGAATTAAAGGTGTGCACCGCCACACCCAGCAGACAGGTGATTCTTACAATACCAAAGTCGGCATTTGAATACTGGAAGGAAGGAAAGCCTTTACACAGTGCACAAAAAGATCACCCCAACAGTCACATTACCAAGTCACAACCCATGGCTTAAGTAGCCATGCTTTAGGCAGGCCATGAGCTTTTCAGCTCTCTGTGGTTCCCTGTACTCCACACTAAGCTCATATCAGCCAGTGGCCTGGGCTGCCTCCCCAATCCCGGAAGCTTTGAATGAGACCCATTGTTTAGAGTTGGTGGAGATGATGAGCTGTTATTTATCCCTTGGAGATTTGGTTAGGCCACAGGGTAGAATTTTGGATTAGAAAACAGAGAAGCTACCTGACTAAGACGAGAAAGAATTGCAGAATCCCCATTTGGGATGGGTTTAAAGGCAAGATGAGCGTTTTTCAGGGGAGCTTTGACTTTGTCTGAAAGCATAGGCATTACCTAGAGAACTTCCTTTACCAACGAGTCTCCTGTTTTAGCTTCCTCCCAAACCCCAGCTCCTTCAGCGGAAGACAATGGAACTGAAGAACTCTCAAGCATATTTGCGGTCCAAACTCACGAAGGATACCACTTTGCCTGTCACCTTAACTGAATGGAAACTTTTCCGAGCTGGAGAAGTGGCTCACAGGAAGAAGAGAAATCTCCCGCGGGTGAGGAGTCCAGTGCATTCAGTCTTAAAACTTTACACCAGCATTTAATAATGGAGACTTAATATTTAGGACTTATCCATTGGAATTAGTTTTGCAAAGCAGCCTTGAGTTTTTAATTTTTGCTCAGTCAGGCAATTACATAAATGGCTTTTGACATACTTTCTTTGTGGATTGGAAACTTGACATCAGGTAGAGACCTTCATCCTCTGTCATCTTGGCTTTGGTTGGACATCAGCTGCCTATCTTAAGGAAATGCCAGCGCCTCAAACAAAGGGAAAGTCTGTTTATGCACACTCTTTTATGTACCAAAGTGAGGTCAGTCTCGTGCCGGACCTTACAAATTTCAGTCATGATGAGATATGTGTCATTTATTAAGATTAAAATGTCCATTCAGAGGTGGAGAAAAGGAAACCAGACTGTTACTTGGCACTAAATCACATGAAGTAAATGAAGTAAACGACCTGCCCTCAAGGGAGGGCAAGGCAGCAAACATCCCCTCCGCCATATTGATGGGAGCTTTTACTAAACAGATTGGTGGTTGTTGTTGTTGTTGTTTTCTTTAGTTTTTCGTTTTTCGAGACAGGGTTTCTCTGTGTAGCTTTGGCTGTCCGGACGCACCAGGCTGCCCTCAAACTCAGGGAGATCTCTCTGCCTCTGGTTCCCAAGTGCTGGGATTACAGGTGTGTGCCATCGTGCCTGGCAGCAGAATATATTTTTTAAATGCATTACTTGTAGCTTTATCTTCTTTTAGGAGAGACTTTTATGCGGTTACATAAAAATATTTTTTGGCTTTATTTTGTTTTGTTTGGTCTTTTTTTTTTTTCTTTTTTCTTTTTTGTTTTGTTTTGTTTTCGAGACAGAGTTTCTCTGTGTAGCCTTGGCTGCCCTAGACTCACTTTGTAGACCAGGCTGGCCTCGATCTCACATCAATCCACCTGCTTCTGCTCCTGAGTGCTGGGATTAAAAGTGTGCGCCACCATGCCTGGCTCATAAAAATATTTTTAAATCTGTGTTTAATTAAGATGTTTTGCGAATTGACACACTAGAGTGGCAGATAATATATATAATGAAGAAATCAGATCATTGGAATATTTTTCCCTTCCTAGTGCCTGGTGAATTAGTACAAATATCATTCAGCACACACATTTTGTACCTGGCTTTAACAAAGACAAAAGTCACAGCTGTTTCTTGGGTTAGTGACTACTGATTGGTTTCTTAGTAAATCTTGTGTTCCATAAGTAATTTAATTTTTCTGGTCTGTTTCCTGCCCTTGCTCTGGGGCAGGCGTCCTGCAGGAGCTTTCTCCTCAGGAAGATCACTTTGGCACTCACTGTAGCTTCCTGTGACTCCAGAACAGCGGATCATGTGTGCATGGGGCAAGGGTACAGACTCCTAAGGGATCCTGCTTAAGGTTTCTGACCCTTGAACTGGAATTAGCCACTGTTGGGGGAGGGGATCGGGGGTGTGGAGTGTGTGTGACTTAGTGTTAAAGCAGGTGTCCCACTCGTGTGAGGCCCTCCCTGGGTTCAGTCTTCTGCACCACAAAAGGACAAGCAAGAGAGAGCTGAGGAGACTTTGTGGTACTTCCTTCTGGTTGGTGCTGTTTTATGCACTGCTGATCTGAGTCACTTTCTAATAACAAGTAATAGGATCAACTCTTTCTTCTGAGAATAGCGGTACTGTGACTTCTTCCTTTCCAATTTTTATCCCCTTGATTCCCGTATTTTCATACTGCTTTAGCTGGAACCTCAAGTACTATATTGAAGAGAAACGTGGAAAGGGCAGCCTTGTCTTGTCCCTGATTTTAGTGGGATTGCTTTAAGTTTCTCTCCATTTAACTGTAAATTGGCTATAGGCTCGCTGTATATAGCCTTTACTATGTTTAGGTATGTGTCTTGTATTCCTGGTCTCTCCAAGACTTTTAACATGAAGGCATGTTGGATTTTGTCAAAGGCTTTTTCAGCATCTAATGAAATGATCATGTGGAGTTTTTTTCTTTTAGTGTGTTTATATGGTAAATTATATCGATGGATTTTGGTACATTGAACTGTCCCTACATCCCTGGGATGAAGCCTGATCATGGTGGATGATGTGTTCTTGATTCAGTGTGCGAGTAGTTTATTGAGTATTTTTGCATCCGTGTTCATAAAGGAAACTGATATGACATTGTCTTTCTTTGTTGAGTCTTTGTGTGGTTTAAGTATCAGGGTGACTGTGACCTTAAAGAATGAGTTTGACAATATTCCTTCTGTTTCTGTGTTGTGCTATTGGTATTAACTCTTGTAAAATCTGGTAGAATTATGAGCTAAAACTACTTGGTCCTGGGATTTTAGGGATTAGAAAACTTTTAATGCCTGCTTTTATTTCCTTAGTGGCTATAGTACTATCTAAAGTGTTTACCTGATCTTGATTTCAAGTGAAAACTATTGCTCATTTTGTTTAGACTTTCCATTTTTGTGGAATACAGGCTTTTGATATAGGACCTAAGAATTATTTTCATTTCTCTTAGTGTCTCTTGCTTTGTCTCCCTTTACACTGCTGATTTTGTTAACTTGGATAGTATCTTTCTACCTTTCAGTTAGTTTGGCTAGGGGTTTGTCTATCTTATTGATTTTCTCAAAGAACCAGCTCGAGCTGGACATGGTGGTGCATGCCTTTAATCCCAGCAATCGGGAGGCAGAGGCAGGTGGATCGATGTGAGTTCGAGGCCACCCTGATCTACAAAAAGAGTCCAGGACAACCAAGGCTACACAGAGGAAACCCTGTCTCCAAAAACCAACCAACCAAACAAACAAACAAAAAAAACCCCAAAAAACAAAAATCAAAGAATCAGCTCTTGGTTTTGTTGATTCTTTGTACTGTTCTCTTTGTTTCTAATTTATTGATTTCAGCCCGGAGTTTGATTATTTCATGCCATCTACTCCTCTTGAGTGTGTTTGCTTCTTTTGTTCTAGAGCTTTCAGGTGTGCTTTTCAATTGCTAGTTTGAGATCTCTCCAATTTCTTTTTTCTTTTTCTTGTTTGGTTTTTTGAGACCGTGTTTCTCTGTGTAGCTTGCCTGTCCTGGACTTACTTTGTAGGTCAGGCTGGCCTTGAACTCACAGTGATCCGCCAGCATCTGCCTCCCGAGTGCTGGGATTACAGGTGTGCGCCACCACCGCCCTTCCAATTTCTTTATAAGGTACTTAGTACTATGAACTTTCCTCTTAGCACTGCTTTCATTGTGTCCCATAAGTTTGGGTATGTTGTGCCTCCATTGAATTCTAGAAAGTCTTTAATTTCTTCCTTGACCCAGTGATCATTAATTAGAGTTGTTCAGTTTCCATTAGTTTGTAGATTTCTGTTGTTGTTGAAGTCCAGGTTTAATCCATGGTGATCTGATAAGATACAAGGGGTTAGTTCAATTTTCTTGTATCTCTTTAGGCTTGCTTTGTGACCTACTATATGGTCAATTTTCGAGAAGGTTCTATGAGGTGCTGAGAAGAAGGTTTGGGCGGAATGTTCTGTAGATATCTGATAGGTCCTTTTGATTCATAACATCTGTTAGCTTCATTATTTCTCTGTTTAGTTTCTGTCTTGGTGACCTGTTCATTAATGAGAGTGGGTGTTGACGTCCCACTATTAATATATGGGGTTCCATATGTGATTGAAACTTTAGTAATGTTTCTTTTAAGAGTATAAGTGCCTGGGGCTGGAGAGATGGTTCAGAGGTTAAGAGCACCATGTGTTCTTGCAAAGGTCCTGAGTTCAAATCCCAGCAACCACACGGTGGCACAACCACCTGTAATGAGATTTGGCACCCTCTTCTGGCCTACAGCCAGAATGCTGTATAAATAATAAATAAATCTTTTAAAAAAATTTATTTATTATGTATACAGTGTACTGCCTGCACACCAGAAGAGGGCCATTTCTCCAACCCCCCATAAATAAATCTAAAAAAAAAAAAAAAAAAAAAAAGAATGTAAGTGCCCTTGCATTTGAGGTATAGATGCAGAGATGTCATTTGGTGAATTTTTCCTTTGATAAGTATGAAGTATCCTTTCCCATCTCCTTTGATTAATTTTGGTTTGAAAGCCTATTTTATTAGATATTAGAATGGCTGACTCCATCTTGCTTCTTGGGTCTATTTTCTTTTTTCTTTCTTTCTTTCTTTCTTTCTTTCTTTCTTTCTTTCTTTCTTTCTTTCTTTCCTCCTTTCTTTCTTCCTTTCGCTTTTTGCAACAGGGCTGTCCTGTACTCACTTTGTAGATCTGGCTGGCCTTGAACTCATAAAGACCCATCTTCCTCTGCCTCCTGAGTGTTGGGATTACAGGTGTGTGCCACCACATGCGGCTGGGTCTATTTTCTTGGAAAATCTTTTCTTAGCCCTTTACTATGAAATAATGTCTATCTTTGTTTCTGAGGTGTGTTTCTTGTATGCAGCAGAATGATGGGTCATGTTTACACATCCATTCTGTTAGCCTGTGTCTTTTTTTTTTTTTTTAATGGGGAATTGAATCCATTAATGTTGAGAGATATTAATGATCAATGATTGTTTATTCCTGTTATTTTGATGGTGGTGGGAGAGTGTGTGTGTGTGAGAGAGTCTCTTCTTTTGGTTTGCTGGTGTGGGGTTATTTCCTGTGTTTTCATGGGTGTAGTTAGCCTCCTTGGGTTGGAGTTTTCTTTCTAATATCTTCTGTATGGCTGGATATTGTTAAAATAAAGATAGTTTAAATTTGGTTTTGTCCTGGAATATCTTGTTTTCTCCATCTATGGTGATTAAAAGTTTTGTAGGTATAGTCATTTGGGCTGATATCTGTGGTCTCTTAAAGTCTGAAAGATATTTTCCCAGGCCCTTCTGGCTTTCCAGTTTCTGTTGAAGAGTCGGGTGTAATTTTGGTAGGGCTGCCATTTGGTGTTCTGTAAGCTTGTATGTTTGTAGGCATCTCTTTCGTGAGGTTGGGTAAGTTTTTGTCTATGATTTTGTTGAAAATATTTTTCAAACAAAAATATTAGAGCTGGGAGTCTTCTTCTACTCCTATTATTGTGAGGTTTGTTTTCTTAGTGTTCCAGATTTTTTTGGATGTTTTATGTCAGGAACTTTTTCGATTTAACATTTTCTTTGACTGGTGTGTTGATCCCTTGCGTCGTGGTCTATGTCTGAGAGTCTCCCTTACATCCCTGTGTTGTGTTGGTGACCCTTGCTCTGTTGTTCCTGCTCTCTCCCTAGGTTTCCAGTTTCTGGATTCCCTCAGTTTGTGTTTTCTTTATTGCTTCTGTTTGCCATTTTTCAGGCACACAGTTTTATTTATTTTCCTCACCTATTTTATTGTATTTTCCTGTATTTCTTTAAGGGATTTATTCATTTCCTTTTCAAAGGCCTCTATCATCATTATAAGATTGGATTTAAGGTCATGTTCTTGTGCTTTGGCCGTGTTAGGACATCAGGGCTTGCTGTAGTAGGACAGCGGGGCTCTGGTGGTGCCTCAGTATTGCCTCGGCTCTTGTTGATTGCTTCTTACGCTGGCCTTCAGCCATCTGGCTGCCCCTGGTGCTGACTGGATGTTCCTGATGTTGGCAAGACTCCTCTGGGAGGCAGACAGAGCCTTGGGCCTTACAGTGGAGCTCAGGGAACAGTACGCTGCTCACCTCTCCTGGTTGTGCCCCAGGTGGACCACTTTGTGAGTTCAAGGCCAACCTGGTCTACAAAATGAGTCCAGGATAGCCAGGGCTACACAGAGAAAACCTGTCTCAAACAACAAAAACAAAAGCAACCAAACAAAAAAATCAACTCTTTCAACATTTTCTTTTCTTTAAAAAAAAAAAAAAAAAGTGAGACAAGTTCTCATATTTCTTAGATTGGTCTTGGAATCACTTTGTAGGTGAAGGAGACCTTTTTTGTTTTTGTTTTGTTTTGTTTGTTTGCTTGAAACAGGGTTCTCTGTGTAGCCCTGGCTGTCCTAGAGCTCACACTGTGGACCAGGCTGGCCTTGAAGTTACTGAGCTCCTCCTGGCTCAGTTCTTGCCATTTGATCTGACATTCCGAGAACAGTAGTTTCCTTCATAATCTGTGGGCATACTTTTGATTCTACTTTGTAAATCCACTGTGTCTTGCTAAAACTGGATGCAGTAGTGCTCCGCCTCCACACTCATACGTTTAAAAATAATAAAAGTCAATCTTAAAAAAATATTTTAAGTCCTTTAATGATATCCCAGATGCAGTACAAATTTTGGTTTTTTGAGCATCTTCAGGAACATTCCATGAGAAAATGAGTTTTCACTTATGTCCTCTTTGATGCCTCCAGCTGTCCCTGGAGGGGAAATTGCTTTCAGATCTAGTCCATATGCCTGGTCCCCACCCTTCCTTCCTTTCTCTGCTCTGGAATCCTGTGTGGGATTGTAGTGCCTTCCCTGATGCTTTGCTGTTCATGGCTGTCAAGCAAGCAGTTGCTTTCTGTCACTTCTTAGAGCGTTGTGCAGTGTTTGCTGCGGCTGCAAAGAAGGGCAGACTCCGGGTCCTGCCTCATAAGCCAGAACTGTAGGTTGCCACTTGGCCTGATATTCTCAGAACAATAGTTTCCTTCAAAATATGTGGGCATGCTGTTGATTCTACTTTTTAAATTCAAATTAATATTTATCTATCTTGGATATTTCTGCACTTAAAACTTGTTTGCTCCCATAAATCTTTTTTTTTTTTTTTTTGGTTTTTCGAGACAGGGTTTCTCTATGTAGCCTTGGCCGTCCTGGACTCGCTTTGTAGACCAGGCTGGCCTCGAACTCACAGCGATCCGCCTGCCTCTGCCTCCCGAGTGCTCGGATTAAAGTCGTGCGCCACCACGCCCAGCTATAAAATTTTCTGTAGTTCATAGAAGTACCTTTCTCTCTTGGCTTCTCCTGCTTGCTTCTTTGCAAAGGCAGCACAGAAGAACACTGATTTTTTTCACTTGATGGCAGCTACAGAAATCCTCTAAGAGAACAAAGCCATCTACAGCTGTGGGGAGGATCTGCACATGTGTCTCACGCCTTTGCCTGTTGTGGACTGACTCAGCTTGCTGCTTGCTGGGTTGCTAGAAAAACACAGGCAAAGAGAACATGAGCATTCTCCTCAGCAGGCTGTCCAATCATCCACAGGGGGCTTAACACTTCTGTCTAGGCAGGGTATTAAATCAAGCTTGGAGCCTTAAGAATAAAAGAAAAGCGGGCATAGAAAAGTTAACCAGATCCTTGTTTTAAAATGCCTGTTGATGTCACGGCTCTGCTCCGTCTTCTCTTTCACCTCAGTCTGTGTGTAGCTCTTTGTGTAGTTGACTCTCTTTTTTTATACATATACCTTTTTCCCAGCATTAGGAAAGAATTCTGAGTAATGCTTACTAAATAGAAACAGCTATAAAAAAATCTAAAGATGAGTGATCTGGTTGCAGCTGCCTGAGGTATAGATTGATGAGTGGAGTGGGAGGGAAGCATAGTTTTGTATGGAGTAATCTAAAATAAGCTGCAGCATTTATGTGCACAGTGGCAGAGTGTGCTTTTTTTGACAGAAGCGTCTTAGGCAGGCTTGTCTCCTCCTGGGAGAAACTCCTGGGAGCAGAAATAACTAAGCCCCACCCTGCAGTGGGTTACTTTTCCCCTTCCTGTTCTGAGCAAGTGAAAACTTGAGCAAAGTATTACTCACTGGAGGGAGTGCAGCAGCCACATTCCCTGCATGCTGTGACATGGAGCGACACTGTGCTGGGTTCATCGGGAAGGGCAGGGTCCTGCTCTTTTCTTTCCTGGGCTGTGGACACTGGGTATGAGAACACACACCATCCAATGACTCCATTTTAATCCAAAATTGAAAAATATAAAGGCTTTTATTATTCAGTTATTTTATAATTTATTTTATTAATTAGTTATTCAATTGTTATTACTCTTTTCTAAAGGAAACTCCAATGTGTTAATGCCAGTCATGCTGAGAACCTTGTTCGTGTTGCCTTTGACTTGTAATTTTCTTGCCTTTTTTTCCCCAGCTTGTTTTGAAAATAAATGATACATTTGAATCTAAGAGAGGGAAGAAGAGGGTAAAGTTACAGCCTTACACTGGAAAAGAAGCCCCCTCCTCAAAAGGTAAGAACGTGTTTGCTCTTCTGTTTGTAGCTGCTAGTGTACCTGTCAGTCTCCTACTGCTGTGCCCGACATCTGGGAGGAACAGCTTAGGGATGGAAGGCGTGTTTTGGCTCACGGTTTTGAGAGGGCTCTGTCCTCAGTGTCAGCTCATGGTGGCGCGATCATGCAGCAGACTAGGAAACGGAGAACATGGAGAGGCCAGGCCTGGGGTTGCGTCTTCCTTCTGTCAACACCTCCTAAAGTTTCCAAAGCTCGCCAGAATAGTGCCAGCACTGGGAGCAGGCCTCGAAAGCACAAGCCTCTGGGGGACATTTTGGACTCAAACCATAAGAACACACGAAGGGAGCATCGTTACCGAGCTTAGGGTTTGGTCAGACAGTCTCACTCTCCAGTTCAAGCTTCCTGGAGCTCACCATGTATCCCAGGATGGCCACGGACTTGTCATGAGCCTTCTGCTCGAGTCTTCCAGCTTAGGGCCAAGCTCTTCAAGGGCCGTTTTTCAATTCCTTCTTGTTAGTTCAAAGTAAAAAATACTATGTGAATAAATAAGTAAAACAATTACAAGCCAACGAATGAGACTAAATTACTTAGGCAGTTTGAATAATTATTTTGTAATTCTACTGTGATCTCTTGTGTGTTCCTTTTTTTGAGCTAATGTCTTGCTTGGTAGCCTAGGCTGGTTAGGAACTTTGGGTTCTCTTGCCTCCCCGGGTGCAGGTATAGACACGCACAACCATGGCCAGCAGACATGCAGTCCCCAGCCTGTACCATACCTCCGAAGCTCAGTAGTTTTATCGTGCAGATGGCTAGATAAAATTTAACTTAGTTAAGAAATTTGATATTTACAACAAATTATAAGCGTTTTTATAAAAACTCACATGTGAAGGTCTGGGTGTGCTGGTGCACACTTGTAGTCCTGGCACTAGGATGGCTGAGGCAGGAAGCCTGAAAGCCAGCCCAAGCTCCCTAGAGAGATGTCATTTCTGCCAACTCCCCATGAGAACTGAAGCGCACCTGCCTGCCTCCCTGTGCAGTCCAGGCTTCAGCCCCAGGGCCACAAACAGCCTCAGGAAATCTCAGCTTGGTTGTCTAAAAGAAATATGTAGAACGTAGCAATTTCTTTCTTTTTGGGCATGGGGGTGTTCCAAGACAGGGATTCTCTGTATAGCTATGGCTGTTCTAGACTCACTTTGTAGACCAGGCTGGCCTTGAACTCATAGAGATCAGCCTGCCTCAGCCTCCCTAGTGCTGGGATTAAAGGTATGTGCCATCATGCCCAGCTAACAATTTCAATTTTTGCTTATAAAGTTCATAAGTGAGAAACCCCTGTCAGAGGACATCATTTCTTGTTTTTACAGATTTACAAAGAGAAAATGTCTTAAGTTCACTTACAGATCTACTCTACATTAAAACAATAAAGTAGTCACATCTGGGCTCCAAAGACTGCTCTTGCTATGTATGCTGGCTTTGATACAGACGGGCAAAAATGATAACACGATGAGCTGGTTACCATGTGTTTGCCCAGCTTCTTTCTTTTTCTTCTAAAGATTTATTTATTTATTATGTATACAATAGCTCCGCATGCCAGAAGGGGGCCGTTAGATCACATTATGGATGGTTGTGAGCACCATATGGTTGCTGGGAATTGAACTCAGGACCTCTGGAAGAGGAAGCAGTACTCTTAACCGCTGAGCCATCTCTCCAGCCCTTCTTTTTCTTCTCTTATTTGTCAGTGTGTGTGATGTGCATATGTCTGTGGGTGCACATGTGTGTACGCTCAGCTGAAGGCCTGAGGCTGACGGCTTCCCTCTATTGTTCTTCTACCTTATTTCTTCGAGTCGGGGGCTCTTAAACCCAGAGCTGTCTGATGAAGAAAGTCTCGCTGGCAAACGAGGTCTACAGGGGTGTGGGTCCCTGTCTCCATCCTCTGAAGCTAAGTTACAGGTGGTCCATCACTGCCACCCGGCATGGACATGGGCTCTGGGATCCAAACTCCAGACCCCTCGCTTGCATGGCAAGCGCTGTAACCACTGAGCCAGCTCCTCAGACCATGTTTCCTTATTTCAAAGGGAAATATTTAGACATGTTGCATTTCCCTCTGAGAATGAAATGCCTTTGGCTATTATTAGCAATTACAGCTAATATTTATTAAATAAAATAATTGTTTAAAGGTTCCATCTCATTTGCGATGCCACATTAGGAGTTAGGCACCACCCTGTGTCACAGATGGAAAAGCTGAGCCAGAGGAGGAAGTGTGGGTTTGGTCGGGTGCATGACCACAGGAGCTCTTACTCTCCTCTAGGGCAGGCGTTCCGTGTTCCCGGTAACTAGAATTTTAGGCATCTATTGCTTCTGTTTCCTTATCCAAGCAAAGGTGTCACCAAGGGAGGCAGAGGCAGGCAGAGCGCTGAGTTCAAGGCCGCCTGAGCTATAGAACAAGTTCCAAGGTAACCAGAGCTACACAGAAAAGCCCTGTCTCAAAAAACAAACAAACAAATGTACGTCGCCAAAGGGTTTCTCAATAGTGTAATTGAGGCTAGATACAGAAAATGGAAACTGATATGACACTGTTAGATTCTTTCTGATGCATTGCTGTTGATTTTCTAAATCCTGTGTAACATATATTATTGATTTATAGATAAGGAAGTAAAATTCAAGCTGCATATTATATAAAATGCCAAGATGCTGGGGCAAGAATGAGTGCTTGCAAAACATCCCCATTGTTTTAACCCAGGGAGATGCCTTAGTGGGTAAAGTGCTAGCCGCAGAGGCCTTATGGCCTGAGAGTGATCCCTGGAGCCCACGTAAAAAGCTGGGTGCTATAGTCAGCCACATGCATATTAAAGATGGGGCCTCTACAAGCCTCAGCCGTTCTGCAGCTCACTCTGTGGACCAGGGTGACCTCAAAAACAGAGAGCCACCTTCCTCTGCCTCCCAAGGGCTGGGGCTAAAGGTGTGTGTCCTTGTGCCCTGCTAAAGCTGGCTGTGGCGGTGCATGTCTGTAACCCCAGCATTCCTACAGTGAGGTGGGAAGTGGGAAGCAGGAGAGATGGTCAGTGCTAGCTACCTAGCTAGCCTGGGAGATATGGTGCAATGACAGACAACCAGCAAGAGCCCGTCTCAAAACAAAATAAGACAAACCTCAAAACCAAAAAAGGGGGAGAGGAACAGTTCACAAAAAGTTAATTTTGATCGCTACCTGAGTGCTGTAGCATACAAAATCACACACAGAATGAATTCTTTCAATTTAATTAGATTTTTAAAATTTATAAGAGTTTTATTTTGTTTTGATTTTCTTTTGAGGCAGGGTTTCTCTTCAGGTCTGGCTGTTCTGGACTCCTTTGTAGACCAGATTGGCCTTGAATGCGTATAGAGATCCACCTGCCTTTCCCTCCCAGGTCCTGGGATTAAAGGCCTGCACCACCATGCCCAGCAAATTTTTAAATCTTAATTTAAAGCTTAATTAAAAAATTAAAATCATCTCAGGAGGCAGAGGTAGGTGGAGGCAAAGTGAGTCCAGGACAGCTAAGGCTACACAGAGAGACCCTGTCTTGGAAAAAAAAAAATGAAGTCGTTGCCATTCAGATCAACAACTGTCTCAAATTGATAACTGTTTCTGCATGCGACACTCTGAGCAGATTATCTGGGGGTTTCGTAGTCCCCTAGGACTTCAGCACACAACACCTGCTGGGGACAAGGTTCGGAGGAGTCGGATTTTACTTTTACTAGAAAATTAAATCATTAAATCATTGTAAAAAATGTCTTAACTTCTAACACTAAAACAAGTGAACAAACAAACAAAAGCAGTCCCTAGACGTCCTGTGTAACTGTTGGTTTCCCTTTGTAGACTGAAGGAAGTTAGCATTCCCCAGCTCTTGTGACTGGAGGAGCTCCTGGCTCTGTCAGCGTGCAGTGCCTGCCCAGGCTTTCACTTCTCCTGTGCTTTTGTCTGTATGTCAGCAGTGCCTAATGGGCCTGGATAATTATATAATGCCCGCCCTGCACTTCGGCACTGCGTTTACTTGACTGCTTCCAACCCGAACATTTCCTAAGCAGCCTCAGTTGTTACAAAATGACACTGCCTTTGTCATTATAATTTCATGTGTTGAAATCAAGAGACCGCCTAGGGCCTTTCATACTCCTCCAGGTTCCCTCTCGACGTGTTTTCTGTTGGTTCTTAGGCCCTTTAGCCCACACTCTCTGTGGTGACTGCAGCCATCAAAGCCTTCAAGTGACCTTTCATAACACCTTTGGCACTTGAGTTGCCCTTTCTCCCTCTCCTCTTTTGGCTTTCTGCAAACCTCATAAGCTCACAAGAATACTTGATTCTAAAGACAGTAGTACTTTTTCTTTTTGTAAAGATTTTTTAAAGCTGGACATGGTGAGGCACACCTTTAATCCCAGGCAGAGGTAGGTGGATATCTGTGAGTTTGAGGCCAGCCTGTTCTACAGAGTGAGTTCTAGAACAGCCAGGGCTACATAGGAAGACCCTGTCTCAAAACAAAACAAATATAAAAAGACTTCATTTTTAATTGTGTGTCTGTGTGTTTACCACATACATTCAGGATTTCCAAGGAGGCCAGAGTGGGTGTGAGCTCCCCGGGGGCTAGACTTATAGTTAGGTGGTTGTTAGTCGCTTGACATGGGCACTTGGAACAAAACCAAACTCAGATCCTTTAGAAGAGCGGAAAGTACGTGCAACGCTGAGCCATCTCTCCAGCTCTAACGACTTTTTCTGTATACATAGTTTTGTATTACTCACTTTTATTCTGTGTTTCATTTTAAAAGTCTTAATTAGTGTATATCAAAGCCTTTGGTGTGAACACAGAGTCCCTGAAAGCTCCACTGTGCTCAGGTGTAAAAGTGAAAGTCTCAGTGTGGGTGCCCGTGCTGAGCAGTGAGACCCTTCTTCTATACCCAGCATCTCAATTTTTTAAAAAAAAATCAAGGTGGTAGACATTTTGGTTGTTTCTACCATATTTAGCCTATGGAGATAGACTGTCTATAGGTAACACTCACGTATTCAAATAACATCACAGTGTATTTATTGTATTTGTAAACTAAGTTCCTTGAGTAGACTCACTCTCAGAGACTTAATACCGAGACTTAAAACTGTTACCGCAGCTGAGCATAGCTCCCACCTGTAATGCTGGTGCTTGAGAGACTGTGGCAAGAGGATTATGTGAATTTAGGACTGCTCAGACTTACATAGTAAGTTCCAGAACAGCCTGAGTTATGGAGTGAGACCCTGTCTCTAAAAAGTAAAATAACCCAGCACTCGAGAGGCAAAGGCAGGTAGATTGCTGTGAGTTCGAGGCCAGCCTGGTCTACAAAGCGAGTCCAGGACAGCCACAACTACACAGAGAAACCCTGTCTTGAAGAACCAAATAAATAAATAAATAAAACATTTTATAGCTATTGTCCCACAGATAGCTGGTAATAGTCTGTTTCTACAAACAACATTTGAATATACTTTCCCATAATCTTTATCAAGTTAAACAGCCTGCCTTCGTGGTCCAGCCTCCCTTGTTGTTTGGGCCTGTTGGGGCTGTCCTGGAGCTCATGGGTAGGCTGTGCTGGGTGGCTGGGCTCCAGCGCGGGGACTGTAAGCTCACACCCTGCAGCTGCCTTGTTCTGAGCGCCTCATGCTTGTGCTGCGGGGCTCTATGACCTGAGCCGGCTTCCCGGCCCACGTGCTCTTTCCCACCTGATTTGTAATAGCTGTTTGAATATTAACAAATGTCATTTTGAGCCAGACAGGGTGGCACACACCTTTAAGCCCCAGCACTTGGAAGGCAGAGGCAGGAGGATCGCTGAGTCTGAGTCCTGAATGTTCTACATAGAGAACAAAGATACCCTGGCTAAGAAAAACAAAAGAAGGGGACCTAGCTTTAGGCTTCCGAGCATGGTGGCCCATGTCTGTAATCCCAGCATTTGGAAGGCTGAAGCAGGAGGATTGCCCCAAGTTTGAGGCCAGCTCCTGCTACATAGTGAAGTTCCATGCTAGCCTGGGCCACAGAATGAGACCCTGTCTTAAAATAAAGAGAAACAAAGAAACAGAGAGAGAAAGAAAGAAAGAAAGAAAAAAGAAGGAAAGCGAAAACAGTTCTTGTGTCTTCAGTACACTTACAAATATTTTCCAAATTTAGTTTTCAAGCTTTGAATTTACTATTGACCTTTTTTTAAATTAAAAAATTTTATTTTTTTCTTTCTGGTTTTTGAAACAGGATTTCATGTAGTCCAGGTTGTCCTCGAACTCACTATGTATAGCTGAATCTGGCAATTAAACTCCTCATTGATCCTCTGGTGTCAGCCTCTCATGAACTAGATTACAGGTGTGGCCACCAGGCCTGACTGAATTTCAAAATGTTATATAATCAGATTTACATGTGTTTTAAATTTATGAATGTTAGGCCCTGATTTTCCTGATACATTTAAATTTTTTCTCTTGTTTTGCAGTTTTGGTTTGCTTTAATTTTTTAGACTTAATCTAGAAGTTTCTAAAAACAACCTCATTACATTTTATTTATTCATTGTGTTGTGAATTGTGGGTGGGTGCTCTGTGTGTGTGTGTGTGTGTGTGTGTGTGTATTGTGTGGTGTGGTGTAGTGTGGTATACACACACACTCCAAAAAACAAACATACAAAACAAAACCTGTAAAACTCCCTTGTGAAAAGAGCGTAGCTCCAATCCTCAAAAGCCCTAAAATATGACTGGGGAAACCCAGAACAGTTCAAAGCATTGCTGGTACTGTGGACATGAGAGAGAGAGAGAGAGAGAGAGAGAGAGAGAGAGAGAGAGAGAGAGAGAGAGAGAGAGAGAGAGAGAGAGAGAGAGAGAAGTGAGTTTAGTGTGTAGCATCCTAAACTCAGTTGATTATCTTCCATAGTGACCACATTTCATAGTTTAAATTGATGATGTTCAGCTTTTTGCATTTCATCCTAGTGTTAATACTTTATTTACAGCTGTACAGAGTTATTTGAATCAAAAATAGATTCCAGTCTGAAGGAGACAGAGTTATTCGAAAAGCTGGCTACCCTAGAGCTATGGCTGAGAGCAGCTGATGTGGGCACAGGAGGGAGATGGGCGAGGTCCTTCTCCTGGCCTCATCATTTCCTGGGTTACTTTGTACAGTTGCAGTTATCTGTGGATAGCTGAGATGTGAAAATATCAGATGGAAGAATCTAGAAAAACCTTGAAAGGCTTTAGGCTAAGCACTTGCTCTGAGCGGCATGGGGAGTTGCCGTCTGTTCTGCTTCATCTTGCCCAGGATGTGATTCAGCGCTTTGTCTAGCTCCACACTGTGTGTCAGGACCTCGCAGGCCATCGGTGAGCTTCACGGAGGCACGGTGCTGGTGTCCAGCCTCCCCTCTGCAGTAGCCTCACGCATCATTTCAGCACGCAGGCCCAGGCATAGATGTCCTCCCACAGCTATGCTCAGTACAGTGTGAAAGCACTGGGGGCGAGCCGTATTCACGGAGCTTTCCTTTTTTGTCTTATTATAATTGCTGTATTTTGACATTACTTGCTACTTTCTTACTGTTTAATTTGTAAGTGATCTCACAACTCACACAGCAAGAACCCCATAGTGTGTGTAGGATTTGGTACTGTCTGTTTCACATCCTCTGCAGACAAGGGTTCTCCAGTTTTGTCCTGTGTTCTCTTTCAGCAGCTGGGCTAATCTGACCTTTACTAATTTGACCCCCATTCCTCATTCAAGGCTCGGACTGTGGTGGTTTCCCGTTGTTTCAGCCTCATATGCTCCCTACTAGGAGACCATGTAAACAGAAACTCTCCGCTCTTCCTTTTTTCCAGGTGAAACCAGCGGGAACGAGAGTGATGCTGAGTACCTGCCAAAGAGTGAGTGAGTCAGCGGGCTGCTCCCTTCCAGGATCCCGGCTTCCGCTGGAGCAACGCCTGCTTTTGTGATTAAGCATGCTTTTCCCCATGCGAAGTTCACTTTGTAGGCCATTGCTTCATTCTCAGACCTTGTTGAGATTTGTGGAGCTAAATAGTACATTCAGTCATTTGACAACATGACAGATCTCCCCTAGTGAAGTGAGGTAAGCCAGGAGGGTTCTGAGGATGAGTTCTGGAGGGAGCCAGGCAGCATTGCATGCCCAGACGTGTGCAGTTTGTAGCAGCCAAAAGAGTGTGTGAGTCACCCTCATCGACAAGTGCTTAGCCTAAAATGGCTGAGTTTTCTCTAGTAACCCAAGTGTAATTATTAAGTGCATTTTCTGCCTCTGGCATTAAGAGAGGAGACTAGATATTTACATGTGGGTACCTCTATTCCAAATCATGTTAGGGTACAGAATTGATGCATTTCTGCCTTCTACATGTCTAAGCACTTAATGTGCTCTGTGTCTTCATCAGCTGGATCGTCATAGCAGGTTTTGCTTTATTTCTTGTTTAACTGGCTGGCGTACGGCAACACAGAGCAGGAGCCTTGAGCGGAGGCCAGCTCTGACACACCGAGCTCATGAGTCACAGCCTTGTGCTCCTCCACTGGCTGACATTGCTTCAGGTTTTGAATTTTGTAGCCTGACTAAAGATGAAACTTAGAGCATCATGGGGCTCAGCACTGATGTGTACAGATGAGTAATTTATAGCAGTTGCTAATGAGGAGCAGGAACATGTGTCTTGACTTGAACCCAGCCCTGTGGAGGGTCAGCACACCTTTTCCCAGAGCATCCAGTAAACTGGGTATTTCTAGGGAACCATTCCTGCTTGTGTCTTCAAAGATTTCTTAGTATTTTGACCCATAGTGTAACTTATTTAGTGGCAGAAGTCACCATATCTGGTGGAGGGGGTAACAGTCTCAGTGTGGTTGTGATTTGCATTTTTCTGATGGCCATGAATGTTGAGCATTCTTTCACATACTTGTTTTTGGCCATGTGTATTTTTTGGTTTGAAAGTGTCTGTCTGGTCTGTTGCCTGCCTATGATTGAGCTAATATCTATTTCGTTGTTTGATTTTTGTTGTTCTTATGTGGTGTAGGTATTAATCTTCTGTCAGATGAGTGTTCGGCAGAGGTTTTCTCCTGCTCTGTGCCTGTCTCTCCACTTTTCCTTTAGCTGCTCAGAAGCTTTTTAATGACTTACAATCCCTTTATCCATTTCTTACTTCCTGAACTATCTGTGTTCTAGTCAGAGACATTGTCTATGTCTGTATCTTGTAGTGTTTCCTCTGCCTTCATCTTGCAGGTTTAGACTTTTTTTTTTTTTTTTATCAAGACAGGGTTTCTCTGTGTAGCCCAGGCTGTCCTGGAACTCACTCTGTAGACTAGGCTGGCCTTAAACTCAGAAACAGCCTGCCTCTGCCTCCCATGTACTGGGATTAAAGGAGTGTGCCACCACTGCCTGGCCAGACTTTGTTTTACATCAAGGTCTTTGATCTGTTTGAATTGGTTTTCATGGAGTGAGAGGGATCTAGTTTCAGCCTTTCTTATGGGATGGCTATCCAGTTTTTCCAGCATTGCTTGTTAAAGGGCCTGTTTCCTTTCTTTAGTGTATTTTTTAGTTCTTTTGTCAAGAATCAGATGGTTGTAGCTTCTTGGCTTTATTGTTAGATCTTCTATTCTAGAGACTGTATATTTAGTTTTTAAAAATTATTTTAGATTTATATTTATTATTTTTATTATGTGTATCAGTGTGGGGTATGTGCATGTGAGTACAGGTGCCTGAGGAGGCCAGAGGTGACAGATCCCCTGGCGCTGGAGTTACAGGCAGTTATGAGCCACCTGACATGGGGCTGTGAGCCAAACTCAGGTCCTCTGAAAGAACAGTACCTGCTCATACCCACTGAGTCATCCTTCTAGCCCTCATGTGTCTTTTTTTTTTTTTTTAAAGAACTGTCATTGATATAAACTACACCTTTTATTAGTAATATATGCCAAGGGGGAAGAAAGGGAAGGAAGGGTTCTTTAATGTGAGGTTGACTTTGGTTTTGATTTGCCCCTGCTGTACTCAGTGTCTCATAGGACTTGGTTCTTCTAGTAAATCCATCCCTCTTCCATGCTTTCATGACATTACCGGAAATGACATCTAGTGTCAGGCTAGTGTTCTTTCCTAGACATTTTGCATGTGTCCTGGTGCTCTGCCATGAGGGATATATGTATATATAATACATTCATAGGGTGTGCTTTATATACAGTGCACCAATTGGGGCATGGATGTCGGTCCCACTGCTTCTTAGAGGTGGGATAGGACCCCTAAAACCATAAGGACCTTCTATGCCCGCCCCAGCTCCACAGAGGCATATTTATTTATAATACCTTTAGGCCGTAGCTCACTGTTGTTCCCAACTAGCTCTTATAACCTCTGCTAACCCGTTTGTATTAATCTATGTTTTGCCACGTGGTCCTCTACCTCTTCTCTGGTTCTCACGTCCAACTTCTTCCATGTCTGGTAGGTGAATCTTTTGGTACCTCTTCCTTTCTTAGAGTTCCTATCTTTCCAGAAGTCCTGACTATTCTCTCCTGCCTTTGCTATTGGCTGTTCAGCTCTTTATTCAACCAACTAGAAGGTGACAGAGAACAGGGTTTACAGAACATGAGACAGGTGAACAATACGTAAATCCGGTCTGTACTTGGCTCTCTGCTGGTACAGAAAGAATTATTTGAGTATACAAAGACAACTTTAACACAGTGCACAAAGCCTCACTCCACAGAGCCCTGAGCACTGTCCTCTCACATGCTGTAGCCCAAACAGGAATATTTGTGTAGAAGATACGTATCTGCATTCACTCACCAAATGACCACGAAGGAGTCTCCCTGTGAGAGCCGTGCCTTGTGGGGCTAGAGAGAGAACAAGGGCACAAGGAACCTCACAATGACCTCATTACAGATCGCCATAAGCGCTTGGCGCAGCTGCAGCAGTCTTCCAAGAGGAACCCCCACTACCAGACCTTGGAACGGGACCTCATTGAGCTGCAGGAACAGCAGCTTTTTGAGCTCTTCGTTGTGGTTTCTCTGCAGAAGAAGCCATCAGGGACAAGCTACGTTCCCAAGGTCATACAGCAGTTCCCGAGCAAGGTAGGTGCACGGTGGCCAAGAAGCCTCTGGAAGGTTCCTGTGTACTCCTTGTGTATTTTCTCATTTTTACTCTTGTGTCCGCCCACTTCTACCAACATTGAGACAGGCTCTTACCCAAGTTCTCCTTGAATGAGCAATACTCCTGCTAGGCATCCCAAATGCTGGGAGCCCCCAGCCCAGCCTTGCTGTTTTAACACTTTTCTTTGGTTTGCTTTGCCTGTCTCACAAATCACTCCTTCATTTAATCAGCTGTTGCAACAGTTACTGTCTGTGGGTCTGCACTTCACCCACTTGAGCTCTGGGCAGTATGACTGACATTAAATAGCAATAAAACTCATTGCCAGTTCACAGGCCACACTTTTGGTGTTCTTTCTTAATCTCTTTTTTTTTGTTAGTTTGGTTTGGGGGGGACTTTTAATTTCTCACTTGTTTTTGAGATAAGAGTTAGTTTTCCCCTTCTGTCCTGTGGTTTCTAGGGCTTTAGCAGTACACACCTTTACCTACTGCGCCATCTCACTGGCCTCTAAATGTGGCTTGCATTTTATATTTAATTTTCCTCGCTCATTGCACAAATTGCCTTAACACAGCCAGGTTTGATGACATGCCTGCTATCCCCGCACTTAGGAGGCAGAGTCAGGGGCATTGAGAGTTTGAGGCCAGCCTGGGCTACATAGCAGACTGTGTTTCAGAGAAGAACCGGGGGAAGGGGAGGGGCCTTAGCAACATCCCAGTAGTCAGGGTTCTCATAAACCTCGTCAGTGTTGCCTAAGAGTGCTATGTCTCAGCAATTCGTGCTGAGACAATACTGCCGTAGTCTAAATACATATCCTTTGAGTAATCAGGGTTTCTCTGTGTAACTCTGGCTGTCCTGGACCTTGCTTTGTAGGCCAGACTGGCTTTGAACTCACAAAGATCCAGCTGTCTCTTATCCCCCTCCCCCAAAGTGCTGGGATTACAGGTGTATGCCCAGCTCTTTTAAACATCTTTACATGCAGTCTAGGTTAGACTTCAATTTGCTGTGTAGCTCAGGTTGGCCCTGTCCTCATGGCCCTCTGCCTCAGCGTCCCAAGTATTGGGATGACAAGCATTTGCCACCATGCCTTGCTTAAAAAGACCTTCACATCCCCTGACCCAAGTTTTAACTGCACAGCAAAGCTAAGCGTGACTAGGTGTAGTAGCAGAGAAGGGCATGCTTAACTCGGCAGATGAATCAAGAATGCCTGCAGTGGAGCCGCAAGCATGGCACAGTGGTTAAGAGCAGTGACTGCATTTCTAGAAGACCAGAGTTCTGTTCCCAGCACCTATGTCACATGGCTCACAGCCACCTGTCACTCCAGTATCGGAGAATCCAGTGCCCTCTTCTGGTCTCCACAGACTACTGCACTCACATACATAGCCACACAGGGGTACACAGACAGACACAGGATTAAAAGTTAAAAAATAGATAAATAAAAATAAAAGTGAGTGCCTTCAGGTAAATTGCTTGCTGCTTTTGTGGGGGTAGAGAGAGCCCTGTGGAGCCCTGTGTGGATTGCTGTGGAACGGACCCACTATGTCACAACTAACAGATGTGTTAGGTGCTTTTTTCATATCTAGTCCTGGGATCAAGGCCACCTGCATGTTCGGCAGCTACTCTGGGAACTATACTCCCGGTCCTGATGCTGTCCTGTTGTTCTCAGAGTGGAATATCCCAGTGACATAGAATACGTGCTTATTTTTTTTTAAGGAAAGAAATTTACAGAGAACTTTGATCAGTTCTCTTACAAGCAAGATGCTAATGAGGCTTCTGCACTGTTTTCATAGTCCTGCTCACTTCTGAGTGTCTTTTCATTGAACTAAGTTTAGACTGCCTTTCCAAGTACAATACTACCTTTTGGTTTGTTACTTTGAAATAGGGTCTTATGCAGCCCAGGCTGACTGTGAGCTCCATATGCAGCCAAGGTTAGCCTTGAATTCCTAATTTCCCTTCCCTCAACTCCCGGAAGCTGGGTTATAGGTAGACAGCACCATGTCTGACTTAATACCATGCTTTTGTAAGAGTTTTCTGTGCTAAAAATTTACAGGAAGTTGCAAACGTATAATTAGGTAGTATGCTAAGGGAATGATTATATACAGGGTAACAGTTAAAAATAGTGTCTTTTCTAAATAACATTTTCCTGCCTTTTCAAAGCTCCCGTGATTATTAATCAGAATGAATTCAGCTGGCTAGGTTTTTGCCGTACAATAGAAGGATTTTTATTTATTTTAAATTCCATGATTCATAAAATACTGAACTTCCAAGTTAGCAGAGTCTGAGCCTGGGCCCTCCTCTGGGTGAGAAGCCTTGGGCGCTGCCTCCTGCACTTCCTTGCGCTGCCAGATGGGAGCGCTTACCCTCAGCACCCGCCCGTCCTCGGTGCGCGGTCGTCAGGCAGTGTGGGTGTTACTGAGGGGGCTTCTGCACCCCACCATTAGGTTCTCCAAGACAAGGCTGAGGTTTTAACTTCCGGTCTCCATTTTCATAGGGTGATGTTCTGTGGTGTTGTCTTTCAGGGTGATCATGGCTATAAGCAATCCAGAGACACTGAAGAGAGGCTCAAAGTCATCCCCAAATTTTGTTTTCCTGATTCAGAGGAGTGGGCACCAACCTCAGAACTCAGGAGGTAAGTGGGCTTGCTTCCAATTTCCTTTGCTGGGACTGTGAACAGACTGTGAGAAATGGGTAGAGTCGGGAGTAGAGAGCTACACGGATGACAAAAGTGGATCAAGCTGCGGTGAGTTGGGGTAGAATTAGAACGTTTCCTTCCTATGAGAGCTCAGGAAAGAAAAACAGTAATTTCAGTGTCAAAGAGAAAACAAATTTGTGCATCTCCTTAGTTTCCCAGTCCTACAGAGTGAAATGGGTCCACATCACTTGCTAGAAGATGATGGCCCCAAAGTAGCTGGGCTGAATCTAGAAGCAATGAAACAGAACAGTTGTCATTGTTCTCTCTCCCTCATGTTGACAGAGAAGGCAACAGCCCAGATTCTGCGGTGCTATGCAGGTCCTGAGCAGAGGGAGAGCCCAGCCTGAGAGCTGTGGAACTGAAGCGTTGAGGAATTTTGTGGGGCAGGAGGGATGGCGCAATAGTTAAGAGCAAGCACTGTTGGAGGGGACCTGAGCTGAGCTCCCAGCACCTGGGTTCAGTGCCTCACCGCTGCCTACACTCCCAGCTCCGGGAGGGTCCCATGCCTCTGTGCGCCAACGGCATCTGTACTCACGCACACACGCGAGCACACACGCACACTTAAAATTTTGATTTCTAAAATCATTATCACTTCCAAATCCTGTTTTTTTGTTTCGGTTTGGTTTTTGTTGTTGTTTTTGTTTTTGAGACAGAAAAAAAAAATGTAGCTCTGCCTAGCCTGGAGCTTGATATGTAGACCAGGATGGCTTCAAACTCATAGAGATCCGCTGGTTTCTGCCTCCCAAATGCTGGGATTAAAGGTGTGCACCACCATGCCTGCTCAAATCCTGTTTTTTAAGTAAATATTTTCTTTACTCAAGTTGTAATCCGGGTGTTAGTTAAAACAAGTCTGTACTCTCAGCTACCTAGGGGTCCTAAGACAAGAGGGTCACTTGAGTCTAAGCAATGAAGGCCAGGCTGGGAAACATAGTGAGACTTTATTTTAAACAATAAACAAGCAAAAGGCAGGAGAGATGGCTCAGTGGTTAAAACCACTGGCTGCTCTTCCAGAGGATCCACATTCGATTCTCAGCACCCACATGGCAGCTCAAAACCAGCTAAAACTCTAGTCCCAGAGGATCTAATGCCCCCTCTGGCCTCCCTGGGCATTGCATGACATTCATTCAAGCAAACTGTCTATGCATAACAATTAAAAAGAAGCTAGCCAGGCAGTGGTGGCACATGCTTTTAATCCCAGTACCTGGGAGGCTGAGGCAGGCATATCTCTGTGAGTTCAAGGCCAGTCTCATCTACAGAGAGAGTTCCAGGACAGCCAGATCTACACAGAGAAACCCTGTCTTGAAAAAAACAAAACAACAACAACAATAATAATAACAACAACTTTTTTTAACTTATGGGAAAACTTATGTAAATGAGCCATGTCATGTGTTGATGACCTATTAAATATTAGTCCCAGCTGTTGCCCCATAGCCCTGCCTCGCGACCAGACTTAGCCGCCGCCTCATGTAACCAGTTGCGCTTGCTCAGAGCTCTCCATCTCTGTGTTGATCCATGCTGATGCTCTGTGTTGTCACCTGCACTGCTAGCTGTGGATGCAGTGTCTCCTATTGGCCTGGCAGGTCCATGGTTAGCTTCTTCCTCCTGTGCTATGTGTGTTCTAGAATACTTAGGAAATGCAGAGGAAGAAATAAAAAGCAAAGGCATTCTGCTGCTCAGAAAACTCTACTCCTTTCCAATAATTTTTACAAAAGAGTTATTTGTTTATTTATTAATTATGTATACAGTGTTCTGCTTCCATGTGTGCCTGCATATCAGAAGAGGGCATCAGATCTCATTATAGATGGTTGTGAGCCTTCATGTGGTTGCTGGGAATTGAACTCAGGACCTCTGGAAGAGCAGTCTATGCTCTTAACCTCTGAGCCATCTCTCCAGCCCCCTTTCCAATAACTTTGACCATATTTGAGTGTTGGTTCATCAGTGCTTAGAGGTTAAAGAGCACTTGCTGCTCTTGCATAGGACATAGGTTAGATTCCAACACCAGCATAGCAGCTCACAACTATCTAATATTCCAGTTTCAGAGGATCCAAGGCCCCTTTTGGCCTCTGTGGGCGCTGTACATAGTGGTGCACAGACATAAATGCAGGCAAAACACTCATACACAGAAAACAAAAATTAATTTAAATATAGATTCATTATTCAAATTTTAGGATCTTTGGCTATTGAGTTTCTTTTTTTTTCTTTTTTCTTTTTCTTTTTTTTTTTTTTTTTTGAGATTTCTCTGTATGTATCCCTGGCTGTCCTGGACTCACTCTGTAGACCAGGCTGGCCTCGAACTCACAGGGATCCACCTACCTCTGCCTCCTGAGTGCTGGGATTAAAGGCGTGTGCCACCACACCTGGCCCATCTATTGCGTTTCTTTTGGGGGCATTTTTGGAGAGTTTGCAAGTGATGTTTATTTCGGGTACATATTTATAATGAGGAGTTAATATTTTTCTTATTGATTTGTATATATTAAGGACATAATCTTTTTCCTAACTCTGTGTATGTATGAGAATTGTTCACATGTGAAGGCTAAAAGACAACATTGTGTCTGTTCTTGCCACTGCCTTGTTTGAGGCAGGGTTTCTCATTTTCCACTGCTTATGCTAATCTAGCTGGCCTTGGAGCTTCTGGGGAGTCTCCTGTCTGTGCCCCCATCTGACTGTATAGAAGCTAAGATTGCAGATGCGTGTTGTTGCATGCAGGTTTGTGTAGACCTGCAAGTGTGTATCCAGGTCTTCCTTGTGCTCAAACACTTTATGCAAAGAGCTGTGTCCCAGCCCAGGACACAGCCTTTCCTCTATTACCGCTTCATATGGCCGCAGAACCAAACAGAAGAATTTGCAAGGAAGAAATTACATTATCAAACTCCTTTATAGCTTGCTTACCTGTATGTTTGGCTAAATTAGATGTTCAGCAAAAAGGAAACAAGATTGAGTAATAGATAGAAAGCATAAATAAGGAAAGGGGGCAGCAGTGCCAGCAGCTTGTCCCACACCCACGCCTTCACCCCAGGACAAGGCCTGGGCACCCTAGGGGAATGTAACTTCAAATAAATGGATATTTCTGTTTCCTCTTAGATCACAAGATGATTCCTTTTACTTGTCAGTGAGTAATGCCTTAAGCAGCTGTGTCATTTTGTTTTCAGTGAAACATTCTCCTTTGTGTTGACTGGTGAAGATGGAAGTCGATGGTTTGGTTACTGTAAGAAGCTTCTGGTGAGTACCAGATTGGTGTCACAGAGTGGGTTAAGGAACGAGAAAAGCCAACTAGGAACTTGAGAAGTAGTGTCTCTCCGTGGCTTTACCGGCTCGTTAATTGTGTGCACATTCAAGAAGCTGTGTTAGGGCTAGACATGGCTCAGCAGTTAAGAATACTGGTTGGTCTTCCAGAGGACCCATGTGTGACTCCCAGCACCTGTAGAAAATGGTGGCTAACAGTTATCTCTAACTCCAGTCCCAGGGGATCTGGTGCTCTCTGATGGCACTTCATGGGCACTGCATACATGCGGTACATGATACATAGTCATACATGCAGGCAGAACACCTATACACATCAAACAAAAGTAATGTTTTTTAAAAGGAAGCTATGTTAGCTTTACATAGCAAGAACAAGGTGAAGATCAGCCATAGAATGTTGCAGAAGAAAGACCGTGGGTTTCACCGACTTGGTTCTTTGCAATAGAGAAAGTAGCATAGAGATTGAATGTCAGTGCAGCACATTTGAAGAGCGCAGTCCAAAGAGCCAGCGGAGGAAGCCGAGTGACTCACCACCTTCCTCAGGTCTTGCTTCTCACTCAGGCACTAAGCCTGGGTAAACCATGCTTTCGTCCCTGGTAGCTCCCGCACCTTTAAGTGCTCACAGAGGATGAAAACTCAGCTCCTGCTCTGACTAAACAGCAGTGAACGAAGCCTGTGCCCAGCCGTAGTCCACGGGCTTTGGTGTTGAAGTAAGAGCATTGCTTGAGCTCAGAAGGTTGGGGCAAGCATCAGCCACCACAGGAGGGGCTGCAAAGTGAGTGCTAACAGTTAGTGTTAGCCACCACAGGAGGGGCTGCAAAGTGAGTGCTAACAGTTAGCATTAGTCACCTTGCTTGCCTGGCTTCTCTGTCTCTCCAGCCACAAGGACGAGGGAAGCGGCTGCCTGAGGTCTACTGCATGGTTAGTCGCTTGGGCTGCTTCAATCTTTTCTCAAAGGTGAGTGAAGCTTGGCTCTGGGGAAGAGGGATGCTCCTTCTAGGTCCGAAGGGTTTTTATTGCCAGATTCACTGGAGAATACTGAGTGGCATAGACTTCAACATACTACCTGAGGCTCAGCAGGTAAAGGCGTTTTCTTTCAAAGCTGACAGCCGGAATTTGACTCCTGGAACCCACGTGGTAGAAGGAGAGAAACAAGCTGTCCTCTGGCCTACATACTACTGTGGCATGTGCGTGCCCTCCCCTAGAAAACTTAAAAGTGAAAAAACAACAACCTAAAGGCTTCAGGGCTTAACTTTACACTCCTGATCAGGTGCCTTTGCTGATCCATTATGTGTTTGCTTTGCTGAAACTCCCAGGTTTGGATTGTTTTTGTTTTTGTTTTTTTGTTGTTGTTTTGTTTTGGAAACAGGGTTTCTCTGTATAACAGCCTTGGCTGTCCTGGAATTTGCTTTGTAGTCCAGGCTAGCATTGAAATCACAGAGATCTATCTACCTCCACCTCCCAAGTGCTGGAATTAAAGGCCTATATAGCCACACTGGGCTTGGGTTTTTTTCTTCCTTCTTTCTTTCTTTCTTTCCTTATTTTTTGAGACAAGATCTCTCTGTATAGCCTTGGCTGTCCTGTACTCGCTTTGTAGGCCAGGCTGGCCTCGAATTCACAAAGATCCACCTGCCTCTGCCTCCCGAGTGCTGCGATTAAAGGTGTGCGCCACCACGCCCGGCTGGGTTTTTTTCTTCTAAAAAATTATTTAGTTTGTTTTGTGTGTGTGTGTTTGTGTGTGTGGTGTTTCTCCTGCATACATGTCTGTGTACGACATACATGCACAGTGCCCAGGGGGGCCAGAAGAGGTCATCAGACCCCCGGGAGTGGAGTTACAGGTGGTTGTGAGCTGCTTTGTGGGTGCTGGGAATTGAACCTGGGTTTACAAGAGTAACAAGTGCTTTTAAACACCAAGCCAGCTCTCCAGCCCTCAAAACTCATGGTCTGAAAAAAGAACATATTCTGAAGCACATCTTGCTCTTGGTTTTTTCTAGACGCAGCTTGCAGGATATCATTGTCATTGTTACTTTTTGCGGGGGGGCCTTTAGTGAAATGTAAAAGGTCTCCAGGGACTGGTGAGGTGGCTAAGTGGTAAAGGCACTTGCTGCTAAGCCTGAAAACCTGAGCCAGTCCCCGGGACCCACACAGTGGGTCAACTAACCGTGGATAACTGCTAACTCCCACAGATGGTCTTCTGACTGCCACACTTGAGCCATGGCCCACCACACACACACACACACACACACACACACACACACACACACACACACACACACACACACACACACAGTAAGTGTAAAGAAAAAAATTAGTTTGTAAACAGGAGTTGCCTCACATAATCCCAGGGTGTAAAGATATCCTCAGGATGTGGTACTTTGGGCTTTTCTCAGTTGCAGAGCTTGTTTGTCATAAATGTACTGCTGCTGTTTATTCACAGTAGAATTTCTTTATGTTTCTGCCACGAGGCCTTAATAAATTCTGTGGGGTTGGTTTGTTTGTTTATATGTGTGCCAAAAGCAGATTCTGGACGAAGTAGAGAAGAGAAGAGAAATGTCCCCAGCCCTTGTTTACCCGTTCATGCGAAGTGTCATGGAAGCCCCTTTCCCAGCTCCTGGCCGTACCATCACAGTGAAGAGCTACCTTCCTGGGGCTGGAGATGGGGTAAGTTAACTCATCTCGCTGAGGTTTAGTAGCTACTTAGCAGCCAGCTTTGGACTACCGCAGGCACAGCTCAGAAGTTCATTCCTGGGGAGGAGTAGTGGGGCCTTCTCAAGGGAGTAGGCTGTATTTCTTAGAAACTCTGAGTGAATATGTGACGTAGGCACTTGATCCTCGGCCCCAGGTTTCCTGACTGATGTAGTTCCTCTATAGTGGCATTTTCAACATGATTAATGACAGGTGTGTGTGTGTGTGTGTGTGTGTGTGTGTGTGTGTGTGTGTGTGTGTGTATCAATCAAATGGAATGATTTTACCAGAACTTAACATTAGCTTCATAAACTCTTGCGGAAGACTTTTTTTTTCCCAGACAGGGTGTCACTATGTTGCTCTGGCTACCTGGAACTCTCTATGTAGACCAGACTGGCTTTGAATACAAAGAGATCTGCCTGCCTCTGCCTCCTTAGTGCTGGGATTAAAGATGTGAGGCACCATACCTGCCCCAAGTAACAGACATTTTTCAGATCAGAGGAAAAGCAATAAGTGTTGTTAATGCTGCCATTGGGGGTGCTGTCCAATATCAGCTCTTATATTTTTCCTTGCGTTTCAGTCGATTGAGCTCTGCCGACCACTTGATTCACGACTGGAACATGTGGATTTTGAGTGTCTTTTCACATGCTTGAGCGTGCGTCACCTCATCCGGGTCTGTGCCTCTCTCCTTTTAGAGCGGAGGGTAATCTTTGTTGCCAACAGCCTAAGGTAAGAAATGAGTGCAACATGTTACTTCATGTTTGGCTTTCATTTATTTATTTATTTATTTATTTATTTATTTATTTATTTATTTACAATGGAATACATTTAAAATATCTAGAACTAGGGCTAGAGAGCTGGCTTGGTAGTTAGAGTATTGGCTGCTCTTGTAAAGGACCCAGGTTTGCTTCCCAGGGCCCAAATGAAGAAGACAGAAGTTGAAAAAACTTGTGTACAAAATTAGAAAGACGGCTGGGTGTGATAGTACACACCTTTAATCCAACACTCAGGAGGCAGAGGCGCACAGAGATCCCTCAAATTCAAGGCCAGTTGAGCATATATAGTGAGACCCTGTCTCAAAACAAACAAACAAACAAAAAATAGACAACAAAACAGAAAGAAATTAAAAAATTGATATCGCAGGCAGTGCTGAGTGGTTCACATGTGCAGTCTCACCTACTCAGGAGGCCTGAGGCAGAAGCATCAGTTGAGCCCAGGAGTTCAAGGACAGCCTCGGCATCATAGTGAGACCCCCATCCCAGTATTGCTTTTCAATGTGTGCATCATTTTATTTTATTTTATTTTTTATGTGCGCATCATTTTTTAAAGCATGATAAATGTGATGAACCAGACTGAGTTGAATCTGTTAAAAATTACTACATACTCACAGGGCTGTCGTCCTGTGAAGGCCAATGAGATTACGGTGTGCTCTTTGACATAATACTTGCAGTATGTTCCATGTGTTGTTTCATCTATGACATCGTGTGCTTTCTCCTCTGCCTAGCACCCTGTCAAAATGTGGCCACGCAGTGGTAGCTACGCTGTATCCATTCACCTGGCAGCACACCTACATCCCAGTGTTGCCAGCATCCATGATTGACATCGTGTGCTCGCCTACTCCATTCCTTATTGGCATCTTGTCTTGTTCCTTACCCCAGCTCCAGGACCTTCCCATTGAAGAGGTAAGAGGGGTAAACTGTGCCTGTGGGAAATACTAGAGCACTGGCAAAGGAAACCAAATGGTTTTTCAAGAGGGGCAGAGTTGTTATTAATCCAGTAATTTTACCATTTGGGCTGCAGAAAAGGCTTATAAGTTAATACCTCTGTTCTTGCAAAGGACCAAGAGGTTCTTGCCCAGCACCCACATGGCTATTCACAACTGTCCATAACTCCAATTCCAGGATGCACACGATACACAAACAGAAGTGAGCATAACACTCATACCCCTGAAATAAAACAAACAAGTAAATGTCAAGAATACAACAATTGATTATTTATTGATTACAGTGCCATGTTTTGTGTCTTTCTTGAAGTGAAAACAGTTCCATGGTACATTTGCCTTAACACTGTCTTTACAGTTGTGAGCACTGGACTCATCAATGAATAAAATGGAGGTTTGCTTTTTTTTTTATATAAAATCTTTTTATTGATTCTTTGTGAATTTCACACCGTGCATCCCACTCAATCCCACTCATTTGTTCTCTGCCCTTGGAACCTCCCTCCACTGCTGAAAAAATAAAATAAGATAAAAAAAGAAAAAAAACCCAAAAATCTTGTCATGGAAGCTGTAGTGTGTCACACAGTGTGCTCACACAGCTTTTCTTGCAAATGCTCATTGCACTGAGTCATTGGTCTGTTTTGAGGCCTCTGGCTTTTGCTACACTTTTTTAAGCCTAATGGTGGTGGCACATGCCTTTCATCAGCATTCAGAAGGCAGAGGAAGGCGGATCTCTGAGTTTGAAGCCAGCCTGGTCTACAGAGCGAGTTCCGGAACAGCCAGGGCCACACAAAGAAACCCTGTCTCAAAAAACAACAAAAGTGTGTGTGTGTGTGTGTTGTGTGTGTGAGTGTGTGTGTGTGATGTGAATGGGGTACCATGGCACACATATGGAGGTCAGAGGACAAATTTGTGGGTCAGTTCTCTCCTTCACTTTCATGTGGGCTACAAGGATGGAGTACAAATCATCCAACAGAATACAGCCAGGCACGGTGGTGCATGCCTGTAGCCCCAGCCAGCACTCAGGGAGGCAGAGGCAGGTGGAGCTCTGTGAGTTTGAGGCCAGCCTGGTCTACTAAGCAAGTCCAGGACAGCGAAGGCTACACAGAGAAACCCTGTCTCAAAAAAACAAAATCAACCAACCAACCAACCAAACAAAAACAGAATACATCTTAATGAAGTGTTATTACAAACTGAATGTTCCTATAATTTGGCGTTGGATTTTAATGGGGCATTACAGCAAAAGATTTGTCTCCTAATCTCATGGTCCCTTCCCCATACCCTAGAAAAAGTCACCACTGTCCTGACTCTTATAGTAGCCACCTGTTTGTATTTCTTTATAGTTTTATCTCTAAATATGTGTGGTGGCTCAGCCACTAAATGTGCTTACACCCAAACCTGACAACCTGGGCTCTAGGCAAAGGTGGAGGGAGAAAACTGACTTCTGCAAATTAGCCTTTGTACACCATGGCATACCAGGGTTTTGTGCATCTCTCTCTCTCTCTGTCTCTCTGTCTCTCTCTGTCTCTCTGTCTCTGTCTCTGTCTCTCTCTCTGTCTCTCTCTCTCTCTCTCTCTCTCTCTCTCTCTCTCTCTCTCTCTCTCCCCACACACACACACAGAGACAGAGAGGTTTACAATAGTTGAATGGTTCTGACCGCCTAGGATCTGCCAATGTGTGAACGAGCCACAGCTTTCTTACTCATTCTGCAGCTGGTAAATATCTGAGGCCTCTCCAGCTTGAGGTGTTTATGAGTAACCCTGCTGTAAATATTTTATCCATCACATTTGGATCCCTCATGCCTGCGGCTCTGGGAGTATGTGCTTGAAAACAGAATTCTGAGTGATAGGCTAAACACATCTTCAACTTCAGTAAACTAAAAAGAGCTCTTCCACGCTACTGCTAATTTAAATTCTCCTGATAGTACACAAGAGGACCTGTGTCTTCCCATGTCACCAGCACTGTCATCAGCTTGTATAGGTTAGCCTCCCCTGGCTGGTGACTATGGAGCTGTGTGCGCATTGTAGTTTAATTGGTGGTCCTTGATTGTTTTTGAGGTGTACTTATTGGCCATTGGATATCATCTATTATAAATTATTTTCTGTCTTTCCCCTGAATTACTTATCGCCATGATTTTTAAGATGTCCTCATTGTTGTTGTTTATTTTGTGTGATGGTTTGGTGATCAAACTCACGTCACCTACCTAAGCTACAGTTCAACTCAAAAGTTTTTATATTCTAGAAATCAGCCTCTCTTTTGTTCAGTTTATTTTACTTTATTTTTTGCATAGGGTCTCAGGAAGCTCAGGCTAGCCTCACACTCACCTTGTAGCTGTGCATGAGCTTGACTTCTGCTTGTCTGTCTCCATCCCCCTAGATCCGGGTTACAGGCATACAGCAGCATACCTGGGTTTAGTCAGTGCAAAAGATCCAACTCCAGGCTTTGTGCTTGGGAGGCAAGCACCCAGTGGACTGGGCTACCTCACCAGTCCTAAGGCTTTCATTTTCCCTTAACAGTATTTTGATCTTTTATTTATTTATTTATTTTTTAGTGTGTTGTTTTGTTAGGTTTTGGGGTGAAGGTCACATGTTTGTTTTTGAGACAGGCTGGGCTGTAACTTGGAAGTCATCCTGTCATGGCCTCCAGACTGCTGGTATTTTATCTTGCACCACTGTACCCAGCCTGAAATGACATTTTTTTTTTTAATACAGGAGAGTTGTTCATTTTACAGTGGTTAAGATACCAATCTTTTCATTTATGACTAATGTTTTCGTGGGGTGTTTTCAATTTTCACATTAACTTAATGAAGAGGAAGAACCCTCCTCTGCTATCTCCCTGTTGGCGTTTGATTTGTGTCTGACTCCACCGTGTGCTTCATTGGTTTGCAAAGAGTGTGGTGTAGAGATTACTTGGGGATTCCCCTCTGTGTAGCTACCCACCTCTCCAGCGTCACTAGTTGAACAGTCTGCTCCTCCCACTGCTCCACCACACTGACCTGGTAAATCCCTATACTATGTCATTGTGCACGTCTTTTTCTTTTTCCAAATCATTTGTTGTTTTGGTGGATTAACTTTTAAATTGGCTGCACCTTTAAGTAAATTTCTTTGCAACTATTCCCATGGTCCGACAGAGTGGGAATGGCTGTCCTCGTCCCGCCGTGCCTGCTATGTCTGTGCGTGTCTCTGGTTGAACCTGCCTGCCTCCTTTATTCCATAGGTGCTGATAGTTGATCTCTGTGCAGACAAGTTCCTACAGGAGGTGAGTGACAAAGGAGGTGGTTACATAATGCTTGGGGACATAGGTGTCTCTGTAGGCAATTAGACAGAAAATGTGGCAAAGTACCTAGAGAAGCTGACTCAGAAAGGACTTCTAGTTCATACCCATCTCTGAGTTGACACTGGAGCTAACCATTCAAGATTGTCCTGAAAACTTTGGCTTGAGTTTATAGGTGTCCATCCCAAAGGAGGAAGGAAGAAACAGCAAACATGTCATTCTCAAAAGAAGTAACCATCCCTTCAACTCCAGAGAGTTGACATTTAAGCCTCTAAGTTAGTGAAATGTATTGCCTGAGTACGCAGCTCAATGGTAGAGTTCTGTCTAGATACGTCAGCTCCCGTGTCCAACTCAGCACAGAAAAAAAAAGAAAATCTCTTCCTAAGTGGTTGTTTGTAGATACTCAGGCAGTTAGACTCTAAAGATAAGTAAGACAGATGTGTCATAGACGAAGGGCAGTGGACATTGTGTAATGCTTCACAGATGGTGTGATAGCAGTCTGAACAAAGCACGCTGGGGTGGAGAGAGGTAGCTGATGGATGCTCAACGGGAAAGAGAGACAGCCCGAGTCTCAGAGCAGCTCTCTGGGGTCAGCTGAACATAAAAACAGGATCCCTCTCTTCAGAATCAGCTGGATCCTCACATTGGACCAGCCGTGTGTTGGGGAATAGCCTTGGAGACAAGGAGTGAAATGTAGAGACATTGTAGAAAAGTGCCAGAGAATTTTATGAGGTATTGCTTGGCTTTTAAAAGTAAAGTTAAAATACACTGTCAACAGACTCTGTGCAGGTGACACGATTGCAAATGACATCCACAAAGCCCCCTGTAGGGTGACGGTTGTTAGCTACTATGCGTTCATTCTCAAGGCAGAGGTGCTTCTCTTTCCAGGTGTCTGACGAGGATGAAATTATGCCACCTAAACTTCAAGCTGCCTTGGTGCAGATTTTAGAAGATCGAGATGAAGTCTTGGCTCAGGAGCAGCAGTTCTCACAAGGTGTGAGGCGTGTGGGCTAGGACTGAGGGTTAAAGCACTGAGCACTCACTGCAGATCCAGCACTCAGCTAAAGGATGTGCCAAAGTGGTTTACCTTGAGAATTCACACCCTTTCTTACTGATCCCCAAAGTGCTAGCCCCCCTTCTGTTGTAGGACCTTTGAGAAGTTGTGTTTTTAGAAAACGTTTTTTCCTGTAGATCTGTCTCCCGTGTCATTTTCTCTTTGAGTTCATCCTGTCCCATAAAAAAAAGAAAAGTCCCCCTCTCACCAGTGCTTGTTCATTTCTTCTCCTCCCTTCCCCATGGCTCTTATAAAGTATGTGTCATTGGCATGGTGACACACGCCTTTAATCTCAGCAGTTGGGAGGTAGAATCTAGATCTCCATGAGATCTAGGCCAGCCTGGTCCATACAGTGATTTCCAGGCCAGCAAAGGCTACGTAATAAGACCCTGTCTCAAAAACAAAACAAAAGCAGGTGTCATTATTGACCTTCTAGATGGGGAAAGCAGGCTGCCTACTGATGGGAATGTGTTGGAAGAACAGAATTAGAGGAGTGATAACCCACTGTTTTGAGGCAGGGTGTGGTAGCTTGAGACTTTAATCCCAGCATTCTGAGGCAGAGGCAGGTGGATCCACATAGCAAGTTCCAGGCCAGCCTAGAGAGACCTTGTCTTAAAACGAAGAGGGGTGGGTGGGGAGCTGCAGAGGTGGTACAGAGGTCCAGAGTTCAACTCCCAGCAACCACATGGTGGCTCATAGCCATCCCTAATAAGATCTGGTGCCCTCTTCTGGTGTGCAGGTGTACTTGCAGGCAGAATACAGTATGTATAATAAATAAATCTTAAACAAACAAACAAAAACCCCCACAAACTGAAATACTATTTTGCGAGGAATGGTAGTTCATTTCTGTAGGCTCAGACTTGGCAGGCAGTTAAGGATACTAAGTTTGAGACCAGCCTGGATGACATAGAAAGCTCCTAGAGAAAGAGGTATGTATTGGAGCAAAATGTATTAGATGGGCAGACAAGAGGACAGCAATGGAAGCATTTCTGATTATTGTCTGTGTACTTGGTGTAGTGCCAATGCACTTAATACTCAATAAATTATTTTTATTGCAGTAAACCATAGTGCAATATGAGGTGATAAAATTTAGAAGGCAAATGAATTGTAGAAAAAATAGTGCATTTGTGTTTTGACGTCTTATTTTAGTTGGCTCATAGCCTAACAAGTTTTGTTAAGGATCTGATATGGTGGCTTTTAGACAAGTGAAATTTATGCACTTTATAAGTGATACAGTTTATAATGGGACAGCCAAATGATGACTGCCATAGACAGCCTGAGAACGGAAAGGGTGAAGTGCTGATCTGGAGATTAGGACAAGGATTGCACAGCCAGCTCTGTCTCTGTGCCAGCTGGCTTTGTTTGTGCTGTCGCCCCTGCTGCTGAGTGAGACAGGATCTCAGGCAGCCTAGACTGGCCTCAAAGTCCATTGTGTAGCTGGAGATGATCTCAAACCTGATTCTCCTGCCTCCATCTCCCAAGTGCTAAGATTACAGGTGGGAGCCACCACACCTGATGTTAAAGAGAAGTGGTCTGAGGACCACACCCAAGGGAGGATGAAGGGACATTCTCAGTCTTCGTTCCAGACAGGACTCAGAGACCAGACGAGCCTCGAAGTGCACAAATGCAGCACAGGACTGAGAGGAGGGTACAAGTAGCGAAAGGGTTGCATTTGCCTTTTCATACATAATAAATAAAGCTTTTAAAAAATGAGTGGCTTTTGAAAGAGTGATGAATCACCTTGTGGAAGCCAGGCTACGAGATACAGTAAGAGTGTTGTGAGGGAGCGAAGGTCAAGAGGAATCCATTTGCTTGTATGTCACAGGCTGTGCAGCAGGCTAGGAGTGCACATTCCTAAGTTTATTTTGGTTTTTCATGACCCTTTGGAAATGGCTTCCTTAACTAGTGTCATGGTTCTTAATATATAAAACTTAGATTTTTGTAGTGGCGCACGCCTTTAATCCCGGCACTCAGGAGGCAGAGGCAGGTTGTGAGTTCAAGGCCAGCCTGGTCTCCAAAGCGAGACAAGAACAGTCAAAGCTATACAGAGAAACCCTGTCTCGAAAAACCAAACCAAAACAAAACAAAAAACAACAACAACAACAACAACAAAACTTAGATTTTTTCCCCCTTCTTTCATTTTGAAACAGATGTGACACTCAATTCTCTGGTGTCTGAAGCATTTGTCAGGTTTTTTGTGGAGCTTGTGGGGCATTATTCTCTGAATATGACTGTCACAGAGCGTGGGGAGCGCATGTTCCAAAGAGAGCCATTCCGGAAGTCCCATACTTCCCGAAGTGTCCGCCACTTTCTAGATCTCTTCATGGAGACACAGATGTTTGCAGGATTTGTCCAGGACCGGGAGCTTCGGCAAAGTGGAGTTAAAGGTGAGTTCCACCAGAAACCCCTCTGTCCTTGTTCCGTGTCTCAGTCAGGGCTTCTATTGCAGGCATGGTGCTGGACAGCAGCTGAGAGCTCTGCATCCGGATCCACAGGCAGTAGGAAGAGACAGACACACCCCCTCCAACAAAGGCCACACCTACCTCAGGAAGGCCACACCTACTTATAGTGCCACTCCCTGGGAGCCTATGGAGGCCATTCTCTTTCAAACCATCGCATTTGGTGAATTCTTATGAGGACTGATTAATAGACAAGATGTGTAGGCTTATCGGGGCACACCTGAGTTACATGGGAATGCTCTGTAATACTGTTTAACTGCAGAACAATACAGTGGTAGGAAGAACAGGATTAGGGCTATGAAGATGGATAATCCTAAAGGCTCTGGCAGTGTAACCCATAGGTTCCGTCCCTGGGTACAGTGGGTGGAAGGAGAGAACAGACATGCACAGGTTGACCTCTGACCTCCACTTGTGTGTCATGCCCTGCACATGCCCACTCCATGCACATACATCAAAGCATGAACACACAAATTTAAGTAAATAAATACAATTTTATAAGTCATTAAAACAAGACCCATCTTAGGCTCAGTAGAAGAACACTTGCCTAGCGTGTACAAAGACCTGAGTCTGCCCACAATACTGCCAAAAAGAGAAAGAAGGAGAAAGGTTTCATTTCACTGGTTTCCGGCTGGAGTGTTGGGCAATCTCACCAGTGTCTTCCTCATAGGTTTGTTTGAAGTCCGGGCTCTCCAGTATTTGGAAACGATTCCTGAGTCGGAACCCAGTGGAGTGAATAGAATTTTGCGGAGTCTTGGTAAGTTGCTTTGCTCTCCTGTTAGATAAGTATAGAAGAGCTTTGTAGCAAACAGGCCTCGTCCCAGACAGAGTCAGAGCAGCAACCCATCTCAAGCTGGCTGACTGGACACTGGGACCCTAAAGTTTGGAAAAAGTCTACTCAAATGTTGGGGATTCCCCACCAGGGTGGGCTGTGTCCCTCAGCTGAAGCATAGGTTCCGAGTCATGAGCATGAAGCCTCTTGAGGTAGCAGCCTTTGGGGATACATTTTTAAAATGGTCCTGTTTATCAGAAAAATGTATTCAGATAAATTGTACATCACTTTAGGGGGTCCATGGGCTTCAGACATAAAATACCTGATCTGCAGGACTGGAAAGCAGGGGCCAGGGATGCCTCACTCTAATTTTGCATTTTATTTTATTTTATTTTATTTTTTGTTTTATTTTTATTTTTATTTTTGGTTTTTGGTTTTTCAAGAAAGGGTTTCTCTATGTAGCCTTGGCTGTCCTGGGCCCACTTTGTAAAGCAAGCTGGCCTTGAACTCACAGAGATCCACCTGCCTCTGCCTCCTAAGTGCTGGGGTTAAAGGCATGCACCACCACACCCAGCTAATTTTGCACTTTATAAACATGGTTTCTTATGGTTTTAAAATTCCAGTGTGAGGGGCTGGAGAGATGGCTCAGAGGTTAAGAGCACTGGCTGCTCTTCCAAAGGTCCTGAGTTCAATTCCCAGCAACCACATGGTGGCTCACAACTATCTGTAATAAGATCTAGCACCCTCTGTACATGCAGACAGAACACTGTATACATAATAAATAAATAAAATCTTTTTTTTTAAAATTCCAGTGTGATATTAGAACAGTTGTACGCCTATCCCAAGACAATGATCTTAAATCCTAAATGGAATATGTTCCCCTGTCTAGACCCTGTCCTTAGCTAGCAGAGAGGCCAAGGGCAAATTATGCCCCAGGCTATGATTGCATCTATACCTTGGGGTTAGGTTAGGTCACATGATAATCTTAAGGGACTTTTTAAAAGGTTTCCCTTGAGATCCAAGAAATCTCCAGGGAGAAAGCCAGGTAATTTGCAACTCCAGTCTGAGTTGAAAACCACTTAGATTAGATTATGTCTTGAGTTTGTTTCCGCCTCTGCAATTAGACACTCACGGGTTTTTTCGTGGCCAAACACATCAACCGATAGCTTCCCATTAGCAAGACAGGATGCCTGAGATAATAAAAGCCTCTGGAGCAGTGGATCGCAGCTTCCTAATGCTGCAACACGTTAATACAGTTCCTCATGCTGTGGTGACCATCAACCATAAAATTATTTTCACTGTTACTTCATAACTGTAATTTGGTGCTTTTATGAATCATAGTGTAAATATCTGTGTTTTCTATGGTTCTAGGTGACCCTGCTCCCCCCAAAAATCACTAAATAACCCTTAAAGGGGTCTCGACCCACAGGTTGAGAACCACTGGTCTAGAAGCTTATTTGGGCCTTTCCTAGTTTGGGGAGTTTCAGCCCATGGCTGATTGGCCCTGATGCTTTGGGCCTGTGGCAGGGTAATAAATACGTCATGGCAGGACATAAGTAGAAGCTGCTGCTTGTGTCATGGCTGCCAGGAATCAAGACAGGGAGGGGCCAAGGACCTGCAAGGGCACACTCATGACCAGACCTCCTCCCTGGGCCCCATCTCTCTAAGGTTCTATTTCCTTCCAATAGTGCCACAAGCTGGGGCCAAGCTTTTACCCCTAGGACTTTGGGGAACGCTTCACAAATCACAGCACTTGACAGGACAGCTACACTGAGTTTTCAGAGTGCCCAGGTTGTCAGTCCCCTGCCTCAGACGCACAACAGGTGAAGGTGATAAGCACTCACACTACCCTTTCTCCTTCCAGGAAGCAAAATGCGATTTCTTCACAAGAAGTGACATCTTGTTTTCATTCTAAACATAACTGAAAGTGCCAAAGACAGTATTGTCCCAAGGATCTAGATGCCTTGAGGCATATACAAAGCCCTGGAGGTTGTAAAGGAGGAAGACGTTGGAGGACTCTCCTGTTGCTGCAGACCAACCGGGCGGAGTCTGGAACCCACGTACCCTCTTCTCCTTCTGATGTGGGGACTTTTTGTTTGTTTGGTTGGTTTTTTTGTATTTTTGAAACAGGGTCTCTATGTAGCTCTGACTGTGCTGGAACTCACAATACAGACCAGACTGGCCTCAAACTCACAGAGATCCGCCTGCCTCTGCCTCCCGAGTGCTGGGATTACAGGTGTGTGTCATCATGCCTGGCCAGGTTGTTTTTACTGTGGTGTCTTCTTGGTTACTGGTGGGTACAAGAAGCTGTACAGTGTGCTTAGTCTATGAAAGTGGTTGTCTTTTATGAGAAAAAGATTCACAAATACTTAGTGTTGCTTTAAAAAAAAAAAGCAAAGATGTGAATGAGGAGAGAAATGCGGGGTTTCGGTACTAGAGAGGCTCTGTAGAAATGCACACAGTTCCCACCACTGAAGCATTAGATTGCTTTAAATCCATATGGTCACCATTTATAACCCCATTTTGTCCCATGTCCTATCTTTGAGAATGTCACTTATGTTAAAAACCTTAAAAAGGCAGACACCGTGCAGGCCCTTCTCAGAACACGCGTCCTGCTGGAATAGCTTGCCTCTCACATGTCAGCATTTTGCTTTGTGGAAGACAGCCGGTGTCTAAGAACATCACTCTCTGCTTGTTGAGTTTTGGTGTCCACAGTCTGCTGCAGTGTTGATCTACATAGACCATCGGATTCAAGCTTTAGATCAACTTCATGATATTTTACTAGAAACGAGTTCAGAGAGGCTAGTTTTACACGATAGAACTAAGCCAGAACATTTGATTTACAAACACAGAGAAGGCTGCTTAGTCCTGCAGATGGAAATGAACGATGTTTAAACTTCTCTGTGGAATACACAAGAGCCACCTCTTGGCTCCGATGAGATTCAAGCTGTGGGTGTCTGGGCGAGGCTGTCTGTTCCTTTGTTTGCCTTTCTTGTGCTACTGGGCATAGAACCCAGAGCCAAAAGTGTTACTTTTACATTGTTGTGAGTTTTCATTCTGATTAGACTCAGTATTTCCTAAGCCTATATACCTCTCCATCACCAGATGCTGGAAATCTAAAGTAGAAGTAGTGCCTGGGAAAAGGAGTTTGTCAGTGAAGGGGCAGTTTTCATTGATAAAAGATAAATGCTGTGGCAGATATGTTGTTTTCCTTAACCTTTGCTCATGGCTTTACCTGGCATGGAAACTGTTCAGACTTAGACATGCTGCACACTATATTGGGAAACAACAGACTGACTTGTACAGGACTCTCATTATCACGTGTGTCGGAATGAATCCATCTGAGACTGGTGCTGTGCAATATAGTTCTTAGATGTGGGTCCAGGAAAAGAGCTGAGCCTGTCTTCTAAAACGCTAATGCAGCTTACCCCAGTGGAGCTCCTCCCAGACGTCTCCCCAGACACTCCAATCCCGAGGGAACAATTCATAATGGGTAGGAGGGTTTACTGTGGCCGATTGTGGCCATACCTCTAGCGGGACTTTGCTTTTGGGATTAGAGTCTTCCCTTCTTACAGTCTAAAGCTGCTTTCTTCCGTTGAATTCATTGTACTTTGTTTTTGTAAAATGTGAATTCTGGATATGTTTGTAAAAAGAATTGTTCAAGATTTCTATCAAATGTTTACAGATCTTTTAGCGAATAAAGACATTTTTAAAAATCCTACAGATCTCTTGGAGAGTTTAAAATACATCCACTTAAGATGTGTGTTACTTTTTCTGTTGCAGTAATAAAACACTGGCCAAACAATTTAGAGAAGAAAGTTTATTTTGGCTGACAGTTCCAGGGGGTGAGTCCATCGTGGTGGAGAAGCGCGGCACCAAGTTGAAGGCAGAGAGCTGAGAGTTCACTTCACAGGGCAGTGAGGAAGCAGAGAGCAAAAGCAGTGTGAGGCTTAAACTCTCAAAGCCCACCTCCAACGACTGACCTCTCCAGCCAGGCTGTGCCTCCCAAACCTCCGCAACAGCGCCACCCGCTGGGGAGCTAGGAGAGGCAGTTCTAATCAAACCACAACTCCTGAAGACCTTTGCCTGGACACAGCACATTTACATAATACAAAGTCATAAATAACCAAATCCATCTTAGACAAACCTGACCAACTTTTCCAAAGCTCATCCCAGAGAAGCCTTGGTTGAGTGCACATTGGGCAGTATATAAAGTCCAACTATCTTTTTTTTTTTTGCATTTACCTCTTAGTCTGGAAGATACTTCACAATGTATACCAACTACAGCCTGAGGGTTTGGGAGCCAAAGGCAAAATGGCTGGATTTTATGTAGGCCCAATGGACATCAATGGCAGAGCTTTTTAAATGAGTTTATAATTCCATTCCTAGAAGGGATGAGGTGCTGGGGACCGAACTGAAGTTTCCAACTTGTATAAGATTGTTAGACCTAAAAAATTTAATTGGAAACCAGGCGCCCATTTCTAGTGTCTATAAAAGAACATTTTTTAAAGGACTCAATGCAAAATGAAGATGAAGCAAGGGAGCCCTAGAAGCTCAACACTATGCGAGAATTTAGAAGGTGGAAGGTTAAAGGGCGTGCGAAATAGAGACTTCTCCCCTCCACCCAAGTTCAGAATGCCCGTCCCGTGCCCCGACTCCAAACGCTCTGAGCGTTCTCACTCTTAAATCCCCCTCCTTCTGCATGCATTGCTAACCTCTATGCCTCCCCCATGTCTTGCCTCCAGTCTGCCCTACTGTTTTTCTCTTAAGCGCGAATAAAATTGTCCTCGGAGATTCAAAAAAAAAAAAACAACAACAACAACCAAAGAATAAAACCCACGCGGTACCCATAAAAAGAAAGGCAAGATGTTAGGCACACTGGGACATTAGTGCTTGACACCTGGTCCGACCCAAGCAAAACCACCCTTACGGCCCTGCGGCCTCAGAATTCACAACTGTGCATGCGCCAGAATCGAAGAGCCAGCGACGCGCACGACGTCATTTCGGGCGCAGGCGCAGTGGAACAAAACCGAGCCCGCGCAGACTCAGAAGGCGCTCGTGGAGCACCGGGCCGCGCCATGGCGGGCACGGGCTTGGTAGCCGGGGAGGTGGTGGTGGACGCGCTGCCATACTTTGACCAAGGCTACGAGGCTCCCGGCGTCCGGGAAGCGGTGAGTGCGGGGCATGTGCGGCGGGGACGCCGGAGGCACCCTGCCCTCTCCCGCCGCGACCCCGGCCTCTTCTCGTTCTTAGGCCGCTGCCCTGGTGGAGGAGGAAACGCGCAGATACCGACCTACCAAGAACTACCTGAGCTACCTGACAGCCCCGGATTATTCTGCCTTTGAAGTAAGTGTGGTGGCCTGAGCCGAGCGTCCCGACCAGAAAGCCTGAGGACTTTGATTTCGCTTTAGCTGTGTGAAATGAACTTCATCTTCCAGGTTAACCGATGCTTGCCGCTCATATTGCACGCCATGTCGGTATCAGTCGGTTCAAAACAGCCAGATGAGCTTTCTGCGGGGTTCGTATTACACGAACCCGCGGAATATTTTATTGGTTTCAGCAGACTCGTTTAATTTTGCTGTTGTGTTTTAATAGAGTCCATAGTAAATTTCACAAAGGGACCCTTTGTCCATTATCCTCTAAGGCCCTCTCAAAAACATGTAGTAATCACGGGATTTTAATATTTGTAATCTTAATCACCTGTACTCTTTGCAACCATTGGAGGGAGATTTTTGTACCAAAACTCATATAGTCAGCAGTGTATAAATGCTTGAATAAGCCTAACACCATACCGTTTTTAAATGACTAAAATACCGCTTAGGTCCTAATCAGTGTTTCGTTTTTAGATTAATGAATTCTGTTAAACATTTCAGTCTAGACTTGTTTATACTTTTCCCCGTTATATAAACATGATGTTGTTAAAAACACTTGTTTTACCAAGACTGGGAAACCATCAGATAATCTCAGTTGTGAGCAGGGCCCACATCAGTCACCCAGGTGGCCTCTTGTTGCTGTCAAAACTTCAATAAAAGTTTGCTTAATTCAAGAGAAAAAGGGACCATATATAATTGGTCCATTGATATTGGTCTGACTTCTTAGGTTTCAGATAACTGCATTTAGTTTAAAACTTTTAAATACTTTAATATGGTTTTCCACCCTTTTAAAATGCAGACTGATTTTACGTTTATAATCACTTCTGCTTAGTTTAATCCTTTCTTAATAGTTGCTAATGGTGTATTGAACAATCTTCCCTAGCTCAGAAAACAGCCCCGTGAATTACATAACCATCCGATCCTTTTTATTCTCTGTCAATTCACTTCGGTGTATTTTGGATTTTGTTTGTTTGTTTGAGACAGGGTTTCTCTGTGTAGCCCTGGGTGTCCTGGAACTGGCTCTGTAGACCAGGCTGGCCTCACAGAGATCCTCTGCCTCCTGAGTGCTGAGATTAAAGGTGTACACCACCAATTGCCCGGCCTCACTTTGGTGTTTTTGAGACCAGGGTCTTACTCTGGAACTCGTGCTGGCCTGGAATTCACTAGGGCGGGCTAGCCTTGAACTTGGAATGGTTCTGCTTCAGGCTTATGAGTGTGGGAATTACAAGTGTAAGACACCATAACCAACTTTTTGTTTTGTTTTCAGTTTTTTTTGGGGGGGGGCTGGGGGGTGGCCAGGATGGGAGATTTCAAGACAAGGTTTCTCTGTGTGAAAGCTCTGGCAGTCCAGGACTCACTGGGTAGACCAAGCTGGCCTTGAACTTCATCACAGAGATCCACCTGTCTCTGCCTCCCGGGTGCTGGGATTACAGGTGTGAGCCACCTCGCCGGCGCATACCCAGATATTGCTGTAGGCGCTTGTGCGTCTGTCTGTCTGTCTGTCTATGTTTGAACGGAGTCTCTGGTAGCTGAGGCTGGCATTGAACTCAGCGTGTAGATTGAGATAGCCTTGCACTGACAGTCCACTTAGCTCTACCTCCCAGGTGCTAGGATTAAAGGCGTAACCACTGTTCTCAGACTCACTGTAGTTCTGGTTTGCTTTTTCTCGTAGCTGTCTGTTGAGCTACCTTGCCTGTCTGCCTATTGCGGTACTTGTCTTTTGATGTTCAGCTTTGTCCAGGGCATTACTCCCCTGTGAAATGAATAGCTAGCTGGCAAGGACTTCCATTCTGTAAACTGACTCTTCACTCTGGCACTTGTTTCTTTTGTTTTGCAAAGCTTTTTTTTTTCTTGAGACAGGTTTCTCTGTCCTGGGACTCAAAGCTCTGCCTGCCTCTGCCTCCCAAGTGCTGAGATTCAAGGCGTGCGCCACCATCACCGGGAGCAAAAGCTTTTTCATTTGGTGTAAATGCACGTATGAATTGTTGTTTCTAGACTATTGGACTCGTGTTCAGAAAGTACTTGCCTATATCTGGTTTTGTTTTTGTTTTGTTAAGATTTATTTATTTATTATGCATACAATGCTCTGTCTGCGTGTGTGCCTTCCTGCCAGAGAGGGCACCGGATCTTATTACAAATGGTTGTGAGCTACCATGTGGTTGCCAGGAATTGAACCCAGGACCTCTGGAAGAACAGACCATGCCCTTAACCTCTGAGCCATCTCTCCAGCCCCTATATCTGTATTTTGAAGTGTTTTCCCCTCATTGTCGGACAGTCTGTGCCAGCTGCACATTGTAGAGCAGAACCAGGCACAAGCCATACCCTCCCAGGACATACACTCTAGTGCTGAGATGGCCAGGTGCTGCGTAGAAAATTAATGATGTGATAGCAGCTGGGTGGCTGTCATATATTAGATCAGCTGTTCTCAACCTATGGGTGGTGACACCTTTAGGGGTCAATGACCCTTTCACAGCAGTCACATATCAGATATTTACACTTCATAACAGTAGCAATGAAAATCATTTTATGGCTGGGAGTCACCACAACGTGAGGAACTGTATTAAAGGGTCGCAGTGTTAGGAAGGTTGAGGACCGCTGCTCTAGGTGGCTGCGAGGCCCTTCGGGCTGCAGACAACTCTGTGCAGAGCTGTGTGATGCCGTCGTCATCTAGACCCAGGTTTTTAAACTAGGTTGTGACCCTTCATGGGGTTCATAACTGAATGTGGGGGCTGTAAGAAATTTGGCAAGAGAGTTCTGAATGTGTAACAACCAAAAGTTAATTCAAAATTGACCCCAGATCCAAGGTTCTGGCAGTGCGGTCCACGTTGTGTCGTGTGACTTCACTGATGCCTCGGTTTTGAGCTCCGGCTTATGCACACACTTTACACTGTGCCAGAGCACACAGCACCAGAGACTTCCTGAACAGTTTGGCTCTGATTCAAGACTATTGTTTGCTGGGAAGTAGGGAGGGCTGCAGCTGGGGTTAGTGTTGTCTCAGAGCTCCACAGCTGTGCAGTGCAGTGAAAACTGCTGATTTAGGGTTAATCCCTGACACGTGGACTTTACATGCCTGTCTCCTTTTATGCCTAGGCAGACTATGGAATTAAAATGCCCCTGTTTTAAAGTATAAAATCTCAGTAAACGACATTATTTTCAGCTTCTGGTACTAATTCTTTGTGTTATTTGTGCATCAGACTGACATAATGAGAAATGAATTTGAAAGACTGGCTGCTCGACAACCAATTGAATTACTCAGCATGAAACGGTAAGATGAGGTTAAGGTGAGGCATCAGCAGCAGGGCCTGCGGTTATGGAGTGTTGGCTGACAGTGTGTAGGAAGTGGGAACAGAAATAGAGCGCTGTGTGCTGCAAACGTGATCACGGCCTTCGTATATATATAATGTTAAGCAACTTTTTAAGAAGTTGACAAGGCAGACTTTACCCAAGATGGGTCATAATGACAAACAGGACAAGAGTCATCAGAGTCTCTGGGACTGTTGAGGTTATTTAACTAGTTCACGTTTGTGGGTTATAGTACACAGCTGTGTTTTGTTTGTAAATTAGTTGCCTGAGCAATAGGTTCTTTTTGCTGCCGGGTCCACATTACCTCCTTGGTCTTTGTGTGCATGTGTGAGTGGGGGTTGGTACTTTGCTTCTGTGTCTTTTATAGTAGGCATATATCCATGGGGAGGAGTAATTAAGGCTTTGTAAGATATGTTGATTTATTTATTTATTGTATAATTTCAGATATGAACTTCCAGCCCCTTCCTCAGGTCAAAAAAATGACATTACAGCTTGGCAAGAATGTGTAAACAATTCCATGGCCCAATTGGAGCACCAGGCAGTCCGGATTGAGAACCTGGAACTGATGTCGCAGCACGGCTGCAATGCCTGGAAAGTGTATAATGAGTAAGGAACATTGGCCTTTTTCCTGTTCATCCTGTCCCATTAAGTTTTAGTGTCTTTTTAAAAAGCAGTATTGGACCGGGCATGGTGGCGCACGCCTTTAATCCCAGCACTCTGGGAGGCAGAGGCAGGTGGATCTCTGTGAGTTCAAAGCCAGGCTGCTCTACAAAGTGAGTCCAGCACAGCCAAGGCTACACAGAGAAACCCTGTCTTGAAAAACCAAAAACAAACAAAAATGGATGTGTTGATAAATATGAAATAAAAGGATCATGGCTTTGTAGAAGAGAAGAGGCCAAAAAAAAAAAAACAAAAACCTAAGTGGTGAAGTCTAACGCCAATTAAAAATGGGGTATTATGCAGTTTATAATCCCAGCCCTTGAGATGGGGAACTGAGGTGTGAGGAAGGGACCCGCCAGGCCTATATTTTGAGTTAGAGATCATCCTATGTAGCAAAACCCTGTGTCCAAAGTAATAATAACAGTAATGCTAGATTTGACTTGGGATTGTATCACTGACGCCAGCAAAAGGCTGCTGCCTTGAGTCCTACCTTCGAGTTCACTAGTGCTAAGCTGTCCGGCATTCACGCTCCATCACGTTCACTGTGCAGTGTAAGGGATAAGGTGAGTCACGATTACCACTGATAGGTCGCAGTCTTTAATGTGTGCTTAAATACTGGGTTCTCACATTCACGTGTCATGTTCTTTAAAGTCCTGACCAGGATGGTTACTCACCGATAGTCCAGCAGTGCCCAGGAGGCTGAGGTAGGGAGCCCACCATGAGTTCTCAGCCAGCTTGGGTTATAAAGTGAGATCTTGCTTCAAAAAATAAAGCAATAAGCCGGGCATGGCGGGGCACGCCTTTAATCCCAGCACTCGGGAGGCAGAGGCAGGTGGATCACTGTGAGTTCGAGGCCAGCCTGGTCTACAAAGTGAATCCAGGGTGGCCAAGGCTACACAGAGAAACCCTGTCTCGAAAAACCAAAATAAATAAATAAAGCAGTAAAGTTCCCCCTGAACACAGAATTATAGAATGCTATACCATTTCTCCTAGGGGAAATGTCGACACACACACACACACACACACACACACACACACACACACACACACACAGTCTTAAAAACAATGTACTGAACACAGGAGTATTGTGATGTGTTCTGGACTAGCCTAGGCCACAAAGTTGGTCTCTGTCTTATTAATAGATATTATCCCCTGGTGCGCACTGGAGAGCTAGAATTAAGAAGCAGTCTGGCCCTGGTGCTGCCTTAGTTGCAGGCCAGCAACCCAAATTGTTGAGCGCTGCGCACATGCTCATGAGCCAGTGCAAACAGTAAACAGTGTAGTGGGTGGGGCAAGCCAGCACGCGGACTTGGGGAGTAATGAGGATCAGAAAACTGTAAAGAGATTCTGCCAGAAAGGACTCTGCTGAGTTGGCCATGCTGGTGTCACCAGTGTACTCCAGGTTCAGTAAGGGCCCCTGTCTAATGACAAGCCAGAGAGAGATAAAGGACACCCGGGTCCTCCTCCAGTTTCTTTATGTGCAGATGTAAATGAAACAAACAAACAAACAAAAGAATCATTAGCCAGGTATGCTGATACATATCTGCATGCCTATAAGCTTAGCACCTGGGAGGCAGAAATAGCGATGGCAGATCTATTCGAGTTCCAAGACAGCCTGTTCTACATGGAAGGCTCTGACACACACACACACTTTAAAAAGGATGGAAGAGTTGGTCATGGTGGCACATGCCTGTAATCCCAATACTCAGGGAGGCAGAGACAGGCAGATCTCTGTGAGTTTGAGGCCAGCCTGGTCTACAAATGAAGTCCAGGACAGCCAGGGCTACAGAGAAACCCTGTCTGGGGTAGTGGGGAAAAGAAAAGAAGAAAAAGGGTGGCAGAAGCTGGTCCTAGTAGCAAGCACCTTTAATCCAAACACTTGGGAAGATCAGGAGTTCAGTCCAAGGTGGATTGAGACCCTTTCTCACACAGAGTTTAAAAAGGCGGTAGAGTGAGATGGTAGTCCAATGGTACAGTGCTTACCAAGCATGCACAGTCCTTGGGTTTGATACCTAACACCTGCACCCACACACAGAAGAGATTTGGAGACTTAAAACAGCAAGGAAACTAGGCGTGGTAACAGCAGCAGTTCTCACATTTAAGAGGTGGGGACAAGGTAATCTTAAGTTGAAGGTCACTGTGAGCTGTACAGTGGGACCTTCCCTCAGACAAGAGACAGACAGACTATGGAGAACAGAGGAATACGCACTGCACTGAAGAACATGGCCTTGTGTCTTTGCCTCAGATTCTCTCTGCTGCGCTCTCCTCACTAACTGCTGTGCACATCACTTGCTTCCTTTAAACCACATAGCACACTGCTGAATATTCAGAGCTTCCTGCAAAGCCAATAGATCTTTCCCACAGGAAGCATATGTTGTCACAGTAAACTTTCAAGAAGAATGTTCAAACAAAAGTCCTTTTCAGAGATCAGAGGCCAGAATAGAGGCCTAGAATGGTACTCTCCAGCCTCAGGAGGTTGGGAGGCCTCAGAAAGAGAAGATCAGAGGGAACATCAGGAAGGGTCAGCTGTGTGATGGAAGCAATCAGCAGAGGGGGAAAGGAGGCGGAAAGAGAAAAGCATCGTTGTCCAAGATCAAACTGTCAGCAAAGAGCTGGAGTAAACAAGCCAGTGTTTATGAATTACCTGACATAATAGGCACAGAAATCCCAGGATTTAGGTTTTTAGCAGAAAAACTTGACTTTGTATAGTGTATAGATAGACAGTTCGATTTTCATTGGTGTTAGCAGATTTGAAGCTGTGTGTACTCTTTTCCTTCTTAGAAATCTCGTTCATATGATTGAACACGCACAGAAAGAGCTTCAGAAGTTAAGGTGAGTTGGTTTTTTTCTATTTGAATAAAATTTAGGTGAAGCCCCTGATAGACGGGGAGGAAAAACAATACTGTAGTTCTATGAACGTAAATAGTTAGCCCATGTTTGCGGTGTTGATTTGGTTTTTGGTTTTTCGAGACTGGGTTTCTCTGCGTAGTCTTGGCTGTCCTGGAACTCTGTAGACTAGGCTAGCCTCGAACTCAGAGTGCCTCTGCCTTCCATGTGCTGGGCTCAGTCCATGCTTGTTAGGCAATTAATTTTTAATTGTGTATGTTGCTGTTGATGTTTGTAAAATAGTTTTCCTTTGAGAAAAATAGAAATTTATAAAATTCCAAAAGGTATAATCAAGGAATAGCAAAAATCCAAGTTTGTGTGTTGTGGCATGCATTAAGGGAAGTGTTGGGCAGCTTCCTTGAATGTTTGCTGCCTTATGAGGAGTGGGTTGAGAAACCTGAACAACTCATAGATTGAGCTGCATAGAAGGAGGTAGAGCTCAGAGCCTGGGCTACATGGTGAGACGCCGACTCAAGCCATCCAGGGGACAGATGCCTGTGGTCTAAGAGGATTTGTACCTGAAGACACTGCGGTCAGCAGGGGTCACAGAGAGCAGTCTGGAGAAACCTGAAATTGACCTGGCTTCCACCCAGAGGTACTGAAGCACCTTCTTAGCTACAATTTGGAAGAACCAGCATTGGAGAGCCACTCCTTGGGCGAAGGGTTGGCATGTTTGGATTGGCACTAGATTACAGGTGCAAGAAATTGTCTTGGTTTTGGGTTTTTGCCTTTAAGTTGTTTTTGGTTTTAGACAATAGATAAGGCATTTAACAAATAGTTATTAATATATACTAACTGTAATGTTACTCAAATTCACTGTGGTATTTTTGATATACTCTGTCCAGTATCTGGCCCTGAGTTTGCTGTAAGTGGAGGTAAAAATAAACTTGAAACCCAAAAACATTCTCTAAAACTCAGAAACCTGGAAAGACCACATCAGGAGTCAGGCAGACACTGCAGGATCGCACACTGCGCACACATGCACAGACAGCAGAACCCGGGGTGCCCACTGTCTTCATGTTCTCTTGCTAATAATGCCACAGACAGTTTGGAGGAAAAGACCTTTATTTTGACTTTGAGCTGTGGAAATTCAAGATTGAAGAACTGTGTCTGTTGATGTACTCCCCTTAGGGACAGATCCAGTATCTGGGTGGGAGTTAAATGCTCCAGTGTGTTCCCACAGCCATTACCAGGAAAAGGTGCAGGAAGGAGGAATTTGTAATCTACATACATGTATATGGGTTGGTTGCTATTTTTTTTCTCCCACAATGAACATGTTTTATGAAATTTGTAATTGGGAAATAATTAGAATAGTTCATTCTAAATTAGCCTGTAATTGTATATGTGAACACTAGAGTTCATTACTTTGTTCTGTTGATTTTTGTCATATGTTGAGATATCATTGGGTTGTATAAATAACTTTTTACAGGAAACATATTCAAGATTTAAACTGGCAGCGAAAAAACATGCAACTCACAGCTGGATCTAAGTTGAGAGAGATGGAATCAAAGTGAGTGTATCATTTCATTGTGTTTAAGTTGGCTAGTATGTTCTAAGAGCAAGGTTTCAGACTGTAGTAATATTCACACGGGCTGCCACTGGAGAACAGAAAGGCTGTTCCTGGGTCTGAGGGACAGGCAGACAGAGTAGCCGTGACGACAGACAAGGGCTAGCACTGCTGAGTGCTGGTGTGACAGCCCTGATGTGAGATTGTCAGTCTTGTAGGAAGGGAAGCTCTATACTTTGCCTGATTTGTGCCTTGGTGTGCTTATCCCTGTTAATGCGCATTATTTTATCTTTTTTTTTTTTTTTTTTTCCTGAGACAGGGTTCTTCTGTGTTAGCCTTCACTGTCCCAGACTCGCTTTGTAGACCAGACTGGCCTCGAACTCACCTGTCTCTGCCTCCTGAATGCTGGGATTAAAGGTGTGAACCACCACACCCAGCTCTTGCAAATGTGCTTTTTTTTTTTTTGTTTTGGTTTTTTTGTTTTTTTCGAGACAAGGTTTCTCTGTGTAGCCTTGGCTGTCCTGGATTTGTTTTGTAGACCAGGCTGGCCTCGAACTCACAGTGATCTGTCTGCCTCTGCTGCCCGAGTGCTGGGAGTGTGCCACCACGCCCAGCTCTATTATTTTAAAAGCATTCTTCTACACGCACATAAGCGTAAGCTGTGTGTGCCTATAAACCTGTGGGAGATCAAGGAAGAAGAATCTTGAGTTTAAGGCCATCCTTGGCTGCAGAGTGAGACCCCGTCTCTAAAAACAATTGCCTAAGTCTAGTGACGAGTGATCGTGTCCTTTGTGTTTTCCACTTTCCCTTTCGTCTCCCATGTCACTCTCCTGTTTCGCCGCCCTCCCCATCTTCAGCGTTACCAGCGTGGGTGCCTTTTACATTTTTCTTCAAACTGATGCTTCCTTTTTCGTTTGTTTGTTTTCTTTTTTCCAAGACAGCGTTTCTCTGTGTAGCCTTGGCTGTCCTGGACTCTCTTTGGAGACGAGGCTGGCCTTGAACTCACAGCGATCCGCCTGCCTCTGCCTGCCAAGTGCTGGGATTAGAGGCATGCACTACCACACCCAGCTCAAACTGATGCTTCTTTAAATTTGTTCTTGAGGTTTATTTACAGGAAATAGTGACTTCCTAAAGTCTGCATTTCTTTGGGCTTGCTTGTTTTGTTTTGTCAATTCTAGAATTTTGTCCACCATTTTCTAACATTCTGCCCTGTTTCCTGTTACTCTTAACGCTCTCTTCCATCACCCCTTCCTTCTCTTCTGCCTCAGGAATTCTCTCCTGTTGTGTTTATTTCCTAAGGAAAAACCTCTGCTCAAGAGGCAATTGTAGGTTCACTCACCACTATAAGAAATAATGCAGAGGTCCCAAGTACCCTTCACCTACTTTCCCGTAATCCCACTTCACAGTTTTTTAAAACAGAAATTTAAAGACATTAGTGCCCTGAGTGAAACTGCATGTTTAAGATAAACTGCAAGAAATCTTACACCAAGTCATTTTCCCCTTTTCTTTCTTTTTCCTGATTTACTTTGCCTTTTCCAGCTGGGTGTCACTGGTGAGTAAGAACTATGAGATCGAGCGGACTATTGTACAGCTGGAGAACGAGATCTATCAGACCAAGCAGCAGCTCGGGGAGGCCAACAAGGAAAACATCCGCCAGGACTTCTGACGGCAGAGCGGGCAGAGGCCTCCGGCACGCACCTGCTGTCGGTGAACTGTTAGTGGCCGTGGACTGTGTGTTGTCGTATTGCTTCTGTGTGTCTTAGCAAAATAAAGACTGTCCACATGTTGCTATTTTTATACCTATAAAAACCTGGGTTTTCAAAGGAAGAATGACTTGAATAATCTTGTCCCATTTTGTAGTAGAAGTCATTTTTTTAAGGCTTCAGATTTTGTGACAAGCTTCTTTATTTAAGGCTGGCAACACGTTCAGGAACTTTGAGGTTTTGTTTTTGTAGAATAAAGTTATAGCTCTAAGCATTTCTGTGCGTGGCTACAGAGAACTTCATGGATGGCATCCAAGAGATGGGGCGTCTTTCTGGGGATCCACAGTAGAAGCAGGAGGTGCTCAGTGTGGGGGGCTGAGTTGAGACAGGGACATCTCGCTGACAATTTCAAGCTAGTTGTCATACTTACAGGTCACACCCATCACAAGTGAGGGCATCAGCAGAAGGGCGGAGGCGCTGACTCAGCTCTACCTTTCAGGTGGCCTGCCTTGCTCTCCATGGTAGTAAAGATGCCACCGGCACCCATTTGATGGTGGCGTCTTGCTGAGAGAAGATGGAGGTGGCCTTCCCTTGGATGACAAGTTTCCCATTCTGAGCCCTGACTGCTGTGGAATTTGCCGTAGACAGACTTTACTAGAACATACACACCATGTATATGTAGCAAACAAAGCCTTGGCCTGGTGCCCACCACAGCCAAGCCAGTCACTCCAACCTTCATGGAGTCTCGGACAAGGCTGGACTGCACAAGGAAATGCTGCTCTCTGGAATGCGGAGGAGCAGAGGCCTAAGCATTTTCTTTTTCTTTCTTTTTTTTTTTTTTCCTAGACATGGTTTCTCTGTGTAGCCCTGACCAGGCTGGCTTGAACTCACAGAGATCGCCTGCCTCTGCCTCCTTAAATTCTGGGATTATGCCTGTGCCACCGAGCTTGGCTCCTGAGCATTTTCTTGATCAAATGTTTTAGTTAATCTTGGATGTCAAGTTGACTAAATTGCCAGAAAATTGTGAAGTACGGTTGCAGTGATTGCTTGGCAGTATTCATTATTCAGACCCTGGAATTACAGTAGTGTCAGGTCCAAAAAAAACTCCAGTTCCCGAAACTCTAATCAGACAGTGGATATGTCCTGAAGTGACTGTATTTACTTAGCTCAAACTGGACTGCTGAAGGATTTCTGGCAGTTAGGTAAAAGCCAGCATTCCTCAGGAATTTGTGATGGGGGTTCAGCCAAAAAGGCATTTACCTTGCCTCTGACAGAAAGGGCATACGGCCCTTCATATGACGTGTACCTGTGGCTGCATATCAAAGCCCATGCCGGCCCTTGTCCCCACCACCTTCCTAACTCCCTACCCGCAGCCCCCGCTTTCCTAGCCCTGGCCACTGGCTAGTCTGTTTCTTTTTCTGCTCTGGACTCTTCCAGACAACCTCTGGATGTTCTCCCTCTTATCCACAATAAAAACCCACCACCCCTCACCACGAAGTGGCCACTTCCCGATGGTTTCTCTATTGTACCCTTCACACACAATAGGAATTTGGGACTATTCAGAAAGCAGTCAAGAGGGGCAGGCTAGAGCTTGGCAGAACTCCATGGCAATCCTGGTGAGAGCTTACACTATCAACAGCATAAAGATTATGCTTATGGGGTTTCAAGTAGGATTTGACTTTTGGGAACCAGGCTAAAGGCCACCACCCCCTTTATTTTTTGGCAGGGATTTCTCATGCCTTTGTCCATGCCCTGCAGCTTTGTCGGGGGCTGGGTTTAAGGGTAACAGTGATGTAGAAGAAAGTCAAGGCAAGTGTTCAGGTTTTATCCTGGGTGTTTGTGGCTCCCTGTAGTGAGACTCAGGAGCAACACACTGGAGCAGAAATACTGGGAAACCTTATAGCTTGGACAGAAAAGAAGCATGTTTAAGGGACTGCACAACGGCTAAGAGTGCCATTCATTTGAGGTGGGGGAAACCAGGCTTGGTTGCTCAGCATGAGGTCCCAGCACTTAAAGGGTTTGTGTGAGTTTGAAACCAGCTCAAAGTACAGAATAAGACAGTGCTTTTCACTAGGACAATAGGGGCAAAATCTTTGAAGGGATTTTTCCATAATTAGCAAGACCCCAAGCATCATGGGCTCAAAGGCAGCACAGTATAAATTAATTTCAAAGACGTTAGGAAGGGCCCCGCAGCACCCTCTTTAGGTGCTAGTCATCTAGGGAATTGTTTCTCTGGGATTTTCCTCCGTATCCAGCCATCAGGCATTCAGAAACTGTTGCTGAGGTGAGATGAGCTCCGACCCCCAGCACCACCACCCTGTGCCCCTTACTCTTGTCCACATGGTGCCCGTTTTGAAGAATGCAGAAGTTGGGCATTATAGAGACTTGGCATGAGATTTCAAAGGAAAGCAGAGTGGCTGCATCCTGTCCTGCAGCAGCCCCTGGTGGTAAAGCACGAAGCTGGAGGTGAGGCCAAAGCTGCAGTGGAGAAACACCGGCCCCATGGAGATGTAGGAAGCAACAGCCAGTCTGAGAGACTGGCTGTCAGCAAGGCCAGAGAGATGGGTCTGTTCAAGTCCTTTGGAGCATGTGTCACACCATTGGGTACCCCATAACTAGTCACCAAGCCATAAGCTAATGTGTGCCCCATTCTAGTCAAACCCTCCCTTTCTGGGCTCCTATTCCCATTGGGATTGAGATTGGCCGGTGTGAGAGTTTATATAATAGAGCAACAGTCTTCTTCAGCCCCTCCAGCTTCCAAAATAATTGATGCTCTCCCTTTCTTATCCACAATAAAAACCCTCCACCCCTCACTATGGACTGGCCACTTCAATGGTTTCTCAAAGCTAAAGCTTTGGAGTTGGGCAGATTTCACCCCTCTAAGTGACTTAACCATCAGCTGCACAACCCATGTGTTGTGTCAAATAGCTCCTCCTTGCTGGGCTCAATCTGCTCCACCCAACCCTGACCTCCTAGCCCATCCTCTGTCCTCCTCTCTGTGCCCTCACCATGTGCTCCCTCCACCCCAGCCTGTGAACCCCAAATGCCACCGCCCTTTCTTCTGCCAACCCTGAAGCTTCAGTTATCTTCCTTCTTAATTAACCAATCACTTTAAAATTAGGCACAGCAAGGTTTACACAAGAAGGACAGGTGTATGTGAGACTGTGCTCCTCTGGGCAGCAGCCAGATCTTGGGGGCCAGTAATTAGCATAGAAATACACAGCACCAGACAGTCCAACCCCCAACCCTGGTGCTGCTGTATCTTGGAAGTTTTGATTTTCACAGTGCTGCAGAACAGTTGACTGCCAGAGGGCACTCTTGGCGATGCAGTGAGTGCATTTGGCATTGTGAAGTGGACATGAGCCATTGGAGCCACCGGCAAATGCTGTAGTTGACTCTTGAATGGAATCTTTAGAGGGCAGAGCCGAGTATATAAACTAAGTCTTTTAGGAGCACGCGCTTGACGGAGGAGGTATTAGGGCCACAACCCCTTCCCTTTTTTTTGCTTCCTGGCTTCTGTGACATGAACAGCCTCTGTACCCTGTATCCATGACATGAAGGGGACTCACCATGGCCTCAAAAGCAACAGAGCTAGCCATGGGCTGAAGTCTTGAAAACCACAAGCCAAAATACACCCATTCCTTCTTACAAGTGTTTGTCCGAGGTACTATGACAGCAACAGAAAACTGACTAATACACCAAATGAGACCGGAAATCTAGTGGTTCTATATATAATGTGTCATTGTCATTATCACAAGTAACACACCAAGTTTAACATGTGTTGAGCTGTAACCCCAAGCCTCCTCATTTTTTTTTATGTTGAGGGATGGTCTCATTAAGTTGCCTGGGCTGGCCTTGAATTCACTCCCCAATTATGTCTGTAGGCATTTCTCTAAAGAAGAGAGGTCTATCAATGTGACACAGTTAACACGTGTCCTTAATCTAAAGATAAATCAATCCAGTTTGATGGTTCAGTGGATGCACCCCCACATCCATGCTCACAGAGCTTCCAGCCTCTTGTTTTGTTTTTTGAGACAGGGTTTCTCTGTGTAGCCTTGGCTGTCCTGGACTCACTTTGTAGACCAGGCTGGCCTCGAACTCAGTGATTCGCCTGCCTCTGCCTCCAGGGTGTTGGGAATCAAGGCGTGTGCCAACAGGCCCAGGGCTTCCAGCCTCTTTTAGGTCCCCACTTTTAGAAAGCTAGGACAAGTCCTTCCTTGCTCCACCTTCTCCCCCTCTTCCATCCCCCCTCTCTCTCTGGGGTGCCCCTCCCCTCTTTCCTTCCCTCCCCATGCTCATTTAATAAACCTCATATAACCTATTATCGGGTATCTTATTACCTTACCATCATTTTCATATATTAAACATAAAATTGGTGCTATAAAACTCTGAAATGAAACCCAGAGGGTCATTCTGATGTTTAAATTCCGTTCTCTAAGTACTGTCCTGCTTGCCTGGAGCCACCTGTGAGGAAGCCTTCTCAACAGCTTTTTAAGATTGCCACTAAAACCATGATTCTAAACTGAGGTAAACTTCTGCTGCTTTGCCCTCTGCCTGGCCCAGCGTGCAGCATAGGTGATTCACTCTGATGGGCACCTGTGCCCCCCAGTGGCTCTGTTCAAGGCAAACCCTGGTGTGGACTAGCATTCTGCCAGATTATTGGTAAGCAAATGCGACCGCAGAGTGTGACTAATTTTAGGTCCCTGTGACTAGAGTGACTTTGAACTGGCCGTGTTCTGCCAGCTGGTGTGTAGGAACCCTCTCTGCCTCTATCACCATTCCCCCTGACCCCAGGCACGTCTCTTTTTGGGTTATTCCTGCCACAGCTGCCTCTGCTGCCACCATGCTTCCCTGGTGACAAAGTCACTGCATAGCCAGAGTCACTACAGCCTTTTAACATTTTAAATCTACCTGCCACTGGTTCCTCACAACTCATGAGGGGCGCCATGTTTGTTTGGGATGGAAGAGGTGGAGCATTTGCCCTTTGCGCCATCTTTGTTCAGGTCAGCCACGTGACTAGCTGCCATCTTTGTTAGGGGCAACCATGTGACTATACCATCTTTGGTTTTTTGTTTTTTGTTTTAATTTTATTTTATTAATTTATTCATATTACATCTCAATGGTTATCTCATCCCTTGTATCCTCCCACTCCTCCCTCCCTCCCATTTTCCCCTTACTCCCCTCCCCTACGACTGTGACGGAGGGGGACTTATACCATCTTTGTTAAGGGCAGCCACATGACTAGCTGCCATCTTTGTTTTCCGGATATTGTGGATACGCTAGCACGCCCTATTCTAAACTCCAAAACAGCTTCTGTGTTTTATATGGTTACCTAATTTTGGCTTTCTCATTTTTAAGGCTATGTTTATACCCTGATCAAAAATGTTTTTGAAAAGCCAGGCGTGGTGGCACACGCCTTTAATCCCAGCACTCAGGAGGCAGAGGCAGGTGGATCTCTGTGAGTTCGAGGCCAGCCTGGTCTACAAAGCAGGTCCAGGACAGCCAAGGCTACACAGAGAAACCCTGTCTCAAAAAACCAAAAATAAATAAATAAATAAATAAATAAATAATTTTTTTTTGTTTCTAATTTATGTCTTTACTAATTCCTAGATGAGTAAATAAATGTTATACCTCCTGTCACCAGCTAACCTGGATTTAACCATTCATAGCTAATGGGTTTGATACAGTTTTTAAATTATTCTATAATGTTCTGCTGTATTAACATTCATTTGTTTACAATGTTAAATTTTAAATCACTCCTTTTTTGTTTGTTTGTTTTGCTTTGTTCTTTTCGAGACAGGGTTTCTCTGTGTATCTGTGACTGTCCTGGACTTGCTTTGTAGACCAGGCTGGTCTCAAACTGCCTCTGGCTCCCAAGTGCTAGCATTAAAGGCATGTGCCACCATCACCTGGCTAAATTACTCCCTTAAAACGTGTTTAGCCTAGAATTTTAAATATGATGTTATTGATCATACTAAAACTGTTCTGCTCTTTTGGACTGTGCTTATGGTTTTTAATGCTCCAACTTAACAGGGATAAAACCTAAACTCTTAGTCTTTAAGTATTAAGATAAACTATAAACAAAGTTGTCTATTTAAATAGTCTTAAGAGGGGGCTGGAGAGATGGCTCAGAGGTTAAGGGCACTGACTGCTCCTCCAGAGGTCCTGAGTTCAATTCCCAGCAATCACATGGTGGCTCACAACCATCTACACTGGGATCTGATGTTCTCTTCTGGCCTGCAGGTGTACATGCAGACAGAGCACTGTATGCATAATAATAAATAAATAAAATTTAAAAAATAGTCTTAAGATAGACAACTCTGTAGTCTTGCTGCCATCTTAACTAAAAGGCTGAGGATGTTTCCTGAACCCCTATATAGGGACTAGTAAATCTTTAAAACCCAAAAGCAGCCTTCCCAACAGCCTCTTGGCTACAACAAAGCCATACTCCAGGCTTTAGCCACTACCCCTGAGGGAGGAAAATAGAGGTCTGCAATCCCTCCTCCCACCAGGACCCAGCCTGAACCAGCTCTGCCAGGGACCTGTTTCAGATGGAGCTATAGCCAGATGGTCCCACAGCCTAGCCTGTTGGCAAATGGGCCTATGGATGTCACTGCTCACACACAGGCTTGTCCTCTGTGCCCAGCCACTGGAAGTTCAACCAGCACAGGAGCTTTAGACATGTCCAGCCTTCAAGCTCCTTGACATGGTGGAGTACAGCTGGCTCTTAGATTCGGCAGCCTCTCCAAAGCCAGGGCAACGCTACAGGGCTGTTTTATCCTCACACTCAGGCTACACAGGCCAGCTTCTATCATAGGAGGCTCCAGGTACCTTCCCAGCCCTCTTCACGTGCAGGAGACGAAACTTTAACTGTCAGGTCTAGATACAGTCTACCTCAGTACCATTATTTTAGCTAAAAGACAGTGACTCCTTACAGCAATTTCACCTATATCTTTTTACCTAGTAAATATATTTTTTTAAAGATGTATTTATTTTATTTATTGCATATGAGTGCTTTATCTGAAGAAGAGGGCATCAGATTACATTATAGATGGTTGTGAGCCACCATGTGGTTGCTGGGAATTGAACTCAGGGCCTCTGGAAGAGCAGGTGGCGCTCTTAACCACTAAGCCATCTTTCCAGCCCCCTAGTAAATATTTTTTACATATACATTTATATTATTGCACACATATATAGTAAGAGGAACCATGAAACAATCAGGAATTATATAAATGTTACATTCTTAGTGTTTTGCACCTATGTCTATATCTAAAGCTTCCAAAAAGATGTTTTATAAATGTTAGAAGGCCTAAGAAGGTGTTTTACACATGTTGCAATGTCCGCGAAGGTGTTTTAAGGTTGTACATGCAAGTTTTAAGTGTTAGAGGGCCTAAGAATGTGTTATGGATATTGCAGGGTCTAAGGTGTTTTAAGGTGGATACATGCAAGTTGTGAATATTAGAGAGTCGAAGAATGTGTTTTAAGTTGGTAAATGCGAGTTATGCGTATCAACATGTCTAAATAGATGTTTTATTTCTTCCTGGTTTTATCCTGTTGCTATGCTATTGTTGTATTAACGGTTCAGAGTGTTGACACTGCTCAGTGGAGCTCTAGTTTATTAATCTAACTATGGAAAACATTCCACTATACCATCCTATCGTAGTTCCAAGCTCAAGATTTTAAATTTCCTTTGGTTTGTCTTTCCCTTAAAATGTCTCTCATTACGCTGAATTTATCCAGTCTTCTAAACAGAGGGAAGAAGCCTCTCTTTCGTGATGTGTAGTGTGGCTAAAGTGAACTTTTGCCGTGCTGCTTTACAGGAGGTTTCTGTTCTCCCATGTTACCATTTCACAGGAGTCAGAAAAGTTCCGTAAGGCTTCTTCTGCCTTTCTTAAACTTACATCAAAGAATATTTATGCTTTTAACACAAAGTTCTTTCCCCAAGCCTTTACTATGCTATGTGTCTACCACCCAGCCTACCGGGTCTTTAATGGGTACCTGTGGAGGGGGCAGACAAGTGGGGGGGGGCAGGAGACACAAAGAAATTAGGACAAGTCTGGATTCTGATCAAGCCTCATTTATTGACAATTTTCAGAGTTTTTTATAGGCATGGGGGGGGGCGGGGAGCATGGGTATTTGCGTAAGCGAGAGTTGCTATGGATACCTAACTCTGGAGTGCTCCAGCAGGTGTCTACCTTTACAGCTGCTATAATCACAGAAGAGGAAGAAATTCCAGAGAGAAAGGGAAGTTGTAAAAGATCTGGTTAGTCAGGAAAAAGTTCCCGGAACTGCTGCTCGCAGGCAGCTGGCCTTTAATCTGATTTTACCAGTAGTCTTACTGGAAAAGCTAGTTTATAGCCAGAAAGGAGTAGCTCTTACTATGAGCTTGGGGGTCTTAGAATGACCGTCCCCCACAATAAATTACAACAGGTCTAACTGCCGAACCACGACAGGGTCAGCTGGTTTCTGGTAAACGACAGACTGTTGGAGAAATAGGAACCTAGGCTCTGACAAGATGGAAGAACATTGGCCATATAGCCCGTCCCCAACATGTCTACTGTCTTGTCCTACAATGTGTACGTGTCTAACAATGTGTATTTCACCACAGATCGCCATGGACTTTGTGCTCGTCAGACAGATCAACTTGGATTGCCACGGAATACCCGCCCATGAGACAGATCGACTTGGATCGCCATGACCGCCCAATCGTGAGTCAGATCGACAAAGGTAAGCGACGCGATACACACATGGGACAGTCACTCAGCAAACATAAATTATTTATTAAGGGGCTCAAAACTTCCCTCAAGACACGAGGAACGCAGGTAAAGAAAAAGGACTTGGTAAAATTTTTTCTCTTTATCGATGATATTTGCCCTTGGTTTCCCCAAGAGGGCACTGTAGATGAAAAATGCTGGCAACAAATGGGGGATTGCCTTTGTGATTATTATAGGTCTTTTGGGCCTGAAAAGGTCCCGGTGTCTGCCATATCCTACTGGAATCTTATTAATGATATTACTCAGGTTCATGATTTTCAACCTGACGTTAATAAGGTTGTTCAGGCTTCAGAGGAGTATCTTAGACCTAATAGTAAAAGACAGACTCCTATCCCCTCCCCTATACCTTCTAATTGCCCCTCAGTCTCTATTCCGATGCCTGATGATGTTAAAAAAAAAAGGATGGACCTTAACCCTCCACCCTCTGCCCCTCCAAAGTCAATTTATCCTGTCTTAAGAGGTTTTCAACAGCCCTTTCCTGATGCTACACCTCTCTCTCCTGGAGAGGAGGCTGATCTTGCAGAACAGGCTGCTCAGTATCATAATCCAGACTGGCCGCCTGCACCGACCTCCCAGGCTGGGCTACCACCCTATAAAGTTTCCCCACCCTTTTGTGCCCCTGCCTTGGCTGAGGATTTTAATATTGAGGACCTTGCTCGACAGGTCACAATAAAGTTAACATGGGAAGCTCAGTCTTTAAAAAACTTGCTTCACGCAAAAAAGGAACATGCACAACTCCTTCGTGAGCTTAAAGATTTAGAAATCATCCTTAGATCTACCTCGGGGCACCCCCGCAAGGACCCTAGAGCCACTCTTCATTCTTTTTTTTTTTTTTTTTTTTAAGTTTTATTTATTCATTATGTATACAGTACTCTGCCTGCATGTACACCTGCAGGCCGGAAGAGGGCATCAGATCACACTATAGACAGTTGTTAGCCATCATGTGGTTGCTGGGAATTGAACTCAGGACCTCTGGAAGAACAGACAGTGCTCTTAACCTCTGAGCCATCTCTCCAGGCCCCCACTCTTCATGCTTATCCTGTCACTCGCTCCCAGGCACAGGTCCCAGACAATCCCTCTGCTGATTATGGCAAGGCACATATTATAACTCAGTCCTCTTCTGATGCTCCTGCCGCCCGCCCTTCCCAGGGCCTGGACCCAGGCACAGTGACTGCCTGTGGGGCTTGACTCTTACAGAACAGGCATGGCTGTGAACAAGTGGCCGGTTGGAAAAGTACAGTCTAAGGAATAGAGTTCATTGCCTAAAACTTAGAATTTTCTTGCTTAATTTTTTGCTTGTTAAGTGACTAACAGTTTTCCAAACTGGTCTAGGAGATGGAGTTAATTCCAAACTCCGTAGCTACAAGGTGTTTATAATTTTCTTGTTTCTTTGCTTAATGTTTACTTGAAATATCTCTAAAATTTTTAGATTCTCAAATAAGAGATACAAAACTAGTTTTGTCCTTGGAAACAAAAATTTACAGCTGAGAGTTTCCAGCTTAAATCCAACTAGTTAAACAAGCCCATGGCTAGAATTTCCTTGGGCCAGATAATTTTACAGACACTGCTCCTAGTTATCTATGGGCTTGACTCCTACAGAGCAGAGATGGCTACAGACACGTGGCTAGTTGGAGAGGCAGAACTAGGAGGCTTATAGATTTTTAAACTAGGCTAGGAAATGTAATTAACTACCTAGATCTTAAATTTTCTTGTTTCCTTGATTTTTGTTTGAGATGTTTAAAGATTTTTTTTTACTAGATTTGGAACGAAACAATTAAACAAGTCACAGTGGCACATGCCTTTAATCCCAGCACTCAGGAGACAGAGACAAGCGGATCTCTGTGACAGGGCATGGTGCACACCTTTAATGCTGGCACTTGGGAATTAACACAGGTGGAACTCTTGAGTTCCAACCTGGTCTCCACAGGGCGTGATCTACTGATAAACTAAGTTACTTACAGAGATGTACATTTTTTTAACTCACTTGAGACTTGCAACATATGAGAACATTACAGCCAGGATGCCCTCTCCTGTGGCTGTTCCCAAAAATACTTTCAAAATTGTCACAGACCTTAAGGATTGTTTTTTCACTGTTCCCTGGCATCCAAAAGATTGCCATAGCTTTGCTTTCAATAGGCGTTCTGTGAATTCCAGAGAGCCAACGAAGAGATATCATTTACAGGTTTTGCCTCAGGGAATGGCTAACATTCCCACCCTATGTCAGAAATTTGTAGTTACAGCTTTATAAACGATTAGAAAAAAATATATACCAATTTATATATCACTCATTACATGGATGTTATGCTTATTGCTGAAAAGGATTGACAACAAGTGCTTTTGTATTATACTTTTATGGAAACCCAATTATCTCAGTCTGGTCTACAAATAGCTCCTAAAAAAATCCAAAAGAGCTGGGTGTGGTGGTGCATGCCTTTAATCCCAGCACTAGGGAGGCAGAGGCAGGCGGATCGCTGTGAGTTCGAGGCCAGCCTGGTCTACAAAGTGAGTCCAGGATGGCCAAGGCTACACAGAAAAACCCTGTCTCAAAAAACAAAACAAAACAAAAATCCAAAAGGTTGACCCATATTCATATTTGGGATTCTAGCTTTTTCCTTCTCAGGTAAAACACATTGAGAGTGGATCATTTAAAAACTTGAAACGATTTTCAAAAGTTGCTTGGTGATATAAATTGGCTTAGACCTTATTTAAAATTAACAACTAGAGATTCATGGCCCTTATTCAAAATCTTACAAGGAGATTCCTCTCCAAACTCACCCTGAGAGCTTACAGCTAAAGCTAGAAAAGCCTTGGCGTTAGTGGAAGAGGCTATTTCCAATCAATTCATAACCTACATAGATTATGACAAGCCTCTAGGGTATGTCAAAAAGGTTTTCAAAACTTTTGTGACTTTTTTTCCATAAAGCATGTTACAGGTGTTCCTTATAACCCTCAAGGACCAGGTATGGCGGAACGAGCTCATTCTACCGTAAAAACCTCTTTACAAAAAGCAGAGAAGGGAGAACTTTACCCCCAATCACCTAAAATGCTTTGAGTCATGTTCTCTTTATTTTAAATTTTTTTACTGCTTAATGCAAAAGGAAATTCAACAGCCAATCAATTCTGGCACTCAGTCATCCTTCGCTAGAGTGAAATGGAAAGATCCTTTCACTGTGGTCCAGTGGAATGGACCCGACCCTGAATTAATATGCGGTGGAGGCTCTGTTTGTGTTTTCTTGCAGGAACATGATGCTGCACGCTGGCTGCCTGAGAGGCTTGTGTGTCAAATGGATGCTGGCATGGATGAGTTTGCTGGTGATCTTGAGGTTGGAGGAGAAGTGCTATTTCTATGCTAACAAAAAGACCTGGAAAAGCAGCAAAAAGAGCTCCTCTATAATCCCCGTTGGAATGGGCTCTACGGGTTCCTGCCATATCTTCTCCTGATTTTAGGTCCCTTGCTTGGCTTATTAATATTACTATCGCTAGGACCCTTTCTCTTTAACAAACTCATAGCTTTTGTCAAACAGCAAGTGGATGCCATATGGGCAAAACCTATACAGGTCCATGTTCACAGGCTGGAGCTTGCGGACTAAGGCTGTTCAGATGAATAGCAGGCCACACCTTAGCCTTTTAGACACCTTACTGGCTTTGTAAAACAGCAGCTAGATGCTCGAGATGCCTGAGCAGTACAGGTGCATTATCATAGACTTGACTTGTTGGACCAAGGCCATGATGAGCTTGAACACTAATGTGCCTCTGTTTCCCCTTCCTTGGCACGGTGAGAATGGCATATACTCAGATATTGCCTGCCATAAGGCATGGGCACCTGCAAGGGGTGTAGGACAAGGTACTGTAGGGGGAGGACCCGATCGTCTGACTCTGAGTCCCCTGAGAAGTAAACCTGATTGCATAAAGGTTGATGTCGAAAACTGTCTTGTTCGCTGTATGTTGTGGATGCCCACAGACAGCAGATCAGGACCTCCCTCTCCTCCTTAAAAAGACATCTTGACAGAACAGTCTGGCCCTAGGAGCATCAGATCAATGCTTCCCCCTCTGGTTAATGCCCGCTCCCTCTGGGGACTAAAGCTCACCCATATATGATGGATCCATCTACCTCCTCTTCTAATAAAGAGAGAGAGGAGATGTAGGGGACAGGCTATATAGCCAATGTTCAGCCATCTTGTCAGAGCCTATGTTCTTATTTCTCCAGCAGTCTGCCATTTACCAGACACCAGCTGACCCTGTCGTGGTTCAGCAGTTAGACTAAAGATAAGATTTAGACGGAGCCATCCTGTTGTAGTTTAACAGTTAGATTAGATAAAGATAGCAAAATATTCAGTGTGGCAGGATGTTGTGACCTGCTTGGAATTCCTCACATCTTGAGATAGCCTACAGCTGGGTTGCCATAGCAATATGCTTCCCTGCCCCCTGCCTTATAAAAACTCTGTGAAATTTTTCAATAAACGGGGTTTGATCAGAATCCAGACTTGCCCCCTTCTTCGTGTCTAGTGTTCTGTCTCTATACAGGAAAATTTTCCTCCCGAGCGTTAGTCGAACCCCGGCGGGCCAGGCCACAGGCTAGCCTCAAACTCACAGCAATCCACCTGCCTCTGCCTCCTGAGTGCTAGGATTAAAGGCATGCACCACCACCATCCCGTCTCTCCCAAAAGTTTCAAGCATTGTCAGCACTGTCTCTTTCCTTATTTTCAAGTCTTTTCTCTTTGTTCTCCCAAGGGTTTCAAATGTACCTAAAGGGAATTTTCTCCCTAACCTACTAACTTTGTCTTCTGCCCACACATATATGTTCCAGTATCCTGCCAGACTTCCTGCATCTGAGACATCATCAATGCAGCTACCCACAAGTGCTCCCTCCCAACCTCACAGATTGTGGCAGCTGGACCAGCACTGACCTTCCCAGCTGCAGATGTTCTCAGACCCTGGACAGCAAATGCAACAGCCTGTTCTTCTGGAACCTGGCCAACATTTCAGCCTTTTGACCCCCTATTGCTGCCCTACTGTCAGCAGGAAGTAGTTAAGACGATTACTTGGCCTGTTATCCATTTGCAAAAGGCTGAAATGGTGTGCTCCAGACCCGGGACACACAGCTCCAGGTTCTCCCAGCACTCCTTGGTCCCTATCTGCTGCAGAGCATGGCTGACATAGCCTGCCCTCTACCCTAAGCTTTCAGGGCAGAACTTTTCCTTCTTTTTCATTATACAATCTGGAAATTTTGTTGCTTTCTCTCTCTCTCTTCCCTTTACATGGCAGCCAAAAGCTGCTTCCAATGAATCTACATTTGCATGTTTCAACTTATCGTATATAAAAAAACAATCCAACGTTCTTCATTTTTTTAATTATAGGAAAAGGTAGGAACGCTAGGATTCTGCTTCAGTCAGCCTACCTGTGATGTCATTGCTTACCTGCCGCAGGGGCGTGACCCTGCCCAGGGCTATATAGAAGGACAGTCCTACCTTTTTTTTTTTTTTGGTTTTTCGAGACAGGGTTTTTCTGTCTAGCCTTGGCCATCCTGGACTCACTTTGTAGACCAGGCTGGCCTCGAACTCACAGTGATCTGCCTGCCTCTGCCTCCCGAGTGATGGGATTAAAGGTGTGCGCCACCACTCCCGGCAGGACAGTCCTACCTTATCCACCCTCCTCCTCTTCCTCTCCGCCTCTCTCCCCTCTCTTCCTCTGCCTCTGTCCCCACCCCCACCCTCTGTCTCTGGGGTACCCCTCCCCCTTTCCTTCTCTCCCCATGCTCATTTAGTAAACCTCATATAACCAAATATCTGGCATCTTATTGTCTTATATCTTATAATAATCATAAAAGGATGAACCTTTACATTTTGTTTTACCATGCTTTGTGTCCTGAGGGCTTATACATATTACATTAGATCTTGTTTCTTCTATAATTAGATGCATTTCTGTAGATTAGAATTCTCTTTGTGGCGACAGTTAAAGCTTTGAAACTCCCCATGAGGTGTAAAAGGGGAGTCAGTCATTGGCTAAGGGGGAAGCTGGCTGAAGGGTAAACTAAATTCAGACGTTCACTTCACTCTTTTTCATCTGCCTTTTTCTGTTTCTTTTATTGTCTCCTCCTCCTCTTTCCCGCAGGCTTCCTCTATGCAATGAGCCAAAGCCACAGGCAGAGTCAGACCTCCATCTTAAAGGTTAGTAGCCTATGAGGAAGGGCAGTTATGTCAACAGATTGGTTCGGGAGAAGGGGAGCTTCATTCAGTTCAGTCCTTGGTGTGGCTAGGGCCTTGGGGTGGCATAATTGGCCATCCTGGGTCAGGTGTCTTACCTTTGGTCATGGTGGTGGAGCCCTGCAGTTGGTGTTGATTAAACAGGAATAAGCAGGATGAAGAGAAGAGTGAAGACAGGAGTTACTCACCGGATCTTCCCTGGGCTAAGAGATAACCCCTTTCCCTTGGCTGGCCCAGTATGATAAGCCATTCAATGTCCTTGTTCCTCCGGTGTCTCCTCCTCTTTTGCTTTAGAAAAAAAAAAAAAAAAAAAAAAAAAAAGGAATCTTTATTTGTTTGTTTCTGTGTTTGGAGACAGGGTATCATTATGTAGCCCTGACTGGGCCTGAAATTACATAGACCATGTCGTTCTGGAACTCACAGAGATCCACCTGGCTCTGTCTCCTGAGTGCTAGGATTAAAGGTGTGTGTCACCATGCTTGGATGGACGTGCTATATTTATTATGGCATAATTTCCTTAGTGGGAAAATTAGGATGCTTTTACTGGTTTGACCTAGAAAATGGTGTGAGCACATGGTCGTGAGTTGTTGAAATCTTTGTTGTCAACAGTTGGCACCTGTGGGCTTGTGGGATGGGGAGAGCTGACTTCACAGCACTAGAGACTGAACCCTGGCACTACGAGTGCCAGGCAAGGACTAGGCTGTTTAGGTCTAGCCTGGCCCCAAGAACTTCACTCTCTCTCCCTCCCTCCCTCCCTCCATCTCTTCCTCCCTCCCTCCTTCCCTCCACTTGCTTTTCTTTGCTCTTCTATCCTGGGATGACAGAGTGCGAAGGCTCTCACCAGATTCTGAATCCTTCCTAGTCGTGGGTTAAAGATAACTGATGTTCTTTTAGAGTTAAGGCCACAACATCCTGCTATGTTCCTTACTCCCAGAGAGCTGGAAAGCCCTCAAGAGCTCTCTTACCCTAAATCCCAGCCAATCAGCTTAAAATGCTTTGTCTAGCTACCTGGACATTATGCTCAGAACAAAATCGATTCTTCTTGTGTTTGACTCGTCAAAGTGATGTAATGCTGCCCTCCCCTTGCTTCCCACCTGGTTACCTGGTTGTTACCTGGTTACAGTTTTTCATATAAAAAGCCTGCTTTAGAAACAGACCAATGTCACAGTTACGCTCCCGAGTTCTCTCTCTGTCACTGGTCATGACCAGCGTGGCACTCTAATAAACCATCAAGATCTCACTGAGGTTTGTGCTTGCATAGTTTGTGTGGCAATTCTTGTATTATAACAGGCTGCCAGGGAGGAAGCAGGGAACCACGAGATGCCTAGTGCAGAAGGCTGTTCCTCTTCCAGAGCCTCAGGTACGGAGTGGACTGAGTGGGACCCAGCTGAGTCCCTCTGCTGCATGCTACTGACCATGGGAAAAATGTCCCAGAGACCCCAACTCAGTTCAGGTCATCGAGGGATCAACTTGAGGGGGGCAGAGCCAGCAAACGGTGGGCTGTACTAAGCTGAAAAGGAAAGAGATTTGGCTAGTGCCAACTGCAGACAGGTAGAGATGGTGGGAAAAGCTGAAAAGTTGCCAGATGTGGTAAGATACTTGCAAAGTTCTTAAAAAAAAAAAAAAAAAAGAGAGTTAAATAAAATTAACAAAAGACAAAAGTGCAAAACACAATGGCAGAGGACATTTGGATTTCATATAATTTTGTTATGCTTATCAGCATAGAAATAATTATATTTTCAGTAACGATTTTTAAGAGAGATCAGGATAAAACATACTTGGATTTAAAAAAAATACATACTAAGTTACAAACAACAGAACAAAAATAGACAATTGTTTCAATCCAGAATAAAGAATTTTTAGAAGAATCCAATCTTGAACCTATGACAACAGCAAAAAAGGTAGTTCCAGATGTTAAAACGCTACAAAGACCTGAGGGGTTAAAACGGCAAGCTGTAGAGATACATCATGCTGACTCAAGAATACAGATTCTGGGGCTGGAGAGATGGCTCAGAGGTTAAGAGCACTGCCTGTTCTTCCAAAGGTCCTGAGTTCAATTCCCAGCAACCACATGGTGGCTCACAACCATCTTTAATGAGATCTGGTGCCCTCTTCTGGCCTGCAGACATGCATGGGGGCAGAGTATTGTATAAATAATAAATAAATAAAATCTTAAAGAAACAAAAAAGAATACAGATTCTGTTTAGTGGTGCTGCCTTAGAACAACATCATATGATAGATTATGTGTGTCACTTTGTAGAGTTCGGAGAATTAAGATATCTACATATATTAATACGCAATACAATTGATACTTTTAAAAAATTTTATTTATTGTATTTATTGTATATGAGTGCTTTATCTGCAGAAGAGGATATCAGATAACATTATAGATGGTTGTGAGCCACCATGTGGTTGCTGGGAATTGAACTCAGGACTCCTGGAAGAGCAGGCGGTGTCCTTAACCACTGAGCCATTTCTCCAGCCCCCAATACAATTGATACTTACTCATGATTTCAATATGTTTCTGCCTCAGTTCTGAAAAGGATGACTCTGGGACTGCATATTTATTAGAGGTGATGACAGTCTTAGAGGTGCCTTTGCAGATGGAAACTGATGATGGTCCAACATGTGTATTCATTAGAATACAATAATTTTTTAAACATCATGGCATAGAAAATGTTACAGATACTGTTATGCCGAGATCACCCAGGTCACGAGATGCCCCCAAAAAGACCACCAGGACTCGATATCGATGCAACAAACACAGGGTCCTGCATTACGAGCTCAGAGCTTCAGATCACAGTCCTTCCTGATGGAGCAGGATAGGAGAATGATCCCGGAGCTTCAAGGGTAATGGGTTTATAAGGAAAAACTGTAATTAGGGGTGGGGGTGACAGGGAAGCAAGGACAAAACCATAAGCGAGGGGTGGGGGGATGGGGGGTCATGAGTCTCATGAATGCAGTCCTTTAGGCAGGCTGGGTGGGGACTGGATCTCCAGGGAAAGTTGTGAGTCTAAGGAATGCAGACCTTCCAGCAGGTTGGGTCCAGGAGGCTGACTCTCCAGGGATCATTGGGTGTTAATTGTATCTTCTGGAGAGTGCTGGCAGGTTTAGTTTATGGCAGTGCATGGTCTTTCCCAGAATGCAGGAAGTACTGGAATCACCTGGAGGACAACTTTCTCACAGACTATGGCATTAATTGTAGAATATAAATTCCATATAGAATATGGAATTAATTTTGCCCCTACATCTTACAATCCTGTAGGACAAGCAATTGTAGAGAGATCTGTTGTGGTTAATTTACCAATATGGCCTAATAATGTTTATTATCAGGCCTATAATTATTATTATGGCAGTATTTTCTGTTTTGGTTTTTCAAGACAAGGCTTCTCTGTGTAGCCTTGGCTGTCCTGGACTCACTTTGTAGGCCAGGCTGGCCTTGAACTCCCAGTGATCCACCTGCCTCTGCCTCCTAAGTGCTGGGATTAAAGACGTGTGCTGCCACCACCGCCCAGTTTACGGCAGTATTTTCGAACCCACTGGCAATCAATCAAGACACAGACAGCCTTAGTTAACCTGGGGCAGGGCAGATATTAATCCCCTAAACTACTTGCCATAGTGGGGCAGGTATGGAATCTCTGTCCCAATCCAATGTCATCTGGCTCTAATAATTTCTGTCAAGATACCTCCTGTCCATAATCTCAAATACTTGCTAATGTTCTTCATCTGGGCCAAATCTCCATCCACGCCGGCCATGTGCTTCTCCTCCACCTAACCCATCACGGCACAGCCTCCTTCTCTCCCTTCCTCTGGTCTCTCTCCTCTCAAGATTCTCTCTCTCTCTCTCTCCCCAATCCCAGGAACCTTGGCCACACCTTTCCCATTTGCCCTGCCCAGGTGTGATGGCCTTTTATTGGTCAAACAGGTTACTTAGGCAAGGTGGGTCACAGAGACAGCAAGCAGTAATTAGCACCAAAATACACCAGACCAACATCCAACAGGATCTAACAGGACTCTCAAGGAAATGCTCATAGAACAAAAGGGACATATGGGATCTCCCAGAGATAGATTAAATAATACTCTACTGAATTTAAATTTTGAAATGTTAATGAGACAGGCTGTACAGCTGCTGAAAAATACTGGATTTTAAAAAGGACTGCTGAATTAAATCAACCTATAGATGTGCTAATTTAAGAATGGAAGCAGAGAGCCAGGCGTGGTGGCACATGCCTTTAATCCCAGCACTCGGGAGGCAGAGGCAGGCAGATCACTGTGAGTTCAAGGCCAGCCTGGTCTACAAAGTGAGACCAGGACAGTCAAGGCTACACAGGGAAACCCTGTCTCGAAAAACCAAAAAAAAAAAAAAAAAAGAATAATAATCATAAAAGCCAGGCATAGTAGCACACACCTTTAACCCCAGCTATAGGCAAGCAGAGGCAGGAGGATCTCTGTGAGTTTAAGGAAAGCCTGATCTACATAATGAGCTCTGGGACAATCAGAGCGACAAAGTGAGAAGTGAGAATGTGGTGGTTTGGATAGGTATAGATTCTTGTGTGTGAATGTTTGGCCCACAGGGAGTGGCACTATTAGGAGGTGTGGCCTTGTTGGAGAAGTGTGGCCTTGGAGGAAATATGTCACTAGGGCCTTTGAGGTCTTAAAAGCTCAAGTCAGGCCAGCGTGGCGCACAGTCTCCTGCTGCCTTTGGATCAAGAGGTAGAACTCTCAGCTCCTTCTCCTGCACGCCGCCATGTTTCCCACCATGATGATAATGAACTAAACCTCTGAAACTGTAAGCCAGCCTCAATTAAATAGTCATGGTGTTTCTTCCCAGCAATAAAAACTCAAAGACTGAGAGCCTGTCTTAATGCCCTGCCCCCAATAAAAATAAAGAAACCATTTTAGTAAGCATTGGTAGCTATTTGTCCTTCCAATGGCATCTATTTACATTTTGGAGGAAAGGATATTTTAAAACCAAGATATCAAAAGTATTGAAGAAAAATGACACTGACAATATCGATAACCAATTTTGCTACCTCTATCCCTTCTTTCTCTCTGAAACACAACCACCTACAAGCTGGCAAGGGCCTGTTGCCTGTTTTTACCTCAGATCTTTGTTTACGGGTCTTGTGTATATGTTCAAGATGGTCTCTCTGTGTAGCCCAGGTGTCCGGCCCTCAGGACAAGTCGAACACGGTTCCTTGGAAGAGGGAGGTGGGGAATTGAAAGTGGGGGGACAGAAACACGAGAAAAAATGAGTCAAGTCTGGAGATTCCTGATTAAGACTCTTTTTATTGCAGGTGAGTATGGCTATATATAGCAAGGTCAGCACTAGCTCTATTACAATCTCGCTTCCCCTAGCCCTGGGCAAGAATACAATCCTCTGAGTAGACTTCCTTAATCCTCTGGATAGACCCCTGTAAGAACTTCCTTAATCCTCTGAGTGGTTTCCTGTAAGAACTTCCTTAATCTTCTGGGTAGTCCCCTGTAAGAACTTCCCTATTTCTTTCAAAGGAAAACAATCCAAAGATAGCCTAAACACAAGACCTCCTTCAGCAAAGGTCAACAACTCAAAGGTCACAGCATGCAGCCTAAGCACGAGATGTCTACCATGGCTGAATTTAGCATGGCTCCCCACACCCAGGCTGGCTCCAAGCTTGTGATTCCCCCAGCCTTAGTGTCTGGAGTGCTGTGGTGACGGGTGTGTACCACCACAGCCAGCATGCACGGTATGCTAAAGTAAAAGAGGGTAGTTTCCTAATACGAGAGCTGCTGCTACTGTTATAGTCAGGGACCCCCTCTGTGCTTGTGGCCTACCAATGACTGCCACATAAGTACACTCTATTAAACAAGGGTATAGAGAGATCCTCTCAAGATATCCTTACAATCCGCTCACTATTTTCTTTTGATTGGCATGCATTATAAATGCCTAGCTGTTTGTGGCTGCTCCTCTGCACACATCTAACTGGTTGTGTCAAGCCAAAATGGGTAGGTAATCTTAGATACGGTGATCTTATCGGAGCTAAGGCTACAAGGGGTAGGTGGATCCCAGCGTGTTCGAGGACTCTGGATTTTTATCTCTGAAACTAAGAAACTAACCAAACAAGCAAATAACCAACCAAACAGCAAAAAAGTAGATGTGGAGTCCGGCAGCATAGATATCAAGGTTTATTGAGGAACGCTGCTTTAAAACAAAACGTGAAAAATTTTCTGTGGTTAAATTGTTAAGTAACATAGATGAAAAGTTAGTGAAAATTGTAATTGTTGTGTATGCTATTGATTCATTGCGCCAGGAAATAAAGTCTGGGGTAGAAATAGAGATGCAGGAAGTTTATTGTTAGAGGGTGCCCTTTGGAGCAGACACTGCGAGAGGCGGGGAGGCGGACTGAGCAGAAGGTCACTTGTCGGGGAAGGCCAGCAGAAGGTCACCTGACGAGGAAGGCCATCTACAATCTGGTTTAGTAGCCTTGGGGCTGGAATGATGCTTCATTTCTTTCCTCTGGGAGGGGAGGCTGGGCCTTTGCAAACTCCCCTAACCAGCCACTGACCGGGTTGCGAAGCAGGCAGACGGCTGCAAGGAGGTTTTCTTCCCCTGAGGACGAGTCTCGGTAAGGGACATGAGGGGCACGAGTGCCTCAGACCTGGGGGCTCGCGAACTGCGCAGCACCCCACAGCAGCCATTACTGGTGAAACTGGAAGGGAGAACAGGAGTAATAACAGGAAGATGCTTGGAGCATTAAAAATAGCTGAGGAGGGATTCGGGGCTAGAGAGATGGCTCAACCATTTAAAACACCGGCTACTCATTCAGAGAACCTAGGTTCTCAGGCCTCTTGGTGGCTCACAGTCATCTGTAACTCCAGTCCCAAGTGATCCTACGCCTCTTCTGACCTTTGTGGGTACTGTTCTGATTATGTGGCACAGCTACACAATGGATACACAAATCATGCCACGTGGCAAGTCCACGTGAGGTTTTATTAGGGAAGGAAGTTACAGAGGCTGTCTCTGGGGAGACAGAAAGAGAGAAGAAAGCGGGGGAGGGGACAGGTCCTCTTATAAGGCGACCCAGCACATGCGCTGAAAGAGCACAGGTGGCTTAGGGGACCGTGCATGCTGGTGACTGGTGATGATGTGTTCCACGGTCGCTGAGTCTCTGGCCTCAGAGGTGCCTGTTGTCCCATCGTCAGGTCCCCTGCAGCTGGCTGCAGATATGCCTGACTTTTAACATTGCTCACTTTTTGTTATTATAAAAAATGAGGAACTGGGAAGGGGTAATGGTGAGGAGAGAGGATATGGATGCATTGATGCTCATCGTGCTGCTTTCTGCTGAGTAGGAAGACAGAGACCAATAGAAACCTTAAGGCACAATAACTGGGCAGACGTGGGGCCTTTCTGCACAGGTTGAAGTCTGGTGCTTTCCGATAGCCTCTGGACTCGGTAGAAAGTGACCGCTCTACCTTTCTCAGCTAGGTTCCCTCTACCTGAACTCCGGAATCTCTAAGGAACATCACCTAGCCCCCAGGGAAGGTTACAGGGCCAGCCCTTTCCGGACAAAACCTGTTCTTCAAGCACCTGGGGATTCCTGGAGATACCCTCCCTATGCTAATAAGATAGCTTGGTGTCTTGGCTTTCAGCCAATGACCTTTGACTTTTCCTGGAGATCTCCCCTCCCCCCGCAACTCATAGGATAATTAGGTACTGATTTCCCCCTCCTATGATAGGGCTGTTTTGTTACATGTAGATCGAGTAGCCCTACCATCTCTAAGCCTGACCAATCAAGCACGTTCACTTTTGAAACTCCTCCCTCCGCCTGAGGTCTATAAATGTCTCTGATTTACAAAATAAACTCTCTCTTATGCACATGCCATCTTTCCACCATAACCATCCGAGACTCCATTTATTCTTGGGAAGGGACGTGTTAGAATTTATGTAGCAGAGCTATACAACGAGGTCAGAAATCACAACGTGGCAGAATCACTTGAGGGGTTTTATTAAGGGAGGGGTTTGCACAGACTGTCGCTGGGGATACGGGAGGTGAGGGGAGAATGGAGACGAGTCCCCTTATAAGGTGACCCAGCACATGAGCAGAAAGGGCACATGTGGCTTACGAGACTGCTGAATTCTGGCAGCTGGTGACAACATGTTCTGTCGCTGAGCTTCTTGGGTGGCCGCAGAGATGCCTTGTTGTCTCTTTGTCAAGTCCCCAGCAGCTGGCCACAGAGATGCCTGATTACCAACATTTTTCACTTTTGGTTATTATTTTTAAAAAACGAGGAACTAGGAAGGGTGTGATGGTGAAGAGAGGGGATACGCATGAAGTTTATGCTCATCATATTGTTTTCTGCTGGCTAGAGGTGTTGTTATTCTAGGGGCGTAGCTGATCCTTACCATCGGGCATACTGGATAGTCATCGGCATCTGGTTCTGTAGCCAGGGGTTGATAATCCTGTATAAGTAACTGATTCATGGTTTGGTTAGAGACCTTTTGGGTTTGGTGTTGGAGGAACGTAGAGAAGAAGTTAATAAAGAAGTGTGCAAATAGTAAGAGCAAACAAATGAACAAGAGAGGAGTCAGGAAGGGTAGAATGCACTTCCGTATAGGATTATTAAAGGTCCGGGGATTAGAGGCCTTGGGTTGTTCCCTTCACTTTTGCAGGTCTGCTTGGAGTTGTTGAATTTTGTCTTTTACTATACCCAACTGGTTGACATAGAAGCAGCATTCCTCTTGGAGGAAGAGGCGAAAGGAGGCATAAGGAGGTCTAGCCCTCGTCGGTTTTGAAGTAGCACTGCTGCCGATTTGTCCCTGAAGAGTTAGTATTGTCTGAGCCAATTGCTGGAGTTCCCGGATAAACTGATAAGGTTAGTGAAATGACCGGTCCCAGGGTCTTCTGATACCTGCAACAGCCAGACGAGGCAAGATTTGAATTGCCCTCTTATTATGATGGGTGGCTATTAAGTCCACAACTGGAATTGGTAAGGGCTCCTCTCCAGACATCGCCCTCAACTATGGGAAGAGAAGCACCGGTGTGCAAACTCCTGACCAGCCAACAGATGGTGGACCTGAGTACCACAAGGATTGAGGTATTGTGAGGTAGTGAGGTCATTGGGGCTGAGATGAGGTGTTGAGGACCATAGTTTTGTTGCAGTCTGAGGAACTTAACATTCCTACAGAGTGAAAAGGTAGGGGGTTGTGACAATGCCAGAGTTAGGGCAGTTGATGAATGGCAAAGTGAGATTATCTGATAAGGTAACTGAGGAAACTGTCAGTGGCAGTCCTGAGCTGGTCCCAGGGAGTACACACAGCCAACGATCTGCAAGGCGGCCAGGCTAGGATGACATTAAGGAGCTGGTAGGCCAAGGTAACAGTTTAAAGTAAGAAACGAAGTGACAGCTTTATATTGTTCAGGAGGGTGGATGTTAGAGTGTCAGTGACCTTTTCCATGTTGAAGGATTGAGTGATTGGGACATGTTTTTTTCTGGATAAAAATTGTACTTATTGTTCAGGTGTGTAGCGGTGGTAGAGTTTGCCAGGGATGCCTGTTTCCCATCTGGGATCTCACAGGTCATGGATGTAGAAGGAGAGGGTCTTCCCATAAAGGTGAAGGAGCTTCTTCTGTGCTAGTGCTTGGATCTGGCAAAACCAGTGCTGTTGTTAACAGTATTATTAGGCCCCATGTTGGGCGCCACTTGTTTTTAATTTACCAGTAGTATCAGGCCTATAATTATTATCATGGCAGTATAACCTACTGGCACTCAATCAAGACACAGACACCTGTTATATTTTAAGATAGCCTTAATTAAGCTAGGGCAGGGCAGACATTAATCCTCTAAACTGTTTCCTATAGTGGGGCCCCAATCCCATACCATCTGGCTCTAATAATTTCTATTAAGCTACCTCCCATCCACAATCCCAAATACTTGCTAATGTTTTTCATCTGGCCAAATCCTCCATCCATGCCAGCCATGTCCTGCTCTTCCACCTAATCCATGGCAGCCTTCCTCTCTTCTCTCTCTTTGGGTCTTTCTTCTTCCTAAGACTCTCTCTGCCTTTTTCCAAGCCTGGGAACCTTAGCCACACCTATCTCGTTTGCCCTGCCTAGGTGATGGACTTTTATTGGTCAAGAGGTGGGTCACAGAGACAGAAAGCAATAATTAGCATCAGAATACATCAGACCACCCTCCAACAAACCAGTATGGGCAGCCTCCATAGCTGTTGGCCATTCCCTGCAGTGACTTTATGGTCAAAGAGGAAGCAACAAAAGTTCTATCAAATAAGAAAGTGGTGTGTGTGTGTGTGTGTGTGTGTGTGTGTGTGTGTGTGTGTGTGTGTGTGTTGGCGGTTTCAGTTGTCTTCCGACAGCCTTCCATAGAACAATTTCCCAACCCTATTTGGAAAGACTGTTTGTTATGAATGAGGGTTTCTTGAAACTCGAATCTCCATCTATAAGGGTTACCTTGGATGGAAACAGACAAGAAGGGGAGGAGAGAAAATACGTATCCAATCCAGTAGGGTCAAACACAGGTGCCAGAGTTAAGCGTCATTCTTCTGGAGTAGGAGACAAGGCATCCTCTGGAGCTTAAGGGAGCAGGTTCGGTCCTGTTGGAGTTGATATGTAGGAAGGGGCGCTATCTTGAAGAGGGGGGTTAAAGGGCTTGAGGTGAGATAGGTGGATTTCCCCTGGCCAGTGGGAGTTCGACTAAAGCTTGGGAGGAGAATTCTCCTGTATAGGGACAGAACACAAGATACGAAGAAGGAGAGCAAGTCTTTGATCAAGCTCTCAAATTTTATTTTTCAGGTAGAAGGTTTTATAAGGCAGGGGGTATGGAAGCATATTGCTATGGCAACCCAGCTGCAGGCTATCTCAAGATGCGAGGAATTCCAAGCAGGTCCCAACGTTCTGCCACACTGAATATTTTGCTATCTTTATCTACTCTAACTGCTAAACTACAACTGGGTGGCTCCATCTAAATCTTATCTTTAGTCTAACTGCTGAACCATGACAGGGTCAGCTGGTGTCTGTTAAATGACAGACTGCTGGAGAGATAGAAACCTAGGCTCTGACAAGATGGCTGAACATTGGCCATATGGCCTACTGTCCCCAACATGGACTCAGTGACAGAAACCCTCCAGCTTAGAAGCTGTGTGAGTCAGAAGAATTACTTTGAAGGGGTCCTGCCATTTAGGGGAAAGAGCTGAGGGACATTGGTCTGGATGGGAAAGGAGGACCTGGTCTCTAATGTTGATAAGAGAGGGACAGGGGTTAGGGTGTGGGCGTGGTAGACAGTGGTCAGTGAGGTCACATAGTAGGGAACAGAGGTGACAGAGTAAGAGATGAGTAGATGATCAGGGAGGGGGCAAGGATGTAGGTGAAAGACCGGGAGTTAGAACCGGTTGTCCATACATGAGCTCAAAGGGTGAAATAAAAAGCAGTCTCTTAGGGAAAACCTGTAGCCTAAAAAGGGCTATCAACAGGAGTTTCACCCAATTGAAGTGAAGTTATTGTGACAGTTTGATAAGAATATTTTTTAAGGATCTGTTTATTCATTCATTTGCTGAGGACTGGCAGGTGGTATGGAATATGAAAATACCAAGGAATGTTTAGTGCTTTAGATAAGGTCTGGGACACCTGAGAGGTGAACTCAGGACCGTTGTCTGACTGGAGGGGGGTGAGAACTCCAAAGCAAGGAGTGATGTCTGGGCTCTTTTGTTGTTGTTGGGGAATGCTTCCACCCAACCTAAGAAAGTATTCCCCAGGACCAGGAGATGCCAGGCAGGTTTGACGGGGAGCATGTGGGTAAAATGAAGTTGCTGGTTGGTTCCGGGGAGAGAGCCCCTAGCCTGGTGGGTAGGGAAAGGGAGGCTACTATGTCTGGAGTTGGGGTCTGACATCTGACAGGTTTTACAGGAGGCAGTAATAGTCTTTAAGAAACTAAGTCCTCCCAGCACTCGGGAGGCAGAGGCAGGCGGATCTCTGTGAGTTCCAGGCCAGCTTGGTCTACAAAGTGAGTCCAGGACAGCCAAGGCTACACAGAGAAACCCTGTCCAAAAAAACAAAACAAAACAACAACAACAAGAAACTAAGACCTCAGAAGTGGGCTGTAGGTGGCTCTTAACAAAGTTAGATAAGGCTTAAATATTAGGATGTAAGAGTTGGTATAGACAGGACAGAATTTGACAAGTGTCAGGAGGTGACAGGGGTGTGTGGGTTGTTGTGTGAGGATTTCCTTTGATGGGTGAGATGAACCTAGACCTTCAAGGGCCACAGCCCTAGCTGCCTCAGTTACTTCCCTTAGAGATTATTGACTTGTCATTTTCGTGTGACCAACAGTCCAACTCCAATAGCTGTGGGGAGGTGGGAGGCTTCTGGCATGGCTGTAATCTAGTCTGCATGAGTCATAGATTCTCCCTTTGTTGTAAGTAACCCTCACTCTCTCCAGATGGCAGCACGGGACAGGAGGACATGAAAGACATATTTACAGTCTGTGTAGATATTTAAGGATTGTCCCTGTGCCAGTTGGTAGGCTATTAGTTCAGCCTGTTGATTAGTAGTATGGGCCAGGAGGGACTGTGCAATCAACCACCTCAGTATTTGACACTGTAGCATAGCCAGCTTTTCGGGCCCCTTTAGGAACAAAGGAGCTGCTATCTGTGTACCAGGTATGGATGGCCTGGAGCAATGTGCCCTCTGTATGTGTAAGGGGTGGAAGCAAAAGTTCCTTCAAGATTTCAATGCAGAAATGATATGGGATGTAGGCAGAGTTAGATTGGGGAAGAAGATTAGAGATGTTAAGAGTGGGGCATGGTTGGAAAGTAAGTGTAGTGTCACCTGGAGAGAAAACCCTAGAGGGAGATAGTTTGTAAGCCTTTATATGTTAGCATGTGGGACAGATTGTGAGAAGAAAAGACAGTTACAGGTGACTTGAAAGTTAGTTTTTTGGATTCATGAATAAGGAGCTCAGCAGCAGCTAAAGCACATATGCAAGGTGCCCATCACAGGCACCAGGCACATATGTGGTATATATATATACATGCAGTCAGAGCATTTACATACATAAAATCAGTATATCAAGGGGAAAAGAAAGCCAAGTTGGGGATTACTTAAAGATTTAGGGTGTTGGCCACTAAGCATGAAAATCTGAATTCAGTCTCTGGAACCCACAAGGTGAAAAGAAAGAACCACTCATAAGTTGTTTTCTGACCTCTACACACATACTCTGATGTATACAAAACACTCATATTAGAAATGGTTGTGATGGCTGGGCATGGTGACACACTCAGGAGGTAGAGGCGGGTGGATTGCTGTGAGTTCAAGGCTAGCCTCTTTTACAAAAGTGAGTCCAGGCTAGCCAGGACTGTTACATAGAGAAACCCTGTCTCAAAAAACCTCAAAAAATGCTGGGCACGACTTTCACAATAAGAATGAGTTCTAGCCGGGCGTGGTGCACGCCTTTAATCCCAGCACTCGGGAGGCAGAGGCAGGCGGATCGCTGTGAGTTCGAGGCCAGGCTGGTCTACAAAGTGAGTCCGATGGCCAAGGCTATATAGAGAAACCCTGTCTCAAAAAAAAAAAAAAAAAAGAATGAGTTTTATTGACTGAGAAATAATGCTCAGAATAAGGGCCTAGGGAGGAAGGGTTTGTAATAAGCAAAGGGTTCTGTTGTGTGAGAGGATTGCTCAGGATTTTAGGGGATTCAAGTGAAGGCTGGCTCCATAGAATAGCGAAAGGTCACCAGGTGTTATTTAACACTTCCATTCAAAGCTTTCTGGGTGGAAAACAGGCCTGTGCATCCTTCCCATAGGGGGGAAAAGCCGGTGTGTTTAACCATTCTGATTTCTATAGTGCTATCTGTAAGCTGTGTCTGTGGCAGGGCATGGTGGCCAACGTCTTTAATCCTAGCTCTTGGGAGGTAGAGGCAAGCAGATCTCTGTAAATTCAAGGTCAGCTTGGTCTACTGAGCAGGCTCCAGGACAGCTAGAGTGGCAGCTGGGAGTCTGTAATCCTAGCACATGAGAGATGAAGGCAGAGAGAGCAAGAGTTCAAGGTCAGCCCAGGCGACATGAAACCCAGCTCGCCTAAAAGAAAAGCAAAAACAAAATAAAAGCTATGGCAGACATGTAGCTCAGTGGGATGAGCACTCCCTGGCATACACAGGCCCCAGATTCAGTCACCAAGACTGCAATGATAGTATCAGCCAGCAATGGTGTCACTTAACTGTGACCCCAGCACTGGGGAAGTGGAGTCGGGAGGGTTGCTGCCAAGGCAAGGCCAGCCAGGGCTACAAAATGAGATTTTGTCTTAATATCATCATATAATAATAATAATAATAATAATAATAATAATAACAACAACAACAACAATAATAATAATAACAACAATAATAACAACAACAATAATAACAACAACTATCTTCCAGAGCTGAGCTATTGCTCAATGGCAGACACGTGGCTAGCATGTGAAGGCTCATCCCTAGGACCAGTAAGTAAACAAATGTCCTATGGCAGACAGTCCAGCCAAAGAGGCTCCAGTAGGTCTCCATCCTCGGCTTACGCGAGAGACAGGCTTTAGCTTGCCTATGTAAAACCTCGCCTCTCATGAATTCCCAGCAAAGAGCTTCACGTTCAGTCAGTAAGTAGACGCAGACCTGTGCTTCTTCCCACACTCCACTCCTCGTCACTTTATTCCACATATGCCCAGCACTCCGCCTTTTCCTCTGGATTTGCAACCCACAGATTGTGCCCCCAAATTCATTCTTTTGTTATAAATTATCTCCATCTCCAGTGGGTCTTTGTGTGTGTGTGCATGTGTATTTGCACATGCTCAAGTGTGCACATGTGCATTCATGCATGCGTGTGTGTGTGCACGCGCGCGCGTGCACGCATGCATCTAGGATCCTAGGAAAGAGGCTCGTGCCTTATATTAATGAGGTCTGTGCCTCATGTTAATGAGTACGGGTTAACTTTGAATAGATGAAGAGGTTTACCCAAACGGGACTTCAAGAGACCTTTTAGTTCAGCCAAATTTTACAGATGAGTTAACAGAGACAGAGCGATATTAAGCAGGACTCTCCCTCTGAACAGGCACATGGTGTAGCACATCTTGTACGGTGTTTATTGCTTTCTACTTGTTGTACCAGTCTGTCAGTTTTTACGGGCCACTTCTCGCTTGCTCACCGCTTGAGTGGTGTGGTTCCCTCAGGCTCTGTCTTGGGTCAGCTAACCCGAGCCATCCAGTCCCACAGGTGTCAGTGACTCCGTCTCTGCATCTCTTGTACAGTAGTGACAGGTGACACTCCCACCTGAATGTCCTGCAGATTTTTAGATTCACTTATGGTCTTTGACTTCTCTCTCCTCCGTTTCTACCCAACTGGCCACTGCGGCACATTTGTGTACTTTGAAAATGCCACACGATCCCATTTGTGTACTCACTGCTGCTTGTCACAAGTTCAGAACTCATCTCCCAGTGACAGACCTACCTTCTGCCCTCTACTCTAAGCTTTCTTTTCCAACTGTTTTACACTCAAAGTTGCTGCCAAGGTAATATTGCCCCAGAAATAATCTAACAAGGCAATACGTTAGTCTAAAAAATATCTTTGGCTACCTCCACTCTGAAGTTGCCTACCTGCCTCTATTCTTTCCTGTGGATAAGATTCCCTCTAACAGAACTTGGCCTCACTGCTGCTAAAGCCCTGGTACCAGGCACCAAGTTTCTCAGGCTTAGACAGACTAAACCCCTGGAGTGCTATCTGGTTAACGAATCCCTAGCCACATGGTCCACATGGCTTACAAGCTGCCATGTGAACACCATCTTAAGATGACCACGTGGTATGAGCCAACATTTATTGTCCCGTCCTGCTGGACAAGTTGAGTAGGTTCTCTGAAAGAGGGAGCACAGATCGAAAGAGGGGGGACGGAGACATGAGAAATATGGAGTCAAGACAAGAAATCCTGATCAAATATGGCTTATATGGCAACGACACCTAAAGCTCCACTACACTCTCACTTCTCCCTAGCCCGCCAGGTAGACTGAAAAGAATACACTCCTCTGAGCAGTTCCCAGTCAAAACTTCCTTGTTTCTTCTTTTTATATTTTTTACTTTTATTGAATGTCTATGATTTAAACATCATACACCAAATTCCCTCTCCTCCCCCCAATAAAATAAAACAGACAAACAAAAAAATCTTGTCACAGAAGCTGTAGTGTATCACGCAGTATAGCCTTTTGTCCACATATGTTTGCTTTCAAATGTTCATTGCTCCGAGTCATGCGTCTGGTTTGAGGCCTACACTATCGTTACCGGATCCTCACTGGGACTGCTGTCGGATATCCTGTTGTTGCTGTGTGTCAAGGAGATTCTTAATCTTTGAATCTGCAGGTCTGGACCCTTCATGTGTTCCAGCAGGTTATCATTATTGCTGGGATTTAAGACGTGCACCACCATTGCCTGGCTAAAACTTCTTCTTCTTCTTTTTTTTTTTTTAATTTTTATTTAATTTTTATTTATGTGTGTTGGTGGGAGGGTGTCAGATCTTGGAGTTACATGTGGGTGCTGGGAATTGAACCTGGCTCCTTTAGAAGAGCAGGCAGTGTTCTTAACCACTGAGCCATCTCTTCAGCCCAGTTCCAGCACGGTATACATGGGGTAGATGTTGGGGTGAGGTCCACCTAGCTCCCTTGTCTTCAGGGCAGAGCCTGGTCTCCCGCTCCCGTGTCCTCGGGGCAAGGACAGCTCTCCTGCTTCCGTTCAATTTGCCAGATTGTTGCTGGATGTCAAGGCTTGGATGGCCTCCTACTCCTGTGGGTACTGGATGTTGTGGACCATCAAGCAGGTGGCAAGTGGAGGCCTCTCAAAGTCTTCCTTGAGTTACTTGAAGAAACCATTGATGTTGGCCCAGCTTAGCTTCTTGTCCTGGGGAACTTGTGGCTCTGTTGATTCACACTTCCTAAGTCTCTGGTTCCATCATGTGCTCCATCGCCATCGGCCCCTGCCTCGGTGCTGCCCCTACTATCCACCTCTGCAAGATCCAGCTCCCAGCACTGAGCATGGCCCCAGCCACTGAAACGAGGTCCGTGAGGCTTGTGGTGTAGGTTGTGCAGTCCTTGCCTAGGCTCAACTCGGACAGCACCCCCTCCTTAAATACCATCTCCTTGGCCCACACAGCGCAGGTCCTCAACCTGAAAAGCCGGCAGCTGTGATGGCCCAGGGTCCCTGGGAGTTCACCAGAGCGTGGACTCATGGTCCTGCAGTGGGAGGGCATGGATGATCCACATGACAGGATTTCCTTCTTTCTGGGAAACACCAGCACTGTGTTTGGGAGCTCTCAATATGGTCCTTTGGTGGCTGTGTAGTCACTGCTGTTCCGAGGATCAGACACAGTGTGCGATTGACGCCATCTTGGATGATCTTGGCTTGGGTATTGCTAATACATTGCACTAAGCATTTCCTCCCAATCAGGCTGCTTGCTCTCAGGGGTGAACATTTCTGTGTAGCTCTAGAACAAAATCATCCTCAGAATTGATTGAGGATCTCATCTTTCAAAACCCCTGGTATCTTTCAAAGGTAAACAATCCAAAGATAGCCTAAACACAACAACCTTCTTCAGCAAAGGTCAGCAACTTGAAGGTCACAGCATGCAGCCTAAGCACAGGGTTTGTTCTAGCGTGGCTGATTTCTTCTAGCATGGCTCCCCACAATTTATAAACCTTAATCATAGCTAAATTTCTATTATTTCATCTCCTTTTTAGACTAAGAAAACAACAAGTCTAATCTTAAATTAGTGTGAATTTTCACAATATACTCTATATTGTATCCTGGTCCAAAATGTTTTTTATATGGTGGTAAAATTTCAAGGTTATAAAGGCCTATTCAGATAAACATTCTAATTTAAAATGTATGTTTAACTATGTATGTCTTTACTAGTTTTGGGAGCATGAATAAATGAATCCTGTTTCTCTTGTCACCAGCTGTCTAGGCAGCTTTCTTGCCAATGGATTTGGTATAATACATTCAAATGTAATTTTAAAATTGTTTTATACTGTTCTACTGTACTGCTGACTCTATAACTGGGTTATTATTCATCTTTTTAAAAAGTCCAGGGCCAATAGTTAAAAGCTTGTTCTTAAATAATTTTGAGCTATGTCGTTTGATTCCAAAACACCTTATGTAGGGATATATTAATTCTAGAGACATTCAATTGCTTACAATGTTAAAACTTGGTTGTTATGCTCTATAGTCACTCAAAAAGATTAAAAATCACTGCCTTAAGCATGCTTAGCCTTGCTTTTGTTAATCTATCAATATAGCCTCACACTTTTATAAGCTATGGACTTTTTATAAATTAAATCATATGGGAAACTGTAAATGTTACTTACAGAGGGCTATACCATTAAAAAAGATCAAAAGGTTCCCAATTTCTTTATGGACTATGTTTATGATTTATAAGGCTCCAACTAAACAGAGATGACATCTAAAGTCATTAAGATAAGCTATAGACCTTTTATTGACTGTAGGATTAAACTTTAGCGTCCTGTATGTATCTTTAAAGTTAAACAAAAAGTAACTAAAAGCAAATTTTGTCTATCTAGATATTCTTGAGATAGACTGTGGTCTCATTGCCATCTTAACTAAAGTGCTGGGTATGGTCCCTGAACCTCCATACAGGAGATGGTAAAAATGGTTTTTAAAGCCTTTAAAGCCCAAGAGGAGCCTTCCCGACAGGCTCAGCTACAGCAGAAAACTAAGCTCCAGGCTTTGGTGGCTGCCCTGAGAATATCGGCATTCCTGCAGAAGAAACAAGGGTCTGCAATGCCCACTCCTGCCATGGTGCAGCCTGAGTCAACTCCGCCAGGAACCTGTTCCAAGTGCAGCCGGGAGGGGGCACTGGTCCCACAGCTGCCTCAATATGTCACGCCCTGCCTGTCAGCAGACTGACTTCTTTCTGGAAGTCAAAATGCCCCCATGAAGGTTTGTTCTCTGTGCCCAGCCACTGAAGATGCAACCAGTGCAATTCCTATAGACACCCCAACCTTTGATCTCCTTGGCCTGGTGGAGAACAGATGACGCCTACATTCAAGGACCTCGTGGAGCCTAGGATAACGCTGCAGGTCTGTTTTAACCTCAAACTCAGGTCCCATGGTCACATTGTCAACTTCTGTCATTCATATGCCTAGGTCATTATAAGAAGGTGATGCTTCAGATTTCTTCCTGTTGCTGTGTTACTGTTGTATTTAGACTGTTTAGAGCTTTGGCATTAATCAGTGGAGCTCTAGTTTATTCATCTAACTATGGTTAAAAAAAAAAAAATTCCACTATACAATCCGCTATCATAGTTCCAAGGGTTTGTCTTTTAAATATATGCTTACCATGTATCTCATTGTGCTATCTTTATTATATACATGCAGTCTTCTGAATAGAGGGTCTCTTTTATGTTATGTAATCATATTAAAATTAAGATCACTTCCTTGTATCTGCTGTGCCAGTGCATGGGAGGGGTGGCCCAGGATTGAACCTACAATAAAGACTCCCTTGCCGTTGCATTTGGACTCGGCTCTTGGGTGGTCTGTTTGGACGACTGCTCCCAGTAATCAATTGCATGTGTCTCTTGAGGGAAAACTGGATAAAAAAAATAATGTACAGTTTATGTAAGGTCTGAGGATATAAAAGTTTAACTTAGGAGGATCTAAAATAGTAGAAGGTCTAAGAAGGTGCTTTATAAATGCTGTAAGGTCTAAGAAAGTGTTTAAATGGTAAGTGCAAGTGATAAATGTTAGAGGATGTTAAGAAAAGTTTTAACGTACATAGATACAAGTTGTAGAGCTACAAAAATGACTTAAGGCATATTAAAAATGAGATCAGTAGAGTTCTGATAAGCTGGTGAAGCACCGACTGCTTACTAATCCGTCACAAGGTCAGGATTCTAACTTCCCTTAAGTTGTCTTCTGAATATAGACTTAATGGTATTTACCATTTCTGCTAAAAAAACAAGTCTGTCCAATCTATATATCAGGGCTACTGGACTGAGAAAAAAAATGTTCATACTTTTACTGGGTCTCAAAGATATGAGTCTACTGCTGCTGTCTTTTACAATTGTACTATTAACATACTTCTTTTTGTAAGCTGAAATTCATATAAGCTTCAAAAAAAATCAAAAAGTCATAAGAACTGGATGCACCTGCCACAGATCAAATGGACTCTAAATAAGCAGATCTACCTGTTTCTGAAAATGAAAAAGTTCCCTGGTCTTGGGATTCTTCACCTTCCCCAATTATTTAGAAAATCTCCCCCCCCCCCCGCCCCCGCAAGGCAGAGTTTCTCTGTGTAGCCTTGGCTGTCCTAGACTCGCTTTGTAGACCAGGCAAGAAAAATCTTAAATTATGTCCCTAGTCTATATTTGTCTCAGCAGATTTTTACCTGGCTGACAGACTCCATCCAGCGATCACCTGTAGATTACAAGCTGCTGAGATCTGGACCTGCTGGAAGCTGATGTTAACCAGCCCCGCAGATATGACTGCTCCCTGTCTCTTCAACTAGATTGGCTAAGCAGATGCTTCTGGTAAGTGCCCCACTACCTAGCCTTTGACTAGCTTTTCAGCCTTCCTGGGTCACTGATAACAATGTCCTAATCCCAGCTAGAAGAAGCTACAGAAGAGACTACAGCATCCATTATCCCACGTAATAGGCTGAAATGCTATGTTTAAAAAAAAAAAAAAAAAAAAGACTCTCTGGCATAAGGGACAAATGGGCCCTTAGTTCTGTTTCTCCCAATGATGCTTTGTGTCCCTTATATGATAGACTTTATATTATATTTGTCCAAGACCACATTAATGATGGTTTTGATCACGGTTCAATTCTCCGTGGATAACCACCTTGATATCCATGCTTTTGGGTCCTTTGCTCATTTCGTTTCTCGTTCTCACCTTTGGGCCTTGTATCCTAAATAAGCTAATATAATTCATAAAAGAAAGACTAGGTATCATCCAACTGATGGTCAACAAAGTCTGTTACCAGCCCCTATAAAACATGGACCTAGACAGTTATGAAATGCAGGGAACACAGGAGCCCAGGATTGAGCTTCTTTAGTCACTAGGAGAGGGGGAAATGTAAGAACCAGACAATCTCCATTTTGAAAAAGAAACTCCATTTTGTGTTAAACCAGGCCAAGGGCTGAACCCAGATTCCAGGAAAAAACACAAACTAGTCTAAACAGAAAAATATTCCCTAGCAACATAACCAGCTCACCTTGGGAAAGTCCAAATATACTCTCTGCTGGTCAAGCTGACCAGCAGGTGGTCTGGCACATAGCAACAACCAATTAGAAGCCAGGCCAACATTCCCAAAGCCCCCATGACTGCTTCAACCAATCTTTTCTATAGGCCAACTTGCCTCTACACCTACTACCCAACCACGAAACACCAAGGCTTGTCACTCCCTGCTTGCAGCTTTTGTGCCCAAATGCCATCCAATCATATTACTGTAAAACCCATTTCTTTGTCTAAAACCTATAACCCCCCCCCTCAATTGAGCCTCGGGGCCACTTCCCTGCATCTGCTGTGCCAGTGCATGGGAGGGGTGGCCCAGGTTTCAACCTGCAATAAAGACTTCCTTGCCATTGCATTTGGACTTGGCTCTTGAGCGGTCTGTTCAGGAAGTCTCTCAAAATTTGGGCATATCACTCCAGTCCAACCTCACAGATTGTGCCAGCTGGACCTGCATTTTCCCTCCTAGCCACAGATGTTCTCAGATTCTGGACAGCAAATACAACAGCCTACTGTTTCCAGACTTGGCCAATATTTCAGCCCTTTGGCTCTTCCTATCACCACCCCAATGTCAGCAGGAAATAGCCAAAGACTATCGATTTCTTCACCCCTTATCCATTTATTATCAACAAAAGGCTGGACTGGTGTGCTTCAGACCTGGGATGAACAGCTCCGGGTTCTCCCAGCATTCCCTGGTCCTTACCTGCTGCAGGGCATGGCTGCCATACCCCACCCTCCACCCTGAACTTTCCAGGGCAGGAGCATTTCCTTCTCTTTCATCATATAATCTGGACATTTTGTTGCTCCTGCCCCACCTCCCCCTCTTGCATGGTACCCCCTCTCAGCATTTCTGGGCTACAGCTACAGCAGAACCAAGGACAAGAACCTCTACCTAAGCCGCCAGAGAAACCGTCCTGTTCATAGCACAAGTTCTTGGTATTTCTTTTGTTAGACATCATCTCAAAATTTGCTCAAATTCAAATGTCAGCCATCAAGTGTCCTGAGAATTTTAGTCCTCTGAATCTTTCTTTATCTACAATGGCAAGTCCCCAGCGGTTATGCAAGCTTCAGGCAGTGGGGACCATTCTATGAGCTGGTGCAGCAAAATGGCCCTAGATGAATCCAAATGGCTTTCATGACCCAAGAAGGAGCCGTTCCAATTTTAATGTATGTGCTGCCAAGGTGAGCACTCAAGAAGGACTCAATTGGTTATTTTTCTACAGTTCTTGCCCATGCCTTACTGGAAAATGGATTTTGAAGTGACAAACCTCTTTTGTTTGTCTGTGCCCTCTTCTCTGTTTATATAACTTGCCTATTCTGATTGGTTAACCAGATCATTTCCCCTACTTAAAAATTAAAAAAAAAAATTATTTTTTGGTTTTTCAAGACAGGGTTTCTCTGTGTAGCCTTTGCTGTCCTAGACTCACTTTGTTGACCAGGCTGGCCTCGAACTCACAGCGATCTGCCTGCCTCTGCCTCCTGAGTGCTGGGATTAAAGGCGTGCGCCACCACGCCCGGTCATTTCCTCTAGTTTATGGAATGAATGTTAGCCAATTCTAGAACTGAAAGTAAAGCCAATCTTCAGTTAGAAATGTGTTGTTGTTGATGTGTTGTTGTTGAGACAAGGCCTGTGTACTCCAAAGTGATGTTAAACTCACGGTGTAACACAAGGTGGCCTGACGCGTTCTGTTCTCGTGTCCACTTCCTTAGTGCTGGGTCACAGACAGGAGTAATGACACTTAGCTTAAGCTGTAATTGCTTCTCCTTGACATGCCACATGGGCAGCTTTCCTTGTCCTCCTCCACGGACTAAGCACGTGTCCCTCTTTTAGCATTCATGTGTGACAATATGCATGGACCAAGCACATGTCCTCTTTTAGCATTCATGTGTGACATATGCACGGACTAAGCATGTGTCACCTTTAGCATTCATGTGTGACAATACCATGGATTACTGGTAACTGGAAACTACCCAGGCATTCTTCAGAGTGTTCAGGGTTGTTTGTTTAGTTTGTTTTTTTAACTTATTTTTATCTTATGTGTATGGTGTTTTTGCCTGTGTGCGTGTCTGGGCATGAAGTGCCTGGAGAGGCCACAGAAGGCCATGGGAGCCTGTGGAGCTGGAGTTACAGATGGTTGTGAGCTGCCATGTGGATTCCGGGAACCCAGCCCAGCCAGGTGCTCTTCACTGCTGTGCCATCTCTCCAGTCCCACCCTCGACTTTTAAGGCAGAGTCTCACTACCTAGAACTCACTGTGTAGACCAGGTTGGCCTCAAACTCCCATTGTTTTCCTGTCTCTGCTTTTGTTTTGCCTCCCAAGTACTCAGTTTAAAGGCAAGTGCCACCAAGCCTGGCCCCGGGAATATTCTTTTTTGTTTTTTTGTTTGTTTGGGTGTGGGGTTGAGTGTTTGAGTGTGGGGTGGAGATATGTTTCTCTGTATAACTACCAGGCTCTCCTGGAACTCACTTTATAGACCAGGATCTTGAACTCACAGAGATCTGCCTGACTCTGCCTCCTGAGTGCTGGGATTAAAGGTGTGTGCCACCATGCCCAACAAATATTCTTTTTTTAAAAAAAGATTTATTTATTTATTATATATGCAGTGCTCTGCCTGCATGTACACCTGCATGTGGGAAGAGGGCACCAGATCTCATTATAGATGGTTGTGAGCCACCATGTGGTTGCTGGGAATTGAACTCAGGGCCTTTGGAAGAGCAGTCAGTGAGTGCTCCTAACCTCTGAGCCATCTTTCCAGCCCCGCAAATATTCTTAATATGCCAATGACAAATATGAAATTTTTATTAAGGCTGTGACGCATGTAAAATGTTGGATCTTTATTTTAAAGATTTCTTTTCATTATAAGATACAAGAAATGCAATCTCTACAGTGACAGTAAGGATCAGCGTGTGAGGTCCAAAGGAATCTCTAGACTACAGCGCACATGTCCAGAAATAATAGTCACGAGCCAACTCAATCTGGACTATAGAAGAATTGCTAAAAGCCTACAGCCGACATTTCTCAGGAAACTTTGAAGTGGGTTTTGGGTGGACAGGAAAGGCCACTTCCCTTTGCATATGAGTGTCTATAGTTACGAATCAGAGCCCATGCTAGCCTCCCGCCTCCCTCAATCTGTTAACACTTTGACCCTTCTTGCCTTGTCCTCCACCCTAAATCTAGGCTTCTGCTGCTCACAGGCTCCACCCCCTCCAGCTCTCAGCCTCCTCATAGCCCACATGATTTTCCCACACTTGCCCGCTAGCCCTGCCCGTGTCCAGTATGTTTCTTTTTCTTGCTCTTCTGGACTTTTCCAGATTCCTCCAGTTGCTTCTCTCTCTCTCTCTCTTCTCTCTCTCTCTCTCTCTCTCTCTCTCTCTCTCTCTCTCTCTCTCTCTCTCTCACACACACACACACACACCTACAATAAAAACCTTTCCTCAGTCATGGAGTGGCCATTTATTTTCCTGTGTCTTCTCTTACACAGTGTAAGCTTATTCTGCATGTCATAGAAAAGGGTCTCTGTCATGGAGGCTTTTTAAAAAAAGAGAGAATTTTTAAAAGTGATAAAATTGTTAAAAATGTGCTTTTTTAAGCGCTCAGACATTTTCTGTGTTACTTTTTGCTAAGAAAACTTAAAATATAAATTTAAAAGATTGTGGGACTGGGTGTGGTGGCTCATGCCTTTAATCCCAGTATTTGGGAGGCAGAGGCAGGCAGATCATCGTGAGTTCAAGGTCAGCCTGGTCTACAAAGTGAGTGTAAGATAGCCAAGGCTACACAGAGAAACCCTGTCATTAAAAAAAAAAAAAAAAAAAAGATTGTGGAGGGCACTAGGGCCTTGCACTCACAGAGACTCACTAAGAGGAGCAGGAATGTCAGTCATGCAGAATTTCTCCTCAACGGAGGAAGGAAAAACCAAACACCTGCTTTCCACCCAGAAAGCTGAGTGTGGAAGTGACCTCTTTGCTCTCTGTGGGGACAGGCCTCACCGGAATTCCCCAGGATGATTATGCCAGACTCATCCCTCCCTCACCATTCCCTATCCTTAGGAGAGATGTCCCGGGTACTTTATGGTCTGCTGATCTCTATGCTATTGCTCAGAGACCACCCTGTTAGCTCTAGGACCCACCCTTGTGGTCATGGTCACCTGTCCTCTGTGAAAGAATTTCTATTGCAGTCACATTGTAAGCTTTACTGTGCACCTAGAATTGGAATGATTATGGGAATTATGGTTGCCTAGAGACTTTCCCAAAGTCTATTGTGTTTAAATAGGCCTACAATAAACCACCTGGTATTAGACTCTCCAAAGTCTGATCCAAGTTGATGAAGTCAATCTGCACTTGTTCCCTTCCCTGTCTGACACCTGTAGAGACCCCTCCAAAGATTAATTTCAGAACTGGCCTATAAGTAGAGATATTCTTACATGGTTTCTAGGTTTTGCCGCACATGATGTCATGTTCACATGGGCTAACTGTGCTATTGGGATAACTTCTAATAAATATAATAATTTTTTTCTTGTTATTAGTGCTATGAGATTATATAGTTTAATACCTAATTTTATGTGTGTGTAATATATAGTATACATTTATCACAGGAAAAAAGTATTCACAAATTGTCAATGTTAGGTTTAGGGTATTGGTTATGGAATCATTAAACTCAAAATTTATGCTTGTAGCAAAATATTCTTGTAATATATGCAATATAGTGTTTAACTTTGGCACATGCAACAGGGTGAAAAAGTTATTTGAAATTAATTTTTAAAATATATTTAAGAGCTGGGTGGTGGTGGCACATGCCTTTAATCCCAGCACTTGGGAGGCAGAGGCAGGAGGATCAAAGTGAGTTTGAGGCCAGCCTGGTCTATAAAGTGAGTCTAGGACAGCCAAGGCTACACAGAGAAAGCCTGTCTCGAAAAACCAAAAAATAAAAAAATAAAATAAAAATAGTATTTAAAGCGCCAGGTGTGGTGGCACATGTCTTTAATTCCAGTACTCAGGAGGCAGAGGCAAGTGGATCGCTGTGAGTTCGAGGCCAGCCAGGTCTACAAAGTGAGTCTGGGACAGCCAAGGCTACACAGAGAAACCCTGTCTTGAAAAACAAATAAATGCCGGGCAGTGGTGGTGCACGCCTTTAATCCCAGCACTCAGGACAAGAGAAACTCTGTCTCAAAAACAAAAAACAAAAAACAAACCAACAACGACAAAAAAGAAAAACAAACAAAACAAAAAATGTATTTAAGGGGGGTGGAGAGGTAGAGTGGGACTGGGAGGAGATGAGAGAGAGGGCTGTGATCAGAATGGAAAGTAAATAAATTAAAAAAAATAAATTTAAAATTAAAAATATATTTAATTATCCATGAGTATGTGCCTGTGAGAGTTAATGTGTGATTGTGCCTGCAGATGCTAGAAGATGTCGGATCTCCAAGAACTGGATTATGGGTGTTGGTGAGCCATCTTCTATGAGTGCTGATATGACAGAGGAAGACAGTACAGAGCTTCCTCCATCTTGTATTCTTGCTGAGGCCATTTCAGGATTTGCCCTCATACACAGGTGGAAAATTACCCACCTCTATTCTAGGAACCTGAAGACACCCCAGCTAATTTACCTTAGCTTCTGTTAAACTGGCTGCTTGTAAGACCTCCTGCTCCAAGGAAACACTTGCCTGCTGACCTTGCTTTCCTTCTTCCTTCCTTCCTTTTTTCATTTCCCCCCAAGAACATGGTTTTCCTGGTGAAGTCATAGCTTCACACCAGGAACTTTGGGCTTTTCCTACCTAGTCTTGGCCAGAGCCAGCTCATTCCCAAACAAAGACCAGGTTTTTGTTCCAACTAGAGAGCCTTAGATTTCAGAGCCATCTGCCTTGAGCTACCTCCCCCCCCCCCCCAGTCCACTGTAATGGCCCCAGTCTAATGTATGGCCAAGGCTGAGAAAACGGACACCACTGGGTCTAAATCTCATTTCTCAGACACCCCTGAGGTGTCTAAGCTGCATTTGTTGAAGTTTGTTTTTTTTATTTTGCTCTCGTCCCTCCACCTACTTCACCACAGGATAGTTTCAGTGGCTGAGCACATGTGGCTCCAGGTGCCACCTTGCCCTACCTCACATTCCTCCAGTCCATGCAGTGCCATGGGTGGTGGTGATGGAACAGCCTGGCTCTTTTAAATCACATACTGCCTGCACTTATAACACATGGCTGGTTGCCATTTTGACTTTGGGATGAAGAGAGTAGAGCCATAGCTTCACCACCATCTTAACTAAGGGCAATCACATGACTGACAATTATCTTTGCTGTGGGAAAGTCATAGCTTCACTGCCATCTTAACTAAGGGTTTCCAAATGTTATCAGTACCTTGCTGACAGCCAAATCTAACTTCTGTCTTTTAAGCTTTAGCTGTTGGATAAACTAAGCCATACTGAAAACTATGGCCAAATCCTTTAATGTGTCCAGAAATATATTTAAAGTCATGCTAAGTACTCATATTTTTTGTTTACAGTTTAGAGCAGATAAATAAAAACAGGTAAGGATTATTTAACTCAGATATGCTTGATAGGTTCTAGCCTTCCAGCCTGTCAGAGACCTGTTGAATTTAACATTTAAGATAGTTAAACTTGTCAGACATGGTGGCGCATACTTTTGATCCCAGCACTCGGGAGGCAGAGGCAGGCAGGTCTCTGTGAGTTCAAGGCCAGCCTGGTCTACAAAGCGAGTCCAGGACAGTCAAGACTGCAAGGGAAACCTTGTCTCTTAAAACAAAAACAGAAGATATTTAAATTTATTATGACATACAGAGACTTCTGAATCCTAACGGCAACTTTCCAAGGTCTCTAAGAAGATATGGGCCTAATGACAAGGACTACACCTGGGTTACAGTATGCTCTCCCCTGGGCAGGCTGCCCCAATGCCTTGCCCACTGCTAGGGCCTGGCCTGAACTGTGGACAAAGAGGACACCCACAGAGTTAATTATCCCATGTTGCCAACGACATGGTGAGGTCAGTCTCTCCAATGTTCCTCCTCCACAGAAAAAGTCTCTCATCTTCTGGGCCTAATGGCCAGACTGCCTCTGCCCATGGTGCCAGGAAGACCACAGGATCCTGAGATGGCTGTCTAGGTAGTGGACTGTGGATTAGTCTCTGTCATTTATATATATGCCATTTAGATTATAATTAGATTATAATTTATCTTTCTCAGGTCTCTGGTGGGTTAGAAGACTGGACTAGTAAAAGAAGTAATTTTTTTACTATTCCTTTATCTACAAGGAATTCACTTTACTTCTCTCAGTAACAACCACCTGTGTCTCATGGTAATTAGGTAGGAACATGTAAAGTTATGTAAGTTATGAGGGTCTAAGGAAGGCTACGTTATGAGGATATGAGAAAGCATTTGGGGCTTAAGAAAGAGAGTCTGAGAAGGTGTTTTAATGTTAACAAATGGCAAGTTATAAAGATTAGGGGCATTATGAGGTTGTAAGAAAGGGATGTAAGGTATGTAAAGCAAATGAAAAATGCTTCAGATTTCTTTCCCTCACTATGACACTGCTGTATTAAAACTTCAAAGTTCAGAGCTTTAACATTAATCAGATTTTAAATTGTTTCCCAAGCCAACTTCTCTGTTTTTTTGTTTGGTTGGTTGGTTTTTGGTTTTTGTTTTAATTTAAAAGCATTCTTGTGAGCTTCAGGAAATTTACTTGAACTCAAGTCTCATAGGTCAGATGGACTCCAGATAAGCACTGTCGCTCAACAGCCTGTTTTCCTCTCAACCTGTCTATTCCTGAGGGTGGGATCTATTTCCCTTTCCCTGGTCCTGATACCCAATCCCTCCAACTATCCAGACCACATGCTTATACGTTTCAGAAACACACTGAAGGAAACATTTTCCTTCCCTAAATCCCTTCATCTTATGCCCCTAACATGTGTGTCTGCTCCAGTGCCCTTCCAGGTCCAGGTGTTTCCTCGAGATCTGCAACCAGAACGAAGATGCCCTGGCCTAACCTTACAGACTGCAGTGTCCTAGCCACAGATGGCCTGGCAGATCTTGGACAGCAAGCAAGACAGCCTGCTCTTCCCAAACTTGGCCAGCATTCCAGCTTGTAGATCCCCTCCCCCCAGTAATGAGACCCAATGTCAGCAGGAAGTAGTCATAGACAAATACACTGCCCCATATCCATTTATTATCAGCAAAAGCCTGGGATATTGGGATTCAGACCCGGGACAAGCAGCTGAAGTGCCTTTTGAACCTGACCTCCAGGTTCTCCCAACATCCCTTGGTCCCTACCTGCTACAGGGTGTGGCTGGCATACCCTGCCTTCTACCTGGAACTCTCCAGCCCAAGGGTGGGGCTTCCCCTCTCCCAGAGGCTCTTCGCTATGTAATCCAGACATTTTGGTTCCAGCTCTCTCTTCTTTCTCTCTCTCCCCTCTCTCTTTCCCTCTGTCTGTCTGTCTGTCTGTCTCTCTTTCTCTCTGTGCATGCACTTTTCTATCTCCCCTATATTGCACTTCCCTGGCCCTGTTTATCGAGAGCTGCTCCCAATAAACCTGCATGTATATACTTTAACTTGTCTTGAATTAGCGCCTTTCACCAGCAGAAAGAATGATAACATATCATATATAAGATGTCGTCCGGTTAGGACACATGTAAGAGTCAGAAAACCGCTGAAGGAAGACACTAGACTCAAATAATATGTAAAAACAAAGAGCCTTTATTCTGCAGAAATAGCCAGTGTGCAAGGGTCAACCATCCATACAAAATGGCGGCAACAATGAGGAGGAGCTAGCAGGCACTTTTGTTTTTGTTTTTTCGAGACAGGGTTTCTCTATGTAACCTTGGCTGTCCTGGACTCACTCTGTAAACTAGGCTGGCCTTGAACTCACAGAGACCTGCCTGCCTCTGCCTCCTGAGTGCTGGGATTAAAGGCGTGCACCACTATGCCTGGCTCTCGCAGGCTCTTTTAAAGGCTTCTAGAGAAATCCTGTCCGTGGCTACCTGACTCCAGGTGGGATTGGCTGGTGCCTATGGATGCTAGCTGGTGTCTGGAAAGGCTATGTGACTTTAGCCATCAGCCTTTTAGCAATGTCTGATCCTCTCATTCCCCTGTTGAGTATTGATCCACCTCAAATCCTTGAGTGGGATTTAAGGGTTGATATTGGGATTTTAATACCATGAGTTGTACAGTAGAGAGCCATTTGGCTCACTCTGGCCTTTCACACAAGATCAGAGGTCTGACTTGACCATCAATCCTGTGTCTGGTATCTATGTGAGACATCACTGGCCTTCCCTTGGTTTGTTTCAGTGCACGGATGTGTGATGGCCAACCCTGGTTGCCTTAATTGCATTTTTCTGTATGACTATGACTCCCTGCTTGTTTCTGTCAGCTCTGTTGGTTGGAGAAACAGACCTAAAATAGTAAAGGAGTGAACCGGCCACAGACTGCAGCAACCACTGCACCTGAGATGGCTTTATCTGGTCTGAGACCACCCCTCCTTGGCTTAAGACCCTTTTGTTGGGGATACACATCTTTTTGGCCTGCCCAGGATGCCTAGAGAAACACCAAACTTTTGCCTGTTCTTTCCCCAACTCCTGTTCTAGAGCACTTCTGGCTTGTTTAATCACTTGACTCCTGATCATGGTCTTGGGGTCTTCTTCCCTGAGGCGATCGATGTGAGGAGGGGCAGAGTGGACATAGAAAGGACAAAATAGTTTCCCTACACTAAGTGCTCTCTGCTCCCGCCCTACCCTACTCTAAGTACCTGGAAAAGAAGAAATAATTTTCCCAGTCACACCCAGGGAAAAAGTGGAAATTCAATTTCTTGCCCTTTCATAGTTTTTGTCCTCCTTGATACCAATGACTTGGATAATTGGAAGACTCAAAACTCTACCTGTCACAGACATGAGGACAAGTTATAGAGGCTTTGCTTGACAGAGTTCCAAAGATCTTTGGCTGATCACCATTGCCCTTAAATATTGTCTATGGTCCAGGTGTGATTTTTGCCTAAAAACTACTTTGAAATCTACTTTTTCTCCTAAAACTGCCTTTCTCTCTATTTCTCAGTCTTAATGAAATTCACACTGGAAAACTTCTTCCCACAGAGAATGTTGAAAGAAGACATTTGGCCAAAGGTTTGAGACAATGAGAGAGTCTTGGCTCTGACTGTTGTGTGCAGCCAGACAGAAACTGCTTGAAAATAAAGCCAGGACAATAAAGAACAGGCAAAAGATATAACAGTACCTGGTTAGATATTGTTAGCTGTAGAACAGTAAAACTTGCTTCTTTAGATTCTGCCTTGAAAGCAATAGAAGGTGGGATTGTAACATCATGCTTTACAGATATTTTACAATAGAGGACCCTTTGGCAGTTAGCCTAAGCTTGGATAATACACTTGTTGGTTTGGGATTGGAAGTAAGTCAAGTTTTTTCTGTGTTAAGGACATTTAGTTTCAAGCTATGTTGCTATGACAATCATATAAACACAATTTCTTTAGCCTGGGGAAATTTATGATTAAACTTTCCTGAGTATTGTTTAAAAAATAATAATCAGGTCATGCTGACCATTGCTTGGAAATTGATTGATTTTTACTGTATGCTTTATGCAGAACTGTTTGTATTTCTTTGTTAGATTGTTTTCTTGCTTTGTTGATTTTTAAAGGCTCGATTGATTGTAAAAGATGAGAAAATCATAATGTAATATATAATTTTTAAAAAACCTGAATTTCACTTTAAATAAAGTACTAAGGTTTGCCCAAGGAGAAGGAAAGCAGAAGAAAAATAAATTTCCCTTGGTCTAGAATACCTTTCAGTTTGTACTGCATTTTATGTCTGAGCCAATATTTCTTTTCTCCTCTGTCCCTAAACCTCTCCTCAACAATTATCTCCTCTTGCTAGTTGTTCAACCAACAGTTGGTTTCCCTTAACCAGCTGTTCCTCACCTGTTCAATTCTCCCTACCTTGGAACCACCAAGACTTTCTCTTCTCTCTTCCCAAAGCTGGTCTGAGGGACCTCCCTTATCATTACCAACCAGTTGGAAATTATTCTAAGGTTCAAGGGTGCTGGGAACCTTTAACGAAATATTATTGGAATTAAAAGCAGCGGCCAGAAAACCCGCCAACATATCCAAAGTAAGTCAGATTACTTGAGGACCTGATGAATTGCCTGCTGGGTTTTTGGAAAGGCTCTGTGAGACATAGCAGATATTTATCCCCTAGACCCAGGTGTCCCTGAAAACCATCAAGTCACTAATATTGCCTTTGTCATGCAGTTGGCCCCAGACATAAGGAGAAATCTAAAGAAATGAGAAGAATGTAAAGAGATCAGCAGGTCTTAACTTTTGGAAATTGCTCAGGTTTGCAACAGCCAAGATTCTGCTGAAGACAGACAAGGAAAGAAGCATGCAGTGATTGCTGTCCTTAGGGAAACAGACAAGAGAGGAAATAGGGGAAGTAGACCAGGAAAAGGGTCCAAAAACTCACCAACATTGATTGATAAATCCCTTAGTGCAGGAAGGGAGAGAAAGGAGACACAGCTCAGATCACTGGTGTCAGTCTCTGTTCACATGGTCCCTGTGAATGACCACCTTACTATCAGCATTGGCTGGACCATTGATTTTTATTCTGACCAGGATAGTGGTGGTACCCTGCATCCTCAACTGCATGGCCAACTACATCAAACAGTGAATACAGTCAGCTACACTACTTGTCTTTAGGGAAAACAAGGAGACCCTAGAATAGGATGAGTCAATGATTTGATTCATGCCCAGAAAACCAGTGGTGAATATGACAGGACAAACAGTGCAGATGTTTCGTCATCTTGTATTCTTGATGAGGCCATTTTAGGTGTAACTAGAATTTTATCTCCTTAATGGAGAACTCCCTGAAAAATTACCCAACTCTACTCTAGGAACCTGATATCAAGAAGGCCTAGCTAACTTACCTTAGCTTCTTTTAGACTGCCTGCTTGCACAAACCTTCCCCTGCAGTTGCCAATTAAGAAACCAGGATTTTGTGTGTGTGTGTGTGTATGTGTGTGTGTGTGTGTGTGTGTCTTTAAAAACCCCTTACTCTAAACTCTCTGATCTACACTTGGCTTCCAAATACCTGAGTGTGGTCCCAGCTGGCTATAAACTATGTCTGAGTGGTCATCTCTGTTGGGCTCCCTATAATACTGGGAACCAAATCAGAGTCCTGAACCACTGAGCCATCTCTGAAGCACCTGAGATTTTGCTCATTTTTTTTTTCAAAGTTTGCTGCCAAGAATGACAAACTGAGTTCCAATCTCAGGACTCAGTTGGAAGGAGAAAAGCAGCTCCTGAAAGCTGACCTCTGACCTCTGCATATGTGCTTCAGGGTACACTCAAGTACCCTTCACATGTATACACATACACAAATAAATACATGAATGTAAAAAAAAAGATTAAAAAAAACACCAGAACCCAGCACTCAGGAGGCAGAGGTAGGTGGATCGCTGTGCATTCAAGGCCAGCCTGGTCTACAAAGTGAGTCCAGGACAGCCAAGCCTAACACAGAGAGTCCTGTTTTGAAAAACAAAACAAAACAAAACAAAATTAGAAAACAAAATTTGGTAAAGAAAAATGGATAGTAATTACAGTTTGCCAAATCATGGATGAAAAAAAAAAATCTAATTATTCCCCCACTGTGTTTGTGAAATCTTGCAATTTATAGAGAGCCATGAAATAAAGGTAAACATGTGTAAACTTTTTTCTTTTATTTTAGTTTTTCAAGTCAGGGTTTCTCTGTGTAGCCTTGGCTGTCCTGGGCTAGCATTGTAGACCAGGCTGGCCTCCAACTCACAGATATGCCTCCAGGTGCTGAGATTAAAGGTGTGTGCCACCAATGCTTGGCTCACGTGTAAAAATTTAACTAGAGGTTATGCTGATTGGTTCTTTTCTAGGGGGAAGAAGATCTTGACTTCAGGCTGTCTTTATCTGTTGAAAAGAGGTTTCAATTTTTTTAAATTAAAATTTGTAGGGCATGTGTGTGTGTGTGTGTGTGTGTGTGTGTGTGTGTGTGTGTGTGTGTGTGCACGCGCGCATGCGTGAGCACACCTGTGCACATGCATGTCATGGCATATATGGAGGTCAGATGACAACTGTTAATTACATGTATGTGTGTGTCTGTTTGTAGGCATATGCATGTGAGTACAGCTGAGAGCCAAGGCTAAAGCCATCAGGGCTCTAGTTACATGCCGTCGTGAGCAGCCTGGTAGGGGTGTTGGAAATTGAGCTTAGGTCCTCTGGAAGAGCAGCACATGCTCCTAACCAGTGAGCCATTTTTCCAATCTCTTCCCCATTTTTGAAAGAGAAGATAACTTGGGTTAGTGTGGTGTATAACATCTCCCCCCCCCCCCACATGCACACACATTCCAGGCCTGGCAGAGTTCCTGGGCTAGAGAATTTTTTGTCCATAGTGGATTCTTTTGATAGAAAGCCCTTTATATGTTTTCTTTGGTTGTCACATTCAGCTACTGATACCTATAGTCCTGTTAAACACACTAATTTTGAAAGTGAAAAAATTTAACAGAAATAATCTGGTCACCGAAGGAAGGAGCACAAATGTTTCTCACATTTTTAAGATATTTTATGTGTATGTGTCTTTTGCCCGCATCTATGTTTGTGGGCCTCAGGGCAGCCTGGAGCCCACAGAAGGCATCTAAGTGGCTAGAATTGGAGTTCTGGGTGGTTACAAGGAATTGAATCCAGATCCTTCACGAGAGCAAGTGCTTCTTGCTGTTTCCTGAGACAGCGTTTCTCTGTGTGACGCTGGCTGTCCTGCAGCTTGCTCTGTAGACCAGGTTGAGCTCCAACTCAGAAATCTGCCTGCCTCTGCCTTGTGAGTGCTGAGATCAAAGTTGTGTGCCACCAGGGCCTGATGCAGCAAGTGCTGCTCAGTGCTGAGCCATCTCTCCAGCTGCATGCACGTCCCCTTTACACTAGCTCCTCTCTCACCAGGGCCTCACATATGTCTTAGTTAGGTTTTTCATTGCTGGACAAAAACACCACGACCAAAAAGCAAGTTGGGGAGGAAAGGCTTTATTCAGCTCACACTTTCAGATCATAGTCTATGATTGGAGAAAGTCAGGACAGGAACTCAATCAAGGCAGGAACCTGGAGGCAGGAACTACCAGCCCAGTGATGTCACCACCCACAATGGACTGGGCCCTCCCCACTGATTAAGACAATACCTTACAGCTGGGTCTCATGCAGGCATTTTTCTCAACTGAGACTCCTTCCTCTCTGACTATTCTAGCTTGTATTAAGGTGACATGCAAAACTAGCCAACACAACAAAGGATCAGAGTTATAGCCTCCTGTATCGTTTTCCCATAACTTAATTTTAGTGATATGTTGGACTTCTTAGAAACCAAAGCCCCTCCCATTCTGGAAAGGAGCTGGCACAAAACTGCCCTTCAGAAAACAAACTTTATTAAGAAGGACCTTTTGAGCTGGGTGTGGTGGCACACGCCTTTAATCTCAGCACTCGGGAGGCAGAGGCAGGTGGGTCGCTGTGAGTTCAAGGCCAGCCTGGTCTACAAAGGGAATCCAGGACAGCCAAGGCTACACAGAGAAACCCTGTCTCAAAAAAAAAAAAAAGAAAAGAAAAGAAAAGAAAAGAAAAAAAAAAGAAAGAAAGAAAGAAAAAAGAAAGACTTTGACCATGGGTTGTGAATAGGGATTAGGGATAGGAAGGGGAACTGTGTGTTTGTGTGTGTGTGTATGTGTGTGTGTGTGTGTGTGTGTGTGTGTGTGTGAAGGGGGTTGTCAAGATTTGATCTGGAGGTGGGAGAGATTCTCATTTTCTGCAGTGAATGTAAACATGTTTTTGTTTTGATGCTAAGTGTGGGATGTGAAACAGACTTGTGTGAGGGTGTGCGGTGTTTTCCCGCTGGAAACAGACCTGTGAGAGAACAGGTGATGTTTGTCCACTGGAAGAGGAGACGCCTCTTGCAGGGGCCTGGTCTTTGCCAACTGAGAAACATCCTAGTACTGACTCTGAGAGGAATTATATATGGGGTTACAGAGAGTAAGTGTGAGCAGCTCATGAGTGTGCTGGGAGTGGAAACCAATCCTCGAGAAGAACAGCAAGTGTTCTTAACTGCTGAGCCATCTCCCCAGCCCCAATTGGTTTAATATACTCCTTACATTGCTATAAAATCATGCTATCTCAGAGATCGGAACCCAAATGTATGATTGTAGATTTTTATTTTTCAAGACTGGGTTTCTCTTGTAGTCCTGGCTGTCCTGAACTTGCTTTGTAGACCAGGCTGGTCTCAAACTCACAGAGACCTGCCTGCCTCTGCCTCCTGAGTGCTGGGATTAAAGATGTGTTCCACCACACCCAGCCGGCTGATTGAAGATTTTTAAAATCAATTGCTTTTTCTTTTAAAATTCTTGGCTTGTAATGAGAAAAAGAAAAATTAAATCAAATTAGATCTTTTGAGTTTAAAAATTCTGGTTTCAAGTAACATTTAATCATAAAATTCTTTGTAATTTCTGTTCATGTCTTTTTATTTTTTTCAAGACAGGGTTTCTCTGTGTAGCCTTGGCTGTCCTAGACTCACTTTGTAGACCAGGCTGGCCTCGAACTCACAGCGATCCGCCTGGCTCTGCCTCCCAAGTGCTGGGATTAAAGGCATGCGCCACCACTGCTCGGCCTGTTCATGTCTTAATGCATAGCTTTATATAAATATATATACTTCATATAAATCTATACTTCAAGAAAATTATGGGTGTCATTTATATGCAAGCATTGTATATTGACTAAAAACAAACCTTTAGTCTAGGCTATTAATGTTTAAGTTTCAAAATGCTTTAACCATGATTCATTTAATTCAGATATTTATATTTATTTTTGGTGAAAAAAATCTCCCACTACTATTGCACTGGGGTTGATCTGTTATTTTACATCTAGTCATATTTGTTTTATGAAATTGTGTGACTTGTGTTCAGGGCATGTATGTTCATAATTTCCATGTCCTCTTGATGGACTGTTCCCTTAATCGATTGTTTTGGTTTAAGTCTATTTTGTTAGACACAGTAAAACTTGCTTGTTTCCGGGGCCCACGTTCTTTGAATACCTTTTTGCATCTGTCCTGTTTTGCTGTCACTGTCAACTCAACACAGCCTAGAGTAACCTGACAAAGGAGTCTCAGTGAAGTGAGTGCCAAGAGAGGTTGCCCTGTGGGTGTGTATATGGAGGATCCTCTTGATTATTAATGTAGGCGAACCCAGCCCACTGTGGGCAGCACCATTCCCTGTTCAGAGGCTGTGTAAGAAAGCTTGCTAAGCATGCTCCTGAGAATGAGCTGGCAACCAGCATCCTCCACAATTTCTGGCTTTGAGTTCCTTCCCTACCTTCCCTCAGTGATTGGCAATGACTAGGAAGTGGACACCAAATGAACCCTTTCTTCCTCCCCAAAACTGCTTTGGTTGGAGGATTTACCACAGCAGCAGAAAGAAAACAGGACCAGAAATTGGTACTAAAGTGAGGTGTTGCTGTGACAGACTTGACCCTATGGCTTTCCATGCCTTTGGACTATGTTGTTTTGTTTGCTTGTTTGTTTGTTTTTTGAGACAGGGTTTCTCTGAGTAGCCCTGGCTGTCCTGGAACTCTGTAATCCAGATCTTCCTGCCTCTGTCCTCTCAGTGCTGGGGTTAAAGGCACAAGCCATCACCACCTGGAGCCTTTGGAGTATTTTGCTTGAAAATTATGGAAGCATTTGGATCTGTAAAAAGCATTAAATGCTGTAAAATTATTTTAACCATTTTTCTATTATCCATTCTAGCTCCCAAATTATGACACAGAGGCTTTTTACATTTATTAATAAGCTTTAAATCACTACAGCTGGGCAGATACTGATCTATTCTACCCCCTCCATACTAGCCTGGCTACTTCGCAGCTCCGAGCATCATGGTCCTGCCTCGGCTGCTTCTGCTCCTTCTTCTGTTCTCATGGTGACGACCTCCTCACAACAACCTCCTCATGGTGACCTCCTCCTCTCTTCGTTCTCCTTCTTCTCCTCTTCCTCTGGTCCCCACCTGAGACCCCCTGACTGGGAATGGAAGTCCTGCCTCCTGTCCTCTCTGCCCAGCTTTTGGCCAATCAGCTTCTTTATTAACCAAGCACAGATGGTCGGTTACATAACATGGAGACAGGAGAGGGCTGGCAATACAGCTCAGTGGTTAGGAGCACTGGCTGTTCTTCCAAGGTCCTGAGTTCAATCCCCAGTAACCACATGGTGGCTGACAACCATCTGTAATGAGATCTGGCGCCCTCTTCTGGTGTCCAAGCACACATGCTGGCAGAATAATGTATGAATAATCTTTTTAGAAAGAGAGAGAGAGGGACAGGAGATTCTTCATAGAAATGACTATGCCCACACCAGGACTGCAACAGGATCTCTGGGCACAGAAATCAGCACCTGAGTACACTGTGCACAAGACCCTCCCCCAACAATGCCCTGTGGGAAGAGCTTTTGGGCCATGCTCGGCGGAGATTAGAAAATACAAGTATAGTGCTGGAGAGATGGCTCAGAGGTTAAGGGCACTGACTGCTCCTCTAGAGGAGCTGAGTTCAATTCCCAGCCACCACGTGGTGGCTCACAACCATCTATCCTGGGATCTGATGCCCTCTTCTGGCCTGTACATGCAGGCAGAGCACCGTATACACAATAATAAATAAATAAATCTTTAAAGAAAGAAAGAAAGAAAATCCGAGTATAAGGAAAGTGTGAACACTTGGTTATGACATTTCAATAAGGAGCAAGGATTCTATCAGAAGTGGAGCAGAAACCAATTGCTCGATATTCTGGCAAGAAGCTGTCTGTGCTGCTGACGTGGAGGCTGAAAATCAGCTGTGATTAATAAGAAATCAAGGGTGCTGAGGTGAAATCTGGCGTGTTTCATTGGGATAACAGGAAATTATTTCCACAGGGTGGGTCAGCTCGCAGAGCTGGTGGAGGAAAAAAAATGCAGGTGGCTCACAGAAGAACTTGGCAAATAGTATGTGCGAGCCACCCAGGTGGTACTGGTTTTGAAGGTGTGAGGGTCATAGAGAGCAGCTAAGGCTTAGCACCAGGTCCAAGACCCTTTGAGGTGGCTAGGAGAAGCCATTGGTGAACATGGGTGTTGGAGATGCCAGGACCCTGGGATGTCCTCAAAGGATGGTGGTGGGTGTGGAGGTGAGCTGGCCTAAGCCTCTGAGGCAAGCTGCGATGACAGAGACAGAGAATGGACTGCCAGAGCCTTTGGCACATGAGGATGACACAAAGCATAAGCTCCAGATTTGAACACTGAGCTCAGGAGTTAGATCACACTGCTGAATTTGGGTCTTACTTTCATGTAGTGAAAATTGTGTGATTTTGATCTCTTAAAAAACAAAACAAAACACAGAGCCAGGCGTGGTGGCACATTCCTTTAATCTCAGCACTCAGGAGGCAGAGACAGGAGGATCTCTGTGAGTTTGAGGCCAGCCTGATTTACAAAGCCAGTCCAGGACAGCCAGTGCTACACAGAGAAACCCTGTCTCAGAAAACAAAAACAAAACAAAATCCCAACCAACCAACCAAAAACCACAGAAATGTTATGGGAATATGTTTTTGTTTTAATCCCAGGTGTGGGGATATGGGGCTGCTTTGCAGCAGCTGACTATAATTTCCCTCGTGCTTTGGCAGGGCTGTAGTTTTGGCAGCTGCAGATAGTTTCTAGGAGTGTGTGACATTTGGAATTCTGGGGACTGTTCAGAGGATATATAAATGCGAGGGGCCTATAGGTATGTGGTTGTTTGGTAATTGGATGCTGTTGGTTGCAGTTTGTCAAGGAGTCGTGGGCAAAGAAAGGAGAAGAAGAATCTAGAAAACCTGATGGGGAAGATCAAACTTGCCCCAAAGAACTTGACGCCCCTCATCAGCCGGAGTAGTCTAATGGTAAGGAAGCCTCCTTTCCCCCTATCAGTTTTTCTTTCTTATCTAAAAGGGAAGAAAGGAGTGGAGAAGGGAGGAAGAAAGAAAGGAACCCACAAAGCAGCAAACGCCTGCTACACTTTGATTTGATTATGTCTATGTCTCGGCTCTTCCCTTTTAGAATAGAAAGAATTTATTTGTTTGTTTGTTTAAGTTTTATGGGAGGCCAGGTTAGTCCTGAGTGTCCCAGAACTCGCTCTGTAGACCATACCAGCTTAGAACTCAGAGATGTGCCTGCCTCTCTCTGCGTTCTTGGTACTGGGATCAAAGGCATGCGCCACAGCCGTGGCCATGGCCACAGCTACGGCCACCACCACCGCCACTGCCACAAAGGGGAATGGCTCTTTAATGAGACTTTAGAGTCCTAAAGTGGTCAGTAAAGGCTGAATCGAGCCTTCAGACCGATAGCTGTTTCAAACATGCAAATCTTCAGGAATTGGCACCAAGGACACAAAGCAAACCAATGTCTGGACCATGAGAGTTTACCATGAACTTTCAAATCAAAAAGTCTAAGAGCAGAGCACACCTCACAGATAAGACTGAAGCAACATGGGCAGAAAGGTAGGACATTTTAAGAGTGCTTGAAAGGGGAAGGGAGCCCACACCTCAGAGCCTCTCATCAGCTGAGAATCATGAATTCAAACACAACTGACATTTGCTGTTAAGGTTGACTGCACAGAGAAAATATTCCCCTTACATAAAGACAATGTCAAATAAGCATGTTAGAATAGAAACAAGCCATGCTTAGGATCTAAGTGGGTGTGACACTGAAGTATGAATTTATTCCTTTTCCAGATAAAAATCTGGAGTTTTCTGAGAACATCACAAACAAGACTATAAAATTTTGTTTATAATAAAACACATCTTAACTGCCCCTACAACCGTGGTGACTGTTGAGACTGGCCTGTGCTACACCCCAAGTTATTCTGTATTATATTAAGCTGTGGTTTCCCTGATTTTGCCTTGCTCTGAGCGGTTGTGTTTTACAAGCAGCTTTTGACTCCATTTTGAGGACGGAGGATGAGTGTGTTTCTGGGAGGGCACATGAACGGGACCATCTGCCTGGCTTCCACCATGCAGCACAGGCTGATAATGAGGTATTCCTAAGAGTTGAGTGACACTCTGAGTTTATGAGGATGGATCGAGAGTTGGGGACATATGGGCATATTAAAATCACAGTAGGGAAACCAGGCTCAAGAACTTAACAGACACACCCAGAGCCCATAAAGAGGATACCCAACACTGCAATGGAGATGCCCCCATCCCCAGTGACCTGTCACCTGGCTATTTGGTCAGAGCATCATGACTGGCAGGCAGAGAATTCCTGACTGTTTCCAGGGCTTCAGCTTAGCTCAGTACCTGCACTTGATGGGGTCTACCCACCTGCTGTCCCGCCATCGCCTGTTCACCCTGCCACCCATTTACCTGCCGGTTCCTCCGTCTGGACCTGCTCTCACCCTTTCTCCTTTGCAACTGGATTTCTTACTGCAGCTCGATTCTCAAACCCTGCTTTATAGCTCCATCTTCTTCCTTGCGGCTTAGTTTGGGTTATTTTATCAATACGGGCTCTATTTGCATTTCTATCCGCCAACTTAAAATTACTTCTATACTATTTTATTTTATGAGTACTTTGCATGCATATGTCTGTGCACATCTATGTCTGGTTCCCACAGAGGTCAGATGGATCCATCAGCTCCCCTGGAACTGGAGCTAAAGATGGTTATGAGCCTCCATGTGGTACAGGGACTTGACGCAACTGGTGCTCTTAACTACTGAGTCAGCTCTCTCTATCTCTCTATCCGCCAGCTCTTGAAATCTCTTGTTCTAACCCTTGTGATGCTTTTGTGGCCAACATATTTACGTGTGTAGATGAACTTACTATGTAGTGTGTGACCTAAGTTATCGCTCTCCCTTGAAAAGCCCACACTCGCTCCTGGGCGCTTCTCGTTTTCATAACCTCCACACTGACATCATCGCTAAAGCCTCTTAAACAAACGCAACCCTGCTTCATGCCTGTTGGGCTTGAAATCCCTTTCTGTCGTGCTCCCAAGGATCCCATCTTTGTTGTTGTTGTTTGTTTGTTTGTTTGTTTGTTTTTGTTTTAAAACCAATTCCTCAGACTGCTGCAAAGGGCTATGTGATACTGTCACTTTCTTTATTCCTACCCTGATGGCATCAATGAAACCAGATCAAAATCAAAACCCCTTTCTTGTCACCAGTTTATTAATATGCATTTTCAGGTGCCTGATATGCAAGGGTCAGGGAATCAGAGAAAAACTACCAGGTGCTGGGAACTCACTGCGTTCCAGCTATGGCGACCTGGTAGGCAGCTGCTTCTGGCTAGCTCTCCAAAACTGTTAGCTGCCGCTTAGGCTCTTAAGACTCATTGACTTATTCCCTCTGCATTTAAAAGGAAATTTAGTAAAGAAAAATGAATTTACTTGCAGTTTCATCAAACGTTTGGGGAGAAAGAATACTGCTTTTCCATGGGAAGCCATGAAACAAGGCGAGAACATGCGGAAACTTAAATGTGTGGTAAGCTAACTGGCCTTTGAGGATTGGGAAGGCCTGGCCCTAGAATGCCTCCTGTATCTGTTACACAAACAATTTCTTATTAAATGTCCTACCTCCGGTCTGCACCACCCAAAAAAAAAAAAAAAAAGAAAAGAAAAAAAAAAAGGAAAAACCCTCAGGGTGTTACAAATTCCTTCTTCTTCTTCTTCTTCTTCTTCTTCTTCTTCTTCTTCTTCTTCTTCTTCTTCTTCTTTTAGTTTTTTGAGACAGGGTTTCTCTGTGTAGCCTTGGCTGTCCTGGACTCAGTTTGTAGACCAGGCTGGCCTCGAACTCACAGCGATCCACCTGCCTCTGCCTCCCGAGTGCTGGGATTAAAGGCGTGCGCCACCACCGCCCGCCACAAATTCCTTCTTAAGTTTTTATTTTTACATTTATTTATTTGGGTTTTTTGTTTGTTTGTTTTGTTTTTGAGACAAGGTTTCTCTATGTAAGAGTCCTGGTTGTTCTGGAACTTATTCTGTAGACCAGGCTAGCCTCGAACTCACAGACATCTGCCTCTCTAGTGCTGGGATTAAAGGCTAGAGCCTCTTGCTGACTGAGTTAGGCTAACAGGCCAGCCAGCTCTCAGGATCCATCCGCCTGCCTCTGCGTCTCCCTGCCTCGGTGCTGGGGTTGAAGGTGGGCACAGCCATGCCTGGATTTTTACGTCTGGGAGATTTGAATTCAAGTACTAGTTAATGCTTGCAGAGCAAGCTCTCTGACCTCTGAGCCATCTCCCCATCTTTTTCTGTAAAGCCATTCCTTTAATAAGCGGAGCACTGGAGCCTCTCGCATCTGTCATCCAAGGCCATCCTGATGCCTGCGTTTTTGTTAAACACGCTAATTTTGCAAAGAAGGAAAAAAAGTGATTGATAGTTGAAGGGAGGAGCACATAAAATACATCTCCCCTCACCAGGTAGCCAGCATAGGAGCACCTGTTGTCAGAGAGGAAGGAAATGTGTCAAATGTTAATTAACAGCTGAGACGCTGTCAGCTGCTTAAGGAGCCAGCTATAAAACCTCATCTGTGAAGCCAGCCCACTTTCCTTAAGTCGCAAAAGAGTGACTTTTTCTTTCCTTTCTCCTTGTGTCCTTTTCAAAGACTGGCCCAAAGCCTAAGCCCTCTTTCTCCGACACCCTGGGCTTTCACATCATTTCTCTGACCTTCCTGCCTAACTTAAAAGGCACAGCTTTCTCTCCGTCTCCCTTCTCCTGGCACATGCTGGCTGGGGTTTCCAGCTTGCTTGCCCTGTTGCTTTTCTTTCAAATTTTGATGAAATGATCTGTGAGCTTTAAAAAAAAGCATTTTTCAACATTTAATGTGCAGAGGGGTGACAAATACCTTTAATGTATCAGAATAAGAGATAGATCTACCAATAGATCTTCTTAGCTGGCGTGGTGGCACACACCTGTAATTTTTACCAGCACTTGGGGAAGCAGAGGCTGGAGGATCACTGTGAATTCGAGCCCAGCCTGGTCTACAGAGTGAGGCCAGGACAGCCAAGGCTACACAGAGAAACCTTGTCTCAAAAATGCAAAACTAAAAGCAAAAACAGAATAAGAGATAGATGCAGGTTTGCTGACACATGTCTACAGTCTAAGATATTGGGGAGATGAAAGCCTGGGGCTGGAGAGATGGCTCAGACCTTAAGTGCACTGACTGCTCCTCCAGAGGTCCTGAGTTCAATTCCCAGTAACTATATGATGGCTCACAACCTCCTGTAATGTGATCTGATGCCCCCTTCTGGCCTGCAGGTGTACATGCAGACAGACCATTGTATACATAATATTAAATAAATCCTTAAAAAAAAAAAAGTTCAAAGCCTGCTTGGGCAACTTAATGAGTCCCTAGCATAGCAATTTCCTCTGGGTGTGACCCGATGTTGCCATCATTAAGGGAGTTGCTATAGCAACTTTTGGCCTGCAGTCATACCTATGAAAATAAGTCAACATATGACCAGTAGTGCCAGGCGATGGTGGTGGTGATGACAGTGGTGGTGGTGCACACCTTTAGTCCCGGGTCTCAGGAGACAGAGGCAGGCAGAGCTCTGGGTTCGAGGCCAGCCTGATCTACAGAATGAATTCTAGGACAGCCAGGGCTACACAGAGAAACCCTGTCTCAAAAACAAAACAACAACAAACCCAAAAATCAAAAAATTAAATTAAATAAGTTGACCAGTAGCTTAGTCAAGCAAGTGTTGTAGCGAGGCTCAGTTTCTTGCTGAGACCTTCACCTGAGACCCCAGGCCCCCCCCTCCTGCCTTCCTGACACATGGCCTATGGACTATATCTTGAGGGTACTGTGGCATATGGCGGAAGTGGAAAGATGGCTGGGAATGGAATTTTTGGCAGCGCAGCTGGCTGTGAGTCACTCAGCCTTCTGTAAGTAACCGGGTTGGTTGGTTTTGCCAGGTTGGACTTGGTTGGAATCCTTCCTTCTGACTCTGTGTTCTGTTTCCTTACGCAGCCCCAGGAGTGTTACAGTTACCGGGGAAATCAGGGTTTCCTTTTGTGGCTTCTTAGTCTCATGAATGGAGGATTATTTTTTTTTTTTTGAAACAGGGTTTCTCTGTGTAGCCCTGGCTGTCCTGGACTCACTTTGTAGACCAGGTTGGCCTTGAACTCACAGTGATCCACCTGCCTCTGCCTCCCGAGTGCTGGGATTAAAGGCATGCGCCACCACGCCAAGCTATTTTTTCATTCTTTAAATATATTTTTAAAGTGTGTTATATATGTGCATGGTCACGTGGCTGTGCAGGGAGGTAACAAGAGGCAGATGCTGAATTTCCAAGAGTTGGACTTAGAGGTATTTGTGAGCAACTTGGCATGGGTGCTGGCAAGCAAATCCAGGCCCTCTGCAGGAGTATCAGGTGCTCTTAACTGCTGAGCCATCTCTCCAGGCCCCATTTTACTAATTAATTAAGTAACTTACTTATTTAGGTTTTTAAAAAAGATTTACTTATTTATTATTATGTATACAGTGCTCTGCCTGCATGTACACCTGCAGTCCAGAAGAGGGCATCAGATCACATTATAGATGGTTGTAAGCCACCATGTGGTTGCTGGGAATTGAACTCAGGACCTCTGGAAGAGCAGTTGGTGCTCTTAACCACTGAGCTATCTATCCAGGCTCCACCTATTTAGTTTTTAAGACAGGGTCTAACTATGTAATTTAGGCTGTCCTAGAACTCCTATGTGGACCATGCTGGCCTCAAATTCAAAGTCTGCCAAGTGTTGGAACTAAGGGCATGTGTCGCCACACCTGCCTACATGTTTATTTTTGAGACAGGGTCTCATAGACCTGGCTGTTCTGGCATACTTGCCTCTGCTTCTGAAATCTGAGACTAAAGGCAGGGGCCGCCTCACCCAGCCAAGCCCTATTTTAAATCTTAAGAAGGGGTAAAGTTGATCCTTCCTTTCTGGTTGTGTTAGTCAGGGCTCTCCAAAGGAGCAGAAGTGACTGAATATATATTTAACAGGGATTTATTAAAGTGGCTCACAGGCCGTGTCCAAGACATCAGCCAATGACTATCTCCTGTGGGGAAGGGCAGGAATCCAGGGGTTGTTCAGTCCTTGAGACCAGATGTCTTGGCAGTCCCAGTCTGGTGCTGGTGTCCCTGGGAGTCCCTGGGAGTCCTAGCGAGCTGCTGGTGTCCAGTCTCCCTTGGCATTCTGAAGCTGGTTCTAATACCAGCGAAGGGTGGCTTCAGCCTCAGGCTAGATGACTTGCCACTGAGCGCAAAGGCTTTCTCTTCTTCCGTGTCCTTTCATAAGGGCTGCCACCAGAAGGTGTGGCCCAGATTTAGGGTGGGCCTTCTGATCTTAAGTAGTCCAAACCACGAAAAATCCCTCACAGATGTGCCCAGCTGCTTGAGTTTTAGTGGGTTCCAGATGTGGTCAAGTTGACAACCAAGATTAGCCAAGATACAAGTGCTGACAGTGAAATAGGAGGAGGGGTTCAAAGCTGACCTTGAAGATAGGGTCCGTCCTTAATAGCGTCCAGAGCTGCTAACGGCCTGCTGGCTACCTGACACTACAAAAGAGACTCTGTCTCCAAAATTAAAAACAAAAGTATCAGTATTAGGGCCGGGGAGGCCACGCCTTATTAGAACATCTGGTTGGTATCTGCCAGGCCCCAGCTGCAGTCCCCAGTTTTTAAAGACAAATAATCTAACTGACTCTGGTGGGTTTTTTCCCCAAATGGCTGATTTTATGGGGCACCCCAGTTCTCATCTCACTTCTACTGGAAGCACTTTAAACCATCAGAGATTTCATTTGTTTGTCTGTCTGTTATTTGGAGACAGTGTCTCTATCCCAGGCCAGGTCCAAACTCTCTAGGTACCAGAGGGTGACCTTGAACTGCTTGCTGTTCCTCTGCTTCTGCCTTTCAGGTGCTGGGTCATAGGCCTGGCCTGCTGTGCTGACTAGTGTGTGGCACTGTGATGCCACTGTGTGGCATGTTCATGCACATGAGGCAAGAACTCTAATGCCTCAGCTATCTCCTCAGCCCAACACTGGAGACTTTGAATAATAAGCATGACCAGTTACCCCAGAAGTCAGGACACTGAGGCTGAGGGATAGCAAATTGAGAGCAACCTGAGCTACATATTTAGGCTTTTCCTCAAAATAAGATAATAGACATGAAGACCGCCCTCTTAATTCAATTTTTACCTAAAGCCATTAAAAAAAAAAAAAAAAGATTTTACTAGGTATTTTTCACCCTAATCTTTCTTTTTCTTTTGGGTTTTAGTTTCTTGAGACAGGGTTTCTCTCTGTGTATCCTTGGCTTTCTCTGTAGACCAGGCTGACCTCAAACTCACAGAGATCTGCCTGCCTCTGCTTCCCAAGTGCTGGGACTAAAAGCATGTGCCACCACACCTGGCACATCCAAAGCTTCTTAAAATGTTATTCTCTTTGGCTTAATGTCCAGTAGTTTATCTTACCTGGAACCTCTATCTTTTCTGTACATAAATTAGTCTGTGCTTCCGTGAGTTCATCTCTGCTTCCAGTACTTTTTAAGACCCTTTAAGCCAGGCATGGCAGAGCTCGCCTTTAGTCTCAACATTTAATAAGCAAAGGCAGGAAGAGCTCTGTGAGTTTGAGGCCAGCCTGGTCTACATAGCAAATTCCAGACCAGACAGAATTACATGTGAGGCCCTGGCTCAAAACAAAACAATAAAAAAAAGGGCTGAAGAGATGGCTCGGGACCCAGTGAACATTCCTGGAACTATATGGCTGCTCAGAACCATCTGTAACTCTAGTTTCAGGTGACCTGACACCCTGATGCCCCATTCTGGTTTCCACAGGCATCAGGTACACACATGATGAACAGACAGACATACAGACAGGCAAAACATCCATACATACACAACACTTCAAAAAAAATATTTATGTATTTTATGTCTTTGAGTACACTGTCTCCATGCTCACCAGAAGAGGGCACCAGATCATAGTGCAGATGGTTGTGAGCCACCATGTGGTTGCTGGGAATTGAACTCAGGTCCTCTGGAAGAGCAGCAAGTGCTCTTAACCACTGAGCCATCTCTCCAGCCCCTAAAATTTCCTTTTTCTTTTCTTTTTTTTTTTTTTTTTTTTTTTTTTTTGAGATTGGGGTTCTCTGTGTAGCCTTGGCTGTTTTGGACTTGCTTTGCAGACCAAACTGGCCTCGAACTCACAGAGATCCACCTGCCTCTGCCTCCCAAGTGCTGGGATGCAAGGTGTGCGCTGCCATGCTCAGCTTACAATACTTTAAAAAAAAAAGGTTCTGCATTCAGCTTCTTCCCCAGAGTGGCACATGCAGTGGCTTTAACAAATGTTTAGCTGCTGCCTGATGTAGATTGTAATGTTGCTGTTCCCAGAGCTGTTAGGGTCTGACCATGGGCCCTGGCTGTCCTCACGAGCTAGGTTCTGCCTCCCTTCCTTAATGGAGCAATTAAAGAGGCATGTCAAAGTAAAAATCAAAGAGGCTAATTCAATGTGCTTGCATTGGGTAGAAGAATAAAGAGCAAGGTCCAGTTGTATGCCCACTCCATTTTTAGGGCCCTGACATCGGGTTTGGGTTGAATTGAGGGGAAGATCAATGCATAATTAAGCAGGCAGGTCAAGGTAAAAGCCTACCCACCACTGGCTGTCAGACTGTGTGAAATCTCTTCCCGGGAGGAAGCTCCTCCATTGGCTGGGACCAAGCTTTGTCTTTTTTTCCTTCTGTAGCCTTCGATTTCCGTGGAAATTCCAATTTCTTGGGGTCTATTTTTCAATAATCTGGTATCTAACAGCAGGGCACAAGGGTCTCCTTAGAGTCAAGATGGCTACAAGACCAACCTTTCCTGTCACAGAAAAATACCAGTATGTGAGGGGTTGTTATTTTATTATTTAATGCTTGTTGCCATGAGAGTTTATATTATGCTATGGAAGTAAACCACAGAATAAACAATATTTTCTCTCACTTAAAAAACAACTTGGAATGTAAGTACATATAAGCTTTGCAAATTTACCTAAATAAGATTCTGGATAGTTATACTGTTTCCACAGAAACATACAATGTTTTAAAGTCTGCATACATTGAATTTATAAAATGTGTAGAAATGGCTGGGAAGTGGTGGTGCATGCCTTTAGCCTTTATCCCAGCAGAAGCAGAGGCATGTGGTTCTCTGTGAGTTCGAGGCCAGCCTGGTCTACAGAGAGAGTTCCAGGACAGCCATGGCTACACAGAGAAACCCTGTCTTGAAAAAACAAAGGAGGAGGAGAAGAAGAAGAAGAAGAAGAAGAAGAAGAAGAAGAAGAAGAAGAAGAAGAAGAAGAAGAAGAAGAAGAAGAAGAAGAAGAAGAAGAAGAAGGAATGCATAATTATATTCTCAATTTACAAAGCAAAGATATGGGACTCATTTGGAAAGCAGCCAATTGTAGAAAACAGTCAAGCTTCTTGTGTTTTTCATGTGTGATAAGCGTTGCAGCAGGAATGAGCCCAAGGAGTGCAGTTAAAGAGATATATAAGTTTTTCTTTTCGCCAAGATACATACAAAGGCTCTATTTGCAGGGGAGCAGGAATTTAATCAAACAAGCAAATCCCATGCCATCCTCTCACTCCTCAGGACCCTTCTCCTCTGCAGCAGCAGGGGCAGAGCCAGCTGCAGGAGCTGCTGAGCCAGGGGCAGCAGCAACAGCCCCAGCCCCACCAGCAGGCACACTGGCGAGCTTGTCAGCACCCTGGGCAATGACATCCTCAGTGTTTTTTCTATTCAGCTCACTGATGACGCTGTTGAGCCGGTCATCATTGGCCTCATTGCCCACACTGTCTAGAGTCTTCTTGATGTCTTTGGTGCTAGGAGAAGAGTTGCCCCCAAGGGTAGCCCACTGATACCTGCTGTGGCAGACAGGCCTCATGTGTAAGGTTTTTAAGTTTTCTGGGTTTTTTTGTTTCTTTGTTTGTTTGTTTGTTTGTTTTTTGAGACAGGGTTCCTCTGTGTAGCTTTGGCTGTCCTGGACTCACTTTGTAGACCAGGCTGGCCTCGAACTCACAGGGATCCACTTGCCTCTGCCTCCCGAGTGCTGGGATTAAAGGCATGCACCACCACCACCCGGCCAGGTTTTTAAGTTTTAATAAAAATATACACAGTGCACAGGAAGACAGTGGGAGAACTCCAGGAGAAAGAAAGTTACACTCCTGAGAGGGGATGGATCCTTTTATATCAGTTGAGAGAAGTGGCCTCATCTCATCTCATGGACCAGTCATGTGGGGTCATTTATCTTTAAGTATACAGAGAGACCATTTATTATCTTGTTAGGTCAATCCCCCACCCCCTGAAATAGGGCTTGTTTGTGCATCCCTGTCTGTTCTAGTCCTCACTCTAGACCAGCCTGGCCTTGAACCCAGAGATCCCTGCCTCTGCCTCCTGAGTGCTGTGATTAAAGGTGTGCACCTCTACCATCCCGTTGTCCAAAATTCTCTAACACAATTTGTTCTTCCTGAGACTGGCCATTTGGGCTAAGGTGCCGAATGAAAAAAATGTCCCCCCACTGTCTTACGTCTTTGAACACTTGGTTTCCAGATGGTGGCATGTGGTTCCCCTTTTCCCTCGGGGTCTGATGGCCACCAGCCCACTGAGGCAAGAAGAGCAGAAAATGAGATGCAGGGCCTGGAAGGCCATAAGCACAATGAAGACCGAACACTCCGGGAACCACTTCAGGAGCTAGTTCCACTTTAATTGGGGAGAGCAAAGGCTGTATACCCCTTGGGGAGTGCGTGGGGGGTGGCGCTTCCAGGATAGGTGTACATAATTGGTTGAAACCAGGCACGTTTTTGTTTGTTTGTTTTGTTTTTTACTTTTATTGACTGTCTATGATTTACACATCATGCACCAAAATCCCTCTTTTCCCCCCAAGTAAAATAAAACAAAGAGAGCTGGGCGTGGTGGCGCACGCCTTTAATCCCAGCACTCGGGAGGCAGAGGCAGGCAGATCGCTGTGAGTTTGAGGCCAGCCTGGTCTACAAAGTGAGTCCAGGATGGCCAAGGCGACACAGAGAAACCCTGTCTCGAAAACCCCCCAAACCCCCCCCCAAAATTTATTTGTGTATGTGTGCGTATGTATGTGTGTGTGTGTGTGTGTGTGTGTGTGTGTGTGTGTGTGCGCATGCGCGCGCACCATGCCATAGTGTACATGTGGAACTCAAAGCACAACTTGTGGGAACAGTTCTTTACTTTTATCTTACGGATCTCTAAAGACTGAAATCAGGTGTCCACGCTTGGCAACAAACATCTTTAACCCCTCAGCCATCTTATTGGCTCTGTGTGTGTGTGTGTGTGTGTGTGTGTGTGTGTGTGTGTGTGTGTGTGTGTACGTACATGGGAGATGGTTAGACACAGTATGTTTACAAGAAGGTAAAATAACAGGATGTTCAAGTGGAGATGAAACACTCCAACACTCCACCCCGCAGGAGAACTCCTTAAGTTTCCTTAAACAACCCTGCAGCTTTCAGGAAGTCCCTGAAACTGACCAGACTCACTCGGCCCCTTTCTTCCTAAATGTATATAAACAGTAAGGTCTCCTGAGCGACCTTCTCACACAGGCTAAGTTGTCTAGAAGAGGCTCAGACCCTCAGAACAGGCTGAGAGAGAGGCTCAGACCAACTGACCTACCCAGAAAGGACACTCTCTTAACCTATTGAACAGGCTGTGTAGGGAGCTCCCTGTTCCCAGCTTTCATGAGCTGTCATCCATGCTGGGGTTGGCTTTGGCGATGCACCTGCCTGTGAGTTATTTCTGCTCCTGTGAATTATTCCTCACCCATACTCATCCACCCTGTAAGCAACCTCCATAATACTTATTGGTTCACTGAGTTGGACTTTGGTGGTATCTGTACTCTGTCCTAATGCCAGTTCCCTAACTAGGATGAGTAAACATTTGTTCACATCTCCCCAGGAATCTAGAAAAATAAGCAAAGGTCAAGGGGGACTAACGAACAGTAAAAGAGGGTACGGGGGGCTGCATATGTGCAAAGCACATTGTATTCCTGTATGAAAATGCCGTAGTGAAGTCTGGGCCTGTGAGATGGTGCAAGCAGGAAATGCACGTGCAGCAGCCTGAAGACTTAGCTTTAGTTCCTGTGACTCAAGTGAATGGCGAGCAATAAGCTCACTAGCTGTTCTGTGACCTCCACACACAGAGACGGCACATGACCGCGCACATATGTATACAAGATAAATAATACAGTGTAATATTTCTTTTGAGCTGTCATAATGAAACGCATTATGTTATACAATTACCATATGCTGAAAAGCTACCGTGTTAAGGTGTTAAGCTTCCATTGATCCATCAAATAGCACATGCAAGTATATCCATTATACTTTTTCATTTCATGTTGCTGCCACAACTTCAAAAATATAGTTACTAGACACAGGATTCTTTTATTTTTATTTTAATTTTTTTTATAGGATTCTTTCGTACCAGAGGGATAACATCTCTTTTAAAAGTGCCAGAAGGAACTGGAAGCTGGGCCTGGTGCTGTATGCCTGTGACCTCAACACTTAGGAGATGAAGGCAAGAGGATCAGAAGGCCAAGCAAGGCAGCCTTAGCTACATAATGATTTTGAAGCCAGCCTAGGCTACACAAAACTCAGACTCAAACCAAGAAACCACAAGTGAAGAGAAAAAAAAAAGGAAGTGCCAGTAGGGCTAGGGGTGCAACTCAGTGGTCGGATGCTTGCTGAACACATACAAGATTCTCAGTCCAATCTCAGACAGTACAAATATCCATCCTCCATCCACCCATCTATCTATCCATCCATCCATCCATTCATCCATCCATCCATCTATAGAAAGAAGGTAAGCATACAGAAATAAACCTCTTAATTATTAAATCCAGCAGGCATACAGAAAAATACATAAAATATAAATTGCATAAGAATCAATAATTATAGAGTGCATTATCCAAGGCAGGAAATGCAAACTTTCTGGCATCGCTTCCTAATCGTAATCCCCTACACAGATAAATACCTCCCCAACTCTCATGAGAGCCATGGGACTGCCTCTGACATGAACTCTGGTGCCCCCAATTTGATCCCTTCCCTTTGATGGGAAGGCCTGGTGGCACTCAGAGGAAGGGGAAGCAGGCTACCCAGATGAGACCTGATAGGCTGTGGTCATATGGTGGGGGAGGAGGTGCCCTTCTGTCAGAGGGCTAGGGGGAGGGGAATAGGGTGAAAGAGGGAGGGAGGGGCATGGGAAGATACAAGTGAAGGGATAACAATCAAACTTTAATTTGAATAAATTATAATAAATTTTTTAAAATGTATACTTTTGTAATATATGTTATTTTTGCTTATTTTGGAACACACATATTGTATTTATTGTCATGTGTCATCACATAGAGAGAGAGACTGACTGATTTTCACAGGACTTAGAGCCTGAGACCTCGTATATGCTAAACAAGTATTCTGCCACTGAGCTAAATAGCCCAGCTTATCTTTTTTATTTTAATTTAAAAAAATTATTTCTTTTTATTCTCTGTGAATTGGTGTTTTGCCTGAATGCATGTCTGTGTGAGGGTGTCAGATCTTGGAGTTACAGGCAGTTGTGAGCTGCCATGTGGGTGCTGGGAATTGAACCCCGGTCCTCTTGCTGAGCCATCTATCCAGCCCTAATTAATTAATTAATTAATTATTGGTTTCTGGAGACAGTGTTTCTCTTTGTAGCCCTGGTTGCCCTGGAACTCATTTTGTAGACTAGGTTGGCCTAGAACTCTAAAATTCACCTATCTCTGCCTCCCTAGTACTGGGATTGAAGGTATGCACCACCACTGCCTAGCACTCATCTTCTTTTTAAAATTAAAATATAATAACATCATTTCCCACCTATCTTTTTATTTTAAACTGTGTTTCAAGATTCATATATTGTGCTTGGGAGGCAGAGGCAGGCGGATCGCTGTGAGTTCGAGGCCAGCTTGGTCTACATAGTGAGTCCAGGACAGCCAAGGCTACAGAGAGAGACCCTGTCTCAAAAAAAAAAAAAAAAAAGATTTATACATTGTGTGTGTGTGTGTGTGTGTGTGTGTGTGTCTTTATCCTTAGACCTCTCCCTCTTTTCAGACAATTGAATAAATCTTTAATATTTCCAATTGCAGGCGGCCAGTGATGGCTCACACCTTTAATCCCAGCACGCAGGAGGCAGAGGCAGGCAGATCTCTGAGTTCAAGGCCAGCCTGGTCTACAGATCGAGTTCCAGGACAGTCAGGACTACACAGAGAAACCCTGTCTCAAAAAAAAAAATTGTTTCCAACTGAAAATATATAGTAACTGCAAATCCACACAGAGTCTTTGAATATCCACAGTGTCTACACATCACTACAAGGCCCAGAGTCATAGCTGGAAAGAGGAACTCTGCTTAAACTTAGGAAAAGAAGGAAACTGAGCTGTTATGGCAGCGAGTTGGCCTTGCGGGCAGGTGTGTGGGAGAGTCCTGGTTCCTGGAAGTTTGACTCAAGGGTTGGGTGTGAGTTTGTGGTGTCCCTTGGATAGGTACAGTGTAGATCTCTGGCTCTGGTCTTCACATCCCTTCTTGGCATTGGAGAAAGTCTGCAAGTACGGGAAGTTTGGCATTTTCCTTCATCCTGAACATACAAGCTGAGCAAAAAAAAAACTTCTGAGTTATATTCAGAAAGAGGCAGCTTTTCCTGGCAGAGCCTGGGTCTCAGTAGCCAAAGTGCCCTGGGGCTTATCTCTCCACAGCAGGGACTGTCCTTTCTTTCAGGGATCTCTGGCAACCCCAGTCTGGGCTGAAGGGAGAGGGCCTGGGAGAGCCGGTGGTTCTTTATGGCCTCGGGCAGGAGGCCGATTTACTGGCTCCGTCTGGCTGGGCTGCATTTTCCTACCTGCCTCTACTCAGACTTGATGCAAACCCAACAAATCAATGCCCTGAGCTTGGGGAAAGACTGCAAGAGCCCAGACGTAAAGCCCTTCCTCCAGCTCCCCACTAGTGATGCGTAAAGGCCTTCCTTCGGGAGAACAGCTTTCCTGTCCGCCATTGCAGCCCCAGGACTAAAGGACTGCCCCTGTACATCCCTTAGGTGAAATAGTTCCATTACAGTCAACCACCAAGAACACTTACCAGAAACCCACAGACATGCAATTAAGATAAAAATCTGTGCAGCATGAACACTTGTACAGGTTTTGCCCTAGGTGGACAAGACCCAGCCTGTGCTGAAAAGCCAGCCAGGAGGGCCCCGGCAGCCTAGCCCTTGGCCTTTTCAACACAGGATCTTGCTCTATGTAATTCAGGCTGGCTTGAGCTCCTAGGCCTGGATGCTTCCTTAGAAGGACAATATTCTGTTATATGAACATTAAGTCAACCGTCTTTATCACATAGAGGTTGTTGGGATTCTGTTTCAATCTGCCTACTTGTCATGTCATTGCCTGCCTGCCTGCCATGGGGGCGTGGCCCTGCCGTGAGGGCGTGGCCCTGCCGTGAGGGCGTGGCCCTGCCTTGGGCTATATAAAATGACAGCCCCTCCTTGTGGCCCCCTCTCTCTCTTTCTTCCTCTTCCTCTCTCACTCCTTCTCTTCCTCTGTACCCCTCCCCCCTTTCCTTCTCTCCCCATGCTCATTTAGTAAACCTCATATATCCTAATATTTGGCATCTGGCACCTTATTATCTTATTGCTTATATCATATATTAAATATAAAAGAGGTGTTGAAACTTCGTTGTGTCAGCCATTTCCATACTCCCCCACCCCCCTTTTTTATTTCTCTAAAGGATTACCTTTATTTTCTTTTTCACTTAAAATTTATTTTAAAATATATACATCTGAGTAGAAGATATGTGCAAGTCAATTTCTTTCTTCAGCTTTAGGCCTTGAACTCAGGCATCCAGGTATTTGTTCTGTGAGTCATTGTTTAGTTCGTAAAAAAAAAAAAAAAAAAAAAAAGTGAATGAAGGTCCCCAAGATAGAATAAGGAGTAAAGCATTTACCTGAGTTTGATCCCTGAAATCCACATAAAAATAGGAGAAAGCTGACCCCCCCCCAAGTTGTTCTCTGACCTCCATGTGTGTGCTGCCCACACATGCACTGCCCATACATACACACAATGAATGAATAACCAAGTAAATGTAATTTAAACAATTTTCACACAATGATAGGAGGGCTGGAGACTGTAGTTCAGTTGGGAGAGTACTTTTCAGGCATGCATAAGGCTGTGGGTTTAATACCCAGCACTGTATGTGCCAGGCGTGGTGGTGCACATCTGTGGGTTTAATACCCAGCACTGCATGTACCGGGTGGTGGTGCACATCTGTGATGCCAGCACTGCATGTGCTAGGCGTGGTAGTCCACACGTGTGATCCCAGCGCTCAGGAAGTGAGGACAGGAGAATCAGAAGCTCAAGATTGAGTCTAAGGCTAACCTGGAATACATGAGACTTTGCTTGGAACAAACAAAGAAAAACAAGAAACAAAACACAAACTAGGAGGTGGAATACATGGTATTTCACAGTCTTGCCTGGTTCCCTTCCTTCACTTACCTGGCAGAAGACTTCTCAAAAGAAGTGTCTTTTCTAATTTCCCAACATAAAACAAAACAAAACAAAACAAAAACCACACATTAAAAAAAAAAAAAAAAATCAAGGACAGTAGAAAATTGGTTTCTATATTTCTGAAAAAAGGACAAATACCACAGGCTGATGGCCAAGGGCTTCAGAAACAAGGTCCTGGTTTATAAGGCCAATCTGTGGTGTTCAAATGATGCCCTGAAAGATTTTTTTTTTTTTAATGAAAAACTGAAATAGTATATAGCCCAGGCTGGCCTGGATCTCACGGCAATCCTTCTGCCTCAGTCTCAGGATTATTGCAGTCACAAGTACCCACACCATTTCCAGTGGAGAATTTTTTTTTATTTTATTTAAATGGCTCTTCTTTAAAATCCTCAGACAAAAACCCTTTACACTTAATGTGTGGGTCTACCGTACTAGAGTCAGTACATAAACAAATTAATATCAACAATTTAGGAACTTGAGGGACTGACAAGATGGCTCAAGTGGGTAAAGCCTTAGCCAGCAAGCCCAGGGAGATGAGTTGGGTCCTTGGAAGCTAACGTGGTGAAAGGAGAGAACCAATTTTAGAAAGTTCTTCTTGCACCTCCATGTGCTCAACCATGGCGCCACACGCGCAGGCAAAAACTCAAATGTTTAAAAATGTAATCAAAGTGAAAACATAGGGTCTTGAAAAGCCCACACCTTCATCACGGTGGACAAGGCTAAGCTGGGCGCCTCTGTGGCTCGCGGCTTCTCATGAGATCTAGGTCAAATCTCCCTCCAGGGCTACAGTCATCTGTGAAGACTCAACAAAGCGAAGGATCTAGCTCCCAGCTCTTCTGTGTGGTTGCAGGTTCCCACGTAAGTGGGCATCGTTACAAGCTGCTTGAGGGTACCACAGCGGTCATCGTGAGGGAGGGCATCCAAGATGAAGCCTCAGCTTATTCGTCATCCAGCCTCACCACCAACATCCTACCTGCTAGCACTGGCAGCACCCACTGAGAGCAGTTATATTCAGGTTACCGATACTAGTTTATTAAAAGCAGAGGCTGTAGGGGACGAGCGACGGAGGGGGCTACGATTGGGATGTAAAGTGAATAAGTAAATTAACTGATCACTTAAAAGCAAACAAACGACAGATGCTGCATTGTAAATAACCAAGAAAGAGGCATCTGCAGCGTGACCCAGGGCTAATTTAAGTTTGGAGCATCCGTTTGTCTGTCCTCTCACAGTGGAAGAGTTTGCAAGCAGTTCTGTCCAGCGGCAATGGTATCTAACACTGCAGGTGGCTTGCTTGCAGCCAGGGAACTCACCTAAGCCCTGGTGTTCTAGACGTTTTCTCTGGGGCTTGATCACATAGACACAGATGGTGTCTCTGACTCTCCAGGCTCTCCTGAGCTTGAGCTGATAATGCGGGCTCAAAGTGTCCACCACAAAGCACATTGTTAGCACAGACTATCTGGCAGGGCCCTGAGGCCCCTAGGTAAACAGATACTCTTATCAGTCAGAACATTCCAAGAGTTGAGAAATTACACCTCAGGAAGTGAGAACAAAGAACAGGCCCCTTTTAGGGCAAGGCCAGGAAGTGATCGGCTCCTAAGTGCCTCATTCTTTTAAAAAAATTAATTAATTAATTTATTTACTTATTACTATGTATATAATGCTCTGTCTGCAGGTATACCAGCAGGCCAGAAGAGGGAATCAGATCACATTATAGATGATTGTGAGCCATCATGTGGTTGCTGGGAATTGAACTCAGGACTTCTGGAGGAGCAGTCAGAGTCTTTAACCTCTGAGCCATCTCTCCAGTCCATTCTTAAAATACAACAGGACTAATGTTCAATTAAGAAAACTTGCTCAGGGTTGGGTGGTGGCACTCAACTGTAATCCCAGCACTCAGGCAGAGGCAGAGGGATCTCTCTGAGTTTGAGGCCAGTCAGTGTGGTCACAAAGCAAGGACAGCCAAGGCTACACAGAGAAGACATGTCTCAAAAAAAAAAAAAAGAAAAAAAAAAAAAAAAGAAAAAAAGAAGAAGAAAAGTGGCTTAGCTGTTAAGAGCATTAGCTGAAAAAAAAAAAAAAAAAGCATTAGCTGCAAGCCAGGCATGGTGGCACACACCTTTAATCCCAGCACTTGGGAGGCAGAGGCAGGTAGATCATTGTGCATTTGAGGCCAGCGTGGTCTACAAAGTGAGTCCAGGACAGTCAAGGCTACACAGAGAAACCCTGTCTGCAAAAACCAAAAACCAAAAACCAAAAAAAAAAAAAAAAAGAAATGCAGAAAATTTAAATTTAAAAGTCAATGAATCAAATATAAGAAACCACAGTGGAAAGCGTCATCAGTTGACTTGACTACAAAATACTATATTCAAACGTCAAGAAGGAAAAAAAATTGAGCATGACCACAGTGTCCATGGCCTCTGGGATATGACCAAGAGACCAAGCCTAAGGAGCCAAGATAAACACTAAAGACACAGTGCATCTATTCAGATCCCCAGAAACTAGAGTTACAGGGAGTCGTAATCACCCAATGTGGCTGCTGGGAACTGAACCCCAATCTTCTGCAAGAATAGCAACTTGTCAGTTGTCCAACTGCGGAGCCCAAGTCCCAGGGGCTCTCAGTTTTAAAGAACAAATATCAATGGGCATAAAATGTCTGATAGGTCCTGAGATAATTATGATAGATACTTTTGGTGCCTAGCCCCACCTTTACAAAGGCCATCCAAACTAAAATTACATAAACTTCAGAACATGAAGAAAAGAGTTAAATGAGCTGGTCAGTGGTGGCACACGCCTTTATTCCCAGAGACAGAGGCAGGCAGATAGATCTCTGTGAGTTCAAGTCTAGCCTGGTCTGTAGAGTGAGCTCCAGGACAGCCAGGGCTACACAGAGAAAGCCTGTCTCTAAAACAAAGAAATAAAAAAACCAAACCAAAACTAAAAAAGAGTTAAATGGTACCACGTATTAAATGTACTTAACAGATATATACAGAATAGCTCATCCAATAGATAGGTTGTCCGTGGCCTTCTCTAAAATAAGTCATATTCTAAGGCCACAAATGAGTTTTTATCACATTCAAAAGAATCAGAAACAATTTCTTGATTATATCTGATCATACTTCAATAAACCTAGCAGTCAGCAGTAATCAAACCACAGAGCTTACACAACTACATTAGTCTTGAAAAACATATTTAAGTTTTAATTTTATTCATGTGAGTGTCTGCCATATGTGTCCAAGTGGCCAGAAAAGGGTATGACATCCCTAGATTGTAGTGTTACAGATGGTTGTGAGCCATGTGGTGGGGCATAGGGAACTGAACTGGGTCCTCTGAGAGAGCAGCATGTACATTCAACTACTTAGCTGTCTCTGCAACCCAAGAATAATACTTTTTTTTTTGGACAGGGTCTGTCTATGTAGCCTTGCTGGCCTGAAACTCATGATGTAGATCAGACTGGCTTTGCCTCTGCTTCCTGAGTGCTGGGTTTAAATGTGTGTGCCCACCATGCCAGCTAACAATAAACTTAAAAAAAAATTTTTATTTACATTTATTATGTGATTGGTGCTTTGCCTGCATAAATGTCTATGTGAGAGCGTCATATTTTGGAGCTACAGACAGTTGTGAACTGACATGTGGGTGCTGGGATTTGAACACTGGTGTTCTGGAAGAACAGTCAGTGCTCTTAACTGCCAAGCCAGCTCTCCAGCCCCAACAATATACTCTTAAATGACCACTGTGTCATTGAAGAAATCAGAAAGGAAAAAATTTAAATCCTTAAAATCAAATGGAAATTAAAACACAACTAGAAACTTTAAGACAAAGCTAAGGGAGATCTAAGAGCAAAGATTGATAACTAAGTAACTCAATAAAACAAGAGAAGGGGCTGGGGAGAGGGGCTCAGGGGTGAAGAGCACTGGCCTCTTCCAGAGGACCCAGACTCAGGTACATGGCAGCTCACAATGGTCTATAACCCAGTTCTCAGTAAGCTAATGTCCTTTTCTGGCCTCTGCAGACATCAAGCAAAAACACCCATACACACAAGATACTAAAATAAAATAATTTTTTAAAAGTCTGAAAAGTAGCCTGGTGTGCTGACGCACGCCTTTAATCCCAGGACTCGGGAGGCAGAGGCAGGCAGATGTCTGTGAGTTTGAGATCAGCCTGGTCTACAAAGTGAGCCAAGGCTACACAGAGAAACCCTGTCTCGAAAAACAAAAACAAAAACAAAAAGTCTGAAAAGGGATGCTAAGCCTTGTGGAACATGACTTCGTTGTGTGATAAAACTTTTCCTGGGGAGATATGCATACCTTTAATCCCAACACTTGAGAGATAGAGGCAGGCCTATCTCTGTGAGTTCAAAGCCAACCTGGTCTGCAGAGCCAGTCCAGGACAGCCAAGGAGAAACCCTGCCTTGAAAACAAAACACAAAAAAACAAAAAAACCCAGAACAAAACAAACAAACAATAGAAACAACAACAAAAGTCTACCCAGCGTAGATAGGGAACCCACAATAGAGGACACTACAGATACCACCAAAGTCTAATTTGGTGAACCAATGAATTTTATTGGTGTTTCTTACAGGAATATGGATGAGGAGTAATTTGCACAAATAACTCAAGGATAGAGAGCTGCCCACACCAGCACAGTAACAGCTCACAAACAGTGGGAACCCAAGCACACTGCACAGCTTGCAGGCAGCCCAATATTTTGTAGAATGTCCTTTCCTAGTGTCTCGGTTGGTCTAAGTCTCTTCCAGGTAGCTCTTTTTGTTGTTGTTTTATTTTCTGAGACAGGGTTTCTCTGTGTAGCCTTGACTGTCCTGAACTCACTTTGTAGACTATGCTGGACTTGAACTCACAGAAATCTGCCTGCCTCCCGGAGGCTGGGATTACAGGCGTGTGCCACCGCCTAACTCTGAGCAGCTCTTTTTGTCTGAGTTTTCTGTGCAGCTTTTCTTCTTTCCGAGTCTTCTTAGGAGCTCCTGGCTATCTGAAAGGGGCTCTGTTTTTATTGTTTACTCTGGCAGGGAGGAGCCTAGTGAGTCTAGTCATTTCAGGGAGTTCTTGAAGCTATTTTAGTTGCTTACCATCCTGCTTAAGTAGTCCTCCTGAAGGACAGATGGGATGTTTTGGTCTTGGAAGAAATTTATACAATAGACTTTAATCACAGCATTCCAGGACAGAGGCAGATAGATCTAGGGCTATATGGAGAGACCCTGTCTCAAAAAAAAAAAAAAAAAATCTGAAAGGTGGCTCAGTGAGTGTCATAGTTGTAAGAGTCCAAAAATTGCTGAAGGAGGAACCCAGACTCAAAAAAGTATGCAAAAACAAAGAACATTTATTCTGCAGAAACAGCTTGCGTGCAGGAGTCACCCATCCATACAAAATGGCGGCTACCCTGAGGGGGAGCTCGCAGACTCTTTTAAAGGCTTCTAAGGGAGTCCTATTTGTGACTAAGTGACTCTAACTGGGATTGGCCGGTGCTAGTGAAGGCTTGGTGACTCTAGCAATGGACCTTTTAGCAATGTCTGGTCCTCTCCATAGTCACTGTTCTACTGCTTTGAAGAGACTATGACCAAGGCAACTCCTATAAAAGAAGGCATTTAATTAGGGTTTCTGAGGTTTAGAGCGTTATGGCATGAAACATGACAGCAAACATGGTACTATGAGAAAGGGGCGGGACCAGGAGAGGCACAGAGGAGGGAGGGAGAGAAAAGGAAGGGTGGCTGGCAAGGTCTTCAAAAGCCTGAAAGCCCACCCCCCAGTGACACACTCCCTCCAACAAGGCCACACTCCTAATCTTTCTAATCCTTTCAAAGGGTTCCACTCCCTGGTATATAAACACTCAAAAAAACATGGGCCTATGGTGGCCATTCTTTTTCACTACAGTGGGTGGAGGAACTTCCTGCCAAGCCTGACAGCTTGCACTTGCCCCCCCCCCCACTCCCACTCACATGGCAGAAGGAGAGAATAGACCCCCAAAGGTTGGCCTCCAGCCTCCACATGTGAGCTCGCGCACAGGCACAGAAAATGTAGAATGAAGAGTAGTAAAAGCAGAAAGAAGGGCTGAGGGTGGGATTGAGTCGGGTGGGTATTTGACTAACACGCAGTAAAGCCCCAGGTTCCAGCCCCAGGACTGCGTAAACTGTTCTAGTTTTATTGTTGTTGCTGTGATAGAACATTCTGGCCAAAAGTAACTTAAGGATGGAAGGGTAGATCTGACAGAACATTCTAGGTCTATCATGTCCAGGGAGTCAAGACAGGAGCTCAAGCAGCTGGTCATATGTGCACAGTCAAGGGCAGAGAGAAGACAGGATCATGGGTTCTTGCTTGCTTGCTCATTGCTGCTTGTGCTCAGCTGTTTTTCCTCACTCTTCCACAGGGTACGGCCCAGGCCATCAACTAAGGTCACCAATGTTCAGGGTGGATCCTCCTTGCTTAGTGGTCTAGACAACCCTCCACAGGCATGCCCACAGGCCATCCTGAGCTAGGTACGCTCTCAGTAAGACTCTCTTCCCAGGGAAGTCTAGGTTATCAGTCATAACTAACCACCTCAGGTGTGGTGGCTCATACCTGTAACCCCAGAACTTGTGAGTTGGGTCAATCTGGAGCTAGCCAGGCCTCTAAAGCCTGCCTCAACAAAAGCAGCAATAAGACCTCAGAAAGAATCCAGGCATGGTGGGGAACACCTGTAATCCCAGCAGAGGCAGGATCATCACAAATTCAAAGTCAGCTTGGCCTACATAGTGAATTCCAGACCAGCCAAACCAAAATAAATAAATAAATAAACAGGAAAGCTCTCATATAAATAACTTAAAGGGTCTCAAGGTTATAACCTAAATAAACTCAAGGGTTTAGAAAAACCAAGAACAGTATGAGCTCAAAAGCAGTAAATAGAAAAAAATAAAGATTATAGTAGAAATGATGAACAGATTTTGAAAAAACAATGCATAGAATTATTCAGAGTTCTATTCTTTAAAAAAATAAAGCAAGCTGGGCTTGGTGGCACACACCTGTAATCCCAGCACTCAGGGAGACAGAGGCGGGCAGATCTCTGTGAGTTCAAGGCCAGCCTGGTCTACAAATTGAGTCCAGGACAGCCAAGGACACACAGAGAAACCCTGTCTAGAAAAACAAAACAAAATAACAACAACAACAGCAAACAAACAAACAAAAACAAAAAAGAAAAGAAAGATAGGCAAACTCAAGCCAAACTAACAAAATAAAAAAAAAAACCAACTGAAAACAAAAACAAACAAACAACAACAACAAACCCACCTAGAGAATGCACAAATTAATCACATTTGAGATGAAAGCAGGGTGGCCAGTGAAATGGCTCAGTAGGTAAAGCTGCTTGCTGCAAAGCCTGACTTCTAGAATTCAATCCCTAGGATCCGTATGGTGGAGAGAGAGAACTGACGCCAGTAAGTTGTCCTTTGACTTCTGCACACTCCCTGTGGCACATGCACACATGAAATAAATGCATAAATAAATGTTTTGGCTTTTTAAGAAAAAAGCTGGTGCCGGGCGGTGGTGGCACACGCCTTTAATCGCAGCACTTGGGAGGCAGAGGCAGGCAGATCGCTGTGAGTTTGAGGCCAGCCTGGTCTACAAAGTGAGTCCAGGACAGCCAAGGCTACATAGAGAGACCCTGTCTCGAAAAACCAAAAAAAAAAAAAAAAAAAAAAGGAAAGAAAAGAAAAGAAAAAGAAAATTAAAAAAGCTGGTTAAGGTGGCACATGCCTTTAATCTCTGCACTCAGAAGATAATGGTCGGTGGATCTTTATGAGTTCAAGTCCAGCCTGGTTTAAATAGGATGAGATGCAACAACATTCAAAGAGAGAGAAAAAGAAAAGACCAAAGGATGCCTATTACAGATGCTAATGATCTAGAACATCACCAGGGAACCTTGAAAACTTAGGTTCTGAAAAACTGGATTTCGGGGCTGGAGAGACAGCTCAGTAGTTAAAAGCACTGACTGCTCTTCCAGTGGTCCTGAGTTCAATTCCCAGCAACCACATGGTGGCTCACAACCATCTAGAATGAGATCTGGTGCCCTCTTCTGGCCTGCAGGTGTACATGCAGGCAGAGAACGGTACACATAATAAATAAATAAATAAATAAATCTTTCTTTAAAAAAAAAAGAAGAAAGAAAAACTGGATTTTTGTAGCCAAATATGACCTGCCAAAGTTAAATCAAGTGACTATAAAACAGCCTAAACCAGTGGTTCTCAACCTTCCTAATGCTGTGACTCTTTAATATAGTTCTTCAGGTTTGTTGATACCTCATAACTGCAATTTTGCTACTGTTATGAATCTTATTTGTTTTGTTTTGAGGCAGGTGATTGAAATACCAGAATGAGCTAATTGCAAGACCAAGTTAAAGTATATAAACGCAAGTTTATTGGAAGCAGCTCTCAGCTGGCACGCAGGGGGAAGCAGGGAGAGAGAAAATTGTGGGCAGAAAGAGAAAGAAAAAAGAAGGAGGAGGAGAAGAAACAGAGTAGGAGAGATACAGAAAGAGAGGAGGTGGGGGAGGGGAGCCAGAATGTCTGGATTATAATATAGTGAAGGGCCTCTGGGAGGGGGGAAGGCCGCCCCTGGGCTGCGGAATTCAGGCTGGAGGGCAGGGTATGCCAGCCATGCCCTGTAGCAGATATGAACCAAGGGATGGCTGAAGCCAAACATTCCAGCCTTTTGTTGATAATAAATGGACAAGTAATTGTCTTTGACTATTTCATGCTGGCATTGGGGGGCATCAAGTTGAATGTGGGAGGGCAGAAAGCTAGAATGTTGACCAAGTCCTGGGAGGCTGTTCTGCTTGATGCCCAGGACCTGTGAGACCATCTGTGGCTAGGAAGCTGCAAGCCCAGCTGAAGCAGTCTGTGAGGTTTAGGCCAGAGCACCTCATTCTGGATGTAGCTCTTGAGGAAGTACCTGGACCCTACAGGGTGCTAGAACAAATATGTGTTATGTGTTAGGGCCAGAAGATAAAGCTGAGGAGCTTAGGGGGAGAAATTTTTATTTTTATTTTTATTTTTATTTTTTGACATGCATTTGAAACTAATTGGTTCAGAGGGAGTCTCAAAACCAGGAAGAGGACAATAGAGCCCACACCCAGGCATGGGCAGGTAGGGAGACAGGCTCTTAAGTTGACAGAACTTATCTGGAGTCCATTTGGCCTGTGGGTTCAAGTGGATTCCCCAAAGCTTACGGGAATTTAAGTTTAGCTGGGCGGTGGTGGCACATGCCTTTAATCCTAGCACTTGGGAGGCAGAGGCAGGTGGATCCCTGTGAGGCCAGCCTGGTCTACAAAATGAGTCCAGGACAGCCAAGGCTACACACATAGAAACTCTGCCTTGAAAAACAAAACAAAACAAACAAACAAAAAAGAATTTAAGTTTAAGAGAGAGAGAGAGAGAGAGAGAGAGAGAGAGAGAGAGAGAGAACTTCCAGATATGTTAGCATCACCTCCAACCTTCATAACTTGCATTTACCAACCTTAAAACACATTCTTAGATCCTCAAACACTTTCTTAGATCCTCAGACCTATAAACTTTACACTCTTCTGAGAAGGCAGCTAAAGCCTTTGGCTTTTGCTGTTAAAATGATCTTCAAGCCCATCAGAGACCTGAGAAGGATAAATTACCACAGGACGTATAATTCAAACAGCCCATGTATCAATTCATATTATCCTGTAGCATTGATGGCTTTGTTATGGGCGTAGATCCTAGGGGCTGCATCAGTCTTTGGCTGCCAGGCCTGGTCAATCCGAGAGGCCTTTTTGTGGAGGAGGAACTTGGGAGACTGAATGACCTTGTTGTGTCTAGGCAAAACTGGGCAATCAACTCCTGAGTGCCCTGTTTGTCCACAGTTCAGGGAGGATCTTAGCAACAGTGGAGGCATTGGGGCAGTATTGCCCACTAGTATAATCCAGGTGGAGTTCTCTGTCATTGTGCCTATATTTTCTTGGAGGCCTTGGGGTCACCGCTAGGAGCTGGGGTCTCTGTCATAGTAAGCATTTTCATTTAACATTTAAATGCCATATTCAACAGGTCTCTGACAGGCTTGTGGGCTAGCGCCTATCAAACATTCTGAGTTAAACAATCCTTGGGTGTTCTTAGTCATCCACTCTAAACTGTAAACATAAAACAGGAGTACTTAGCATCACTTTAAATTTATGAACACAGAAAAGGATTTGATCATATTATCATCAAAGCAAAACTTTCAATCACAGATACAGTTCATAGACTGGCAACCCTGATGATTCTACTACACCGCATCATTACATTACAGAAAATGTAGTTTTCTGCATGTCCCAGTGCATCCACACAGCCAAAGCTCAAAAAATAGGAATTATATTTGGTGGTCAGCAAGGTACTGAATGCCATTTGGTAGCACTTAGTTAAGACGGTTGTGAAACTACTACTCTCCCACAACAAAGATGGCTGGCAGTCATGTGACTGCCCTTAGTCAAGATGGCAGTGAACCTGTGGCTCCACCCTCTTCATTCCAAAGCCAACATGGCAGTCAATCAGCCACCTGTTCTAAGCTGTCATCAGAGCTGGTATTGCTGTCATTGTCACTGGCCGAAACCATGCATGGATGAGAAGGAGGTGGGATAGAGGGGGGAGGGGTAGGCAAGCCCTGGAGCCTTGTGTGCAGAGAGCCCTAGTAGGATGTGGAGGAGGGGAAGAGACTCAAGCGCAATCCGCCCCCCCTTAAAAAAAAAAAAAAAAAAAACCTGGATAAAGGCAGCGGTGTCTGTGGGAATGGAGGTTTAGACTCAGTGTCACCCATTTTAGCAGCGTTTGCCAGAATCCCAAGATTATGGAAGTGGCCTGTAATCAATACCCTGGGATTAGACAGTTTGGGCGGGGTAACCTACAATCAACCGGTTCCACAGCAAAAGACTCCCCCAGAGCAAAGACCTGGTCTTTGTTTTGGACAGACTGGCTCTGGCCCTTGGCTTGACAGAATAAGTGCAAGGGATCTCAGACTCAGGAAGAGGCAGCTGGTATCTTCTGGCATCAGCTGGGAGATGGGTCACTCTCCGAGTCCAAAGTTGCCTCGGGCTGAGAGGGAGATAGGAGGAGAGAGGCGGTCCCCGTGTGGCCCTGGAGCACCAGCCTGGGTTCTCAAGCCCTCCAGGGTTTCCAGGCAGAGAAAGATGGTGGATTGAATCATGTGGGGAAACAAGAGGTCAAGGGAGAGGCCTCCTGTGTCAGGCCTGCCATGGCCTACAGGGCTAGGTGGAGCTCAGCTTCTCCGCAGTGAGATGAGCTAACTACAAGAGAAAGTTATAGCATACAAATGCAGGGTTATTGGAAGCAGCTCTCAGCTGCCATGCAGGGGACGCAGGGAGAGAGAGAGCGAGAGAAGAGAAGAAAAAGAGTAGGAGAGATACAGAAAGAGAGAGGAGAGCGAGAGGAAAGAGGGGGGAACCAAAATGTCTGGATTATAATATAATAAAGGGCCGCTGGGAGAGGGGAAGCCCTGCCCCCGGGCTGGGGAATTCAGGGTGGAGGGCAGGGTATGCCAGCCATGCCCCATAGCAGGTAGGGACCTAAGGACGTCTAAAAGCAAACAACAGGGTTTCTTTGGCTGTCCCGGAACTCACTCTGTAGACCAGGATGGCCTCTCACTCACAGAGAGGTGCCTGCCTCTGCCTCCTGAGTGCAGGAATTGAAGGCATGCACCACCATTCCCTGGCCACTGTTATGTATTGTAATATAAATATCCGATATTCAGGATATCTGGTATGCAACCCTGTCAAAGGGTTGTTCAACACCGCCCCCCCAAGGGGTCATGACCCACAGGTTGAGAACAATTGTCCTAACAGATCCATAACAGTTGATGTGAATGATGCAGCAATGGGAAAAATCCTAACAAAAATAAACCTGAGCAATGGACAGATTCACTGCTGAATTCCGCCAAGCTCGAAAGAAGAGGGGCACCAATGCTCAAATTGTCCATGACACAGACATAGAAAGTCCTGCCAAACCCATTCTACAAGGCCAGGATGACTCTGATACTAAGATTGGATAAGGAAAATTGATTTAGGCCAGTTTCCCTGATGAATATAGATACGAAAATTCCCAATTAAATTCTTGCCAAATATAGTCAAGAACATACTGAAAATATATACTATGATTTAGTTGGTCTCATTCCAATAATGCAAGTTTGGTTCAATATATGCAAATCAATACATGTAATAGAGCACATAAAAACACTTAAGGACATATTGATAAGAGCACAAACAACCTTTGAGGAAATTCAGCATCACGTCATGATTAAAAACCCCGAAGAAACCAGAAACAGAAGGAACATATCTCAACATAATAAAGGGCAGGTGGAACAAACCTATAGCCAAGTTCTTACTAACTGGGAAAACTAAATGGGAAACTGAAAGCGTTTTCTCCAGAATCTGGAGTGAGACAAGGATGAGCACTGTCTCTATTTTTGTCCGCTGTAGTGTTGAAAGGCTTAGACAGAACAATAGCAGAAAGACAGGGCTGAATACAGCTCAGTGACTAAACGTGTTCACTACCACGGAGTCACTCAAGACCACCAGAAAACATAGATACTTATGATATGATTTGTAACAGTAGCAAAATTACAGTTACAAAGTAGCAATGAAAATAATTTTGTTTAGCCGGGCATGGTGGCGCACGCCTTTAATCCCAGTACTGGGGAGACAGAGGCAGGTGGATCTCTGTGAGTTCGAGGCCAGCCTGGTATACAAAGCGAATCCAGGACCGTCAAGGCTAACACAGAGAGACCCTTTCTCGAAAAACCAAAAATAAATAAATAAATAAATAAATAAATAAAAATAAATAATAATGATGATAATTTTGTTTGAGAGTCATTACAACATGAAGAACTGCAATTAAATCACTGCAGCATTAGGAAGGTTGAGAGCCACTGATGTACATATACGTCTTATGACTGAGCAAAACTCATCAACTCAAAATGAATCAAAGGGGGCTGGAGAGATGGCTCATCGGCTAAGAGCACTGGCAGCTCTTCCAGGGAACCCCAGTTCAGTTCCCAGCACCCACAAGGCAGCTCCCAGCTGTCTGTAGCTCCAGTTCCAGGGACTCCAACTCCCCACGCATGCACGCAAAACACCAATGTGCATAAATTAAAAATAAATAAATAATTTAAATAATAAATTAAATCACTTAAATAAAGTAGTGTTTAAATGTTTTTTAAAAAATAGATCAAAGTCTCAATGTAAGACCTGAAATTTAGTGACTGCTTAAGAAAAGCATACGTAAAATATGTCAAGATACAGGCAACATGCAAGGCTTTCTGAGAAGAAGTCTAATAGGGCAGGAAATAATCTCAAAAACTGATAAATGGCATTGCAGGAAACTTGAAAACTTCAACCTAACAAAGGAAGCAAGCAGTGGAGTGTTAAAGTTGCTTTTGTTGTTGTTGTTGTTGTTGGTGGTGGTGGTGGTTTTTTTCAAGACAGGGTTTCTCTTGTGTAGCCTTGGCTGTCCTGGACTCGCTTTGTAGACCAGGCTGGCCTCGAACTCACAGCGATCCGCCTGCCTCTGCCTCCCAAGTGCTGGGATTAAAGGCATGCGCCTGGCTCTACCAGGCACTCTTAAAGCCAAATTTTCTGAATGCTGGAATTTCCAATCCTGTTTTTATTTCCTTCTTCTCATTTACCTTTTGTGTGGGGTGGGGTGTGGGCGGGGCGGGTTGTGGGGCTGAAGCTGGAGACGTGGTTCATTGATTAAAATTATGCAATGCTTTTGCAGAGAATCCAAATTCAGTTCCCAGCATGTAGGTCAGGAAACTCATAACTGCCTATAACTCCACCTCCAATCTAGCACCTTCCTCTAGCCTCTGTGGGCACCGGAGTTCATGTACACATAGCCCACACAAGTACTCATAAGTAGTAATCTTAACTCGTGTGTGTGTGTGTGTGTGTGTGTGTGTGTGTGTGTGTGTGTCTGTCTGTCTGTGTAGAGATCGGGTGAGTGGATGTTATGCTTCACAGTCTAGGCTGGTCTGGAACGCCAAGTTCTCTTTCCTCAGCCCCTGAAATATGCTTACAGCATGCATCACTCTTCCACTTTACTTTTTTTTCATCCTTGTTATGAATAGCATACTACATGTGCTGCAATTTATGTCCAGCTAGGAGTGTGTGTGTGTGTGTGTGTGTGTGTGTGTGTGTGTGTGTGTGTGTATGTTGGAAGGTGGGAAGTGATCTTATAATAACGTAGACACTAGAACAACGACAATCTTAGGACTCTCATAAATCTGGAATGAATTGCACCAGTCTCTTTTATTGATGGCTATTCCAAGGCACGGTAGCCCTTTGTGTGCACAGATCAGCTACACTACTTACAGTACCACAGTGACTGTTCAACAATCTTTGAGTGAATGAGTAATTATCCCCTTAGAAATCCCACTTCTGTTTATTTTCTTAAATAGTGCACTTTAAAGGTTACAAAATACTGATTTTTTTTTTTTTTTTTAATTCTTAACCTCTAGATTCTGGAAATATATGTTTTTCACATCTTTCGCAATCAATAATGTTACCTTCTTTGGTCATCTCAGCTATATGGCAAATGTCACTTTTTATTTGTATTGTTTTTTTGTGTAATTTTTTTGATGGCTAGTGTACTCTAAATGTTTTTCTCATATGTATGTCATTTATTTTTATTTTTGTGTAATTCATTAGTTGTGTTCTTTTGTTTCATATTCATATTAAGTGCTGGGATTAAAGGTGTGACCCATCATGGCCGGCTGCTCCTCAGCTTCCTGGTTTTTAGAAGCTCTCTTTCTGCACGACGGTAACTAGTATGATATGGCCCATACACCTAGGGAACCAACATGGTCAGCTGCATTTCCGGTCATGTTCACTATTCGAAGCCCCCTGCATGCTCTGTTAGAGGTCATCTCTCCTCCTCGTGGCTTCCGAACTGCTCGTGATTGCCCAAGAATCTTAGGAAGCTTACCCAGCAGAAAGAGACACAAAGTCCTCATCTTTTCCAGTCCCCTTGGACTCTGGGCCTTTGCACTTTCAGATAAAATCTCCTGAGCTCTCTCTAGATAGGCAGGACATGAGAGCGTTGCTCGTTTCTCCTAAAGCCTCGTTACTCGGGAATGGGGTATCTACTCTGCATACCTTATAGAAACACACATCTCAAAAGGGTCTCTTAGCATCTCCTCACAAGTCAATGGATGTCTTCTAAAATTATGTCTTCTTTGTTGTTGTTGTTGTTGTTGTTGTTGTTGTGTGTGTGTGTGTGTGTGTGTGTGTGTGTGTGTGTGTGTATATATATATATATATATATATATACTTTTATAGGCTTTGAGAGAAAAATGACACAGCAGGCAAGATTTGAACCTTGGCAGCAACAGGGAAGCAGGCTGTGGAGGAGAGGAAGAGAACAGAAAGAGCCAGGCTGGCATGGTCCGCAAGGGAGGCAGCGATGACAGTGAGCAGCTGCAAGGCAGAGGGAGTCAGCTCCGGTGAAAGAGCCACTACACACACAAACGTGGGGTGGGGGAAGGCACACACACATGATAAATGTCAAAAACAAACAAACAAACAAACAGCTTTAGACATTATTCTAATCTTAGTTGGCTATTTCATTCCAAATTTCTTCTGGAGGGATATGTCCTGTTCTGGGAGCCCACTTTCAGTTTTCTCATCTTGGAGATGGTGCGGAGGCCCATCTTCTTGCTGGGTCTGTTCACCAGGAGGACAAGGCTTCATTAGCAAGTTAAGTGGTAAGCGTCTGCTAATTATTTTGATGTGCTTGTTCGTGTTGACAGAGTCAGGTACCAGAACTCGGTTTCCTCCAGGACAGGCAGCTGTTTCTCACCCTTTTATTGTTCTAAGATCTCTGGGATCTTGGTGTCTCTCTGCGGAACTGGTTGTCACTTACCCTTTATTTGGAGGGGTAGTGCTGCCTAAAGGTCTTCAACAGCAGGGCTTGGGGAGCCCCTCATGTCCCCTGAGCCTGCAGCTGGGCCTAATGACAGACATCACGCCAGTGGGGACTTGACTTAGGCCCTCCTCAAAGAGTTTTTTGTTTGTTTTCAAGACAGGGTTTCACTATCTAGCTTTGGCTGGCTGTAAGTTTGCTATGCAGACCAGGCTGGCTTCAAATATCCTGCCTCTGCCTCCCGAGTACTGAGATTAGAGGCATGGGCTGCCATGCCCAGCTAAAGAGGGTTGGTTTTTTGTTTTTTTGAAGAGTTTTTAAGTACCCTTGAACTTACAATGTAGCGAAGGATTACCTTTAACTCCTGCTCTCCCTCCTTCTACCTCTCAGGTCCTGTGATTATAGAGACACGCCTATGATTACAGACATGCCTAAGAGCCTAGGATCCAACCTAGCGTTTTGTGCATGTTAGGCAAACTCTCCATTATCTAACTTATATCCCCAGACCTGGTACATGTTGACTTTTCCCCCCACTATGGTCTTCGGGGTTTTTTGTTTTTTGTTTTGTTTTGTTTTTTGAGACAGCGTTTCTCTGCGTAGCCTTGGCTGTCCTGGGCTCACTTTGTAGACCAGGCTGGCTTCAAACTCACAGAGATCCGCCTGCCTCTGCCTCCTCACCCAGCTTAGTTTTGTTTAAAAACTTGCATATCTATGTGTCGCCTATGCATCTATGTATCTATTTGTTATCTATGTACGTATGTATATATATATATATATGTGTGTGTGTGTGTGTGTGTGTGTGTGTGTGTGCCCATAGGCTAAATTATCTAAGCACATTTGTACAAAATGTACTTGACCACTGATTGACACACCCCTAACCTTTCTCTTCCCCATTTATTTATTTATTTATTCATTTATTTTGTGTGTGTGTGTGTGTGTGTGTGTGTGTGTAAGACAGTGTGACTTTGGGGAGTCAGTTCCCCTCTTCCATTATGTGTATTCCAGGATTAAACTCAGCGCTTAGGGCTGCAGGCTTGGCAGCAAGCACTTTCACTCACGGAGCTCAACAGCTCCTCTCAGTTTTTTTTTTTTTTTTTTTTTTTTTTTTTTTTTTGATTTTTCGAGACAGGGTTTCTCTGTGTAGCCTTGGCCATCCTGGACTCACTTTGTAGACCAGGCTGGCCTTGAACTCACAGCGATCCGCCTGCCTCTGCCTCCCGAGTGCTGGGATTAAAGGCGTGCGCCACCACGCCCGGCTCCTCTCAGTTTTTTAAGAAGGGAGGCATAAACCTGTGTTAACTTTATTTTAATGTGTATGTGGGAGGGTGGGGTGTCAGGTGTATGCGTGTGCATGTGTGTGTGCGTGTGTGTGTGTGCACCCACATGTGCCTGTGTGTAGATGCTCTTGGAGGTCAGAAGACAGCATCAGACCCTCTGGACCAGGCTGGAGTTGTGTGCCTGTTGTGTGACCATGTGGGTCTGAGTCCTTGGCAAGCGCAGCCGGTGCTCCTAACTGCTGAGCCATTTCATCAGCCCTGTACTCACATCCACGGTCTTAGCTTTTGTCTGTCGGTTTTACGTCATCCAGACATTTCCCATGCCAGATTTATCAGAAACATCTACCCCAAACCTCTTCTTGCATTTTAATGTTCCGTCCTCTCAGCTTTCCAAAAAGCATTTGGTGAAGCAGTGAGGTAGGTAATGTTCCCAACACTCGGGAGGTAGAGGCAGGCAGATCTCTGTGAGTTCGAGGCCAGCCTGGTCTACAAAGCGAGTCCAGGACAGCCAAGGCAACTACAGAGAGAACTCATCTTGAAAAGCCAAAGAGAGAGAGAGAGAGAGAGAGAGAGAGAGAGAGAGAGAGAGAGAGAGAGAGATAGGTAATGTTCCAAATTTATGTTCGCTGTACATGAAAATCCAGCTGTATGATTCTGTATCTCATAATTTAACTCTTCTCATGATCTGACAATAATAATTTTCTCACAGCAAATAATTACATAACTTTATTTCCTTTTTTTGTTTTTGTTTTTGTTTTTTGAGACATGGTTTCTCTGCATAGCCTTGGCTGTCCTGGAACTCATTCTGTAGACCAGGCTGGCCTCGAATTCAGAGATTTTCCTTCCTGTTGCCTCCCAAGTGCTGGGATTAAAGGTGTGTGCCATCACGCCCGGCACAACTTTTATTTTTATCTAACTAATTCATTTTGTAGGGTCGAGGATTGAGCACAGGGCCTTGAACATGTTAGGCAAGCAGACTATCACTGAGCTTCATGCCTGTCCTTTTTATACTTTTTATTTTGAGACAGGATCTCCATAAGTTGCCGTGTTGCCTCTGAATTTAGGTTTCTCCTATCTTAGCCTTCTAAATGTGCTGGGATTATAAGTGTGTGCCACTATTCCTAAATCCATGATTTTGTTTACTTAAAAAAAATGTATATGGGTATTTTGCCTATATGCATGTGTGTGGACCACATGCATGCCTGGTGTCATGGGAGAACAGAAGACTACATCACGGATGCTCCTGAGCCATCATGTGGGTTCTGGGAATCAAATCTGGGTCCTCTGAAAGCAGAGCAAGTGCTTTTTTTTTTTTTTTTTAAAGATTTATTTATTTATTATTAAAATGTATTTAGTGCTCTGCCTGCATGTACACCTGCACACCAGAAGAGGGAGTCAGATCACATTATAGATGGTTGTGAGCCACCATGTGGTTACTGGGAATTGAGCTCAGGACCTATGGAAGAGCAGCCAGTGCTCTTAACCGCTGAGCCGTCTCTCCATCTCCACAGCAAGTGCTCATAAGTGCTGAAACATTTCTTCAGACACCATGACTCTATTTTTCACATAAAAGCTTATCTCTAGGTCAGGTATTGGCAAAAGTTTTATTTGGCAAAGGCCAAAAACAGAAAACACTTTAGTCAAAACACAAGATAAAAAAAAAAATTCTATAGTGGGCTTGGAGAGATAGCTCAGTAGTTAAGAGCATCTGTGTCTTTTGTAAAGGACCTGGGTTTGGTTCCCAGCACCCATATGGTGCCTCACAACCATCTTAAATTCAGTTCCAGGGGATCTGATGACCTCTTCTGACCTCCATGAGCTCATGCAGGCAAAACATTCACAAACATAAAATAAAAATAAATAAAAAGGATATTCTACAGTAACTATATAATAAGAACACAGCGGCTAATCTTGAGGTTACACTTGATTGCATTGAACACGTAGGAGATAAGGGAAGCTCATTTCTGAATGTTTCCATGAAGATGTTTTCAGAGACCATTAGATGACAGATGGTGCTGATCAAATGGTTTGTTTCATTGATTGATTCCAAATAATGCATTATTGGGGGAGAGACGTAAAATTCCACTAGCCCAGGCAAGGTCATCCTTGGGCTATTTCCTGCCCTAATCCATTCTCTCCATTTCTGCTTCCTGTCTCAGATTATAAACTACTCTAACAGGGCTTCCCACCACACTGGAAACTTCTGGAAATGTGCGCCAAAATAAATCCTTTCTCCCTAAAGTTGTTTAAGTCACACATTGCTGTTAATTTAAAAGTATGATCCAATAATGCTTATTATTAGGCCTTTAATTATTATGGTGGTAGTTTCTAACCCATTATCAATCAATAAAAGACAACTGTTATATTTTAGAATAGCCTGGGTTCACCTAGGGCAGGGCAGATATTAATATCCTAAACTACCTTCCATATCTCCCTGCCCCCATCCCATGCCATCTGCTTCTAATAATTTCTGTCGAGCTAACCGCCCCCCCCCCCATCCATAATCCCAAGTACTTGCTAACGCTCTTCATCTGGACCAAATCCTCCATCCATGATGGCCAAGTGCTTCCTACTCCACCTCGCCCATGGTGGCGGCTTCCTTCCTTCTCCTCTTCCTCTCTTCTCAAGATCCTCTCTGTCCACAAAGCCCGCAAACCTTAGCCAAGTCTATCCCTTTTGCCTGGCCCAGGTGTGTTGGTTTTTTATTGGTCAAACAGGAGTAAGTTTTTAGGCAAGGTTACAAACATCATTTTAGGGTATGTGAGTCTGCTCATTTGGGCAGCACCAGACCAACCCCCAACCGTCAGGTATTTTGATCACAGTGACAAAAAGCCCAATTACTAGGAGGAAAATCAAAGTGCCACCTTTATGTATGTGTGGTGTTGGGTGTGGAAGCCAGTGCCTATAGCAGGCTAGGGAACTGTTCTACCAGGGAGTTATACTCCAAGCCCTCAGTTCTGTGCACAGCACTGAAAAATGTAATCAATCAATCGATCACTTTTTTGGTGGGCCTATCAACACTTTGTTTAACTGGGACTCACTGTGTTTCCCATTACCAGATTTTTTTTTTTTTTGTTTTTTTTTTTTCGAGACAGGGTTTCTCTGTGTAGCCTTGGCCATCCTGGACTCAGTTTGTAGACCAGGCTGGCCTTGAACTCACAACGATCTGCCTGCCTCTGCCTCCCGAGTGCTGGGACTAAAGGCGTGCGCCACCATGCCCGGCTCCATTACCAGATGTTAACTATTTGCGTATTAAACCATTATTCCCCTCCGGAAGCACACAGAAATAGGCTGCAGTCTGATTTGGCCTATGGGTTGTATGTAGCTTGTTGTTTAAGACACAGTCTAATGCAGCCTAGGCCAGCCTCAAACTTGCTATGTAGTTGAGGATGGTCTTGAACTCTCAATCCTCATGCCTCTATCAACCAAGTTCCAGGATGTAAGAGTCCCCACTGCAATAAGCTCTAACTGCTTTACAATACTGTTTCTTACAAAATATCTTGCATAGGAGAAATACATTTGGAAGAGCTGGGCGTGATGGTGCACATCTTTAATCCCAGCACTTGGGAGGCAGAGGCAAGTGGATCGCTGTGAGTTCGAGTCCAGCCTGGTCTACAAAGTGAAACCAGGACAGCCAAGATAACATAGAGAAACCCTGTCTAGGGGGAAAAAAAAGAAAGAAAGAAAGAAAAGAAAAAGAAAGAAGAAATACATTTGGCTGGGCAGTGGTAGAGCTCACCTTTAATCCCAGCACTCAGGAGAACAGGCAAGCAGATCTCTGAGTTTGAGGCCAGCCTAGTCTACAGAGTGAGTTCCAGGACAGCCTGGGCTAGAAACCCTCTATTTAAAAACCAAAAACCTAGTAATGGGGGACACAGAACCTGAACCAGGCATCTTCTGTAACCAGGCGAGGCCACAAGTGGAGGGAACCGGGATACCAACCAGTCACAAAACCTCTAGCCTACAGTTTGTCATGCCTGCAGGCTGTGCCGGGACTGGAGCCTAGCATAATCATTGTCAGGGAGACCAGAGAGACTTCATCCAGATTGAAGCAGATGCAGAGTCCCGCAGCCAAATGTTAGGTGGGGCTTGGGGAGTTTTTAGGAGAAAGGGGAGGAAGAATTGGAGGAGCTAGGGAAATGTTGGATGGGCTTTCAGAGAGCAGGGAGCCTGTAGGGGTCTGACCTAGGTCCACTGCATCTATGCTATGGGTGTGTAGCTTGATGTTATTGTGGGATTCCTAACAGTGGGGACCAGAGCTGTCTGACTTTTTTTTTGCCTGCTTTTATGACCATTTTTCTCCCACTGGGTTGCCTCATCCAGCCTTGATGTGAAAATATGTGCCTAGTTTTATTGTAGCTTGTTCTGCTGTATTTGGTCGATGTCCATGGAAGGTCTGCCCTTTTCTGAGGGGAGATGAAGTGGGGTGGGGGGTCGTATCTGGGGGAAAGGGGAAGTGGGGGAGAAAGCCTGTGGGTGGAGGGAGGGGAACTGCAGCCAGGATATAATACGTATTTTATAAAGAAATTAAAATATAAAAAAATAAATGCATTTACATAATGAAGTCTATTATCTCAAAATTAGGGTTTATGTTACTGATTGAGCTTATTGATGACTGAGAAGCATATCTAACAAAGACAGTTGCCCAAGAGAGGAGCCTTTCTGAGATGAGACATAAAGCTTGAGTAGGTGTGGTGGGGGTGGTCAGAAAATGTACAGGATCCCTAAGGCCAGTGGTGTGTGGCACAGAGATGCCACTGGAACTACAGAGGGAGCCAAGGGAGACCTGGGTGCTTAGAGACCTGCGCAGATGATCCGAGGCCTTGGAAGCATTTGATGGTTTTCTTTTTCACGTTAAGAGCAATGGGGAGACATGGGACGGGTGGTTGGGGAGGTAGGGACCAGTTTCCTCCTAGAAATGATGGCAGCTTGGATGAGGATTTCAGAGGAGACTGAGCACAGAGATGAAGTCAGTATTCTCCTGAGGGTAGAAAGTTAATTTAAGATGGTGACTGTGGAAATAGAGACAAATGGAGAGATGTGGACGAATGTTTGGGAATTCAAACTTCAAATAATGGATAATACATTTTTGCTTTGTTGTTTCGAGATAGGGTGTCTAATTCATGTTTCTTCTCCTTTTGCCTTCCAAGTGCTGGGGTTACAAGTGTTAGCCTACAACTCCTGCAGGAAGGAGACTGAACAGGAGGAGTCCGAAACTGTATGTTGCAAGCATGACACATTCTATACATATTTAATATAGAAAAAAGTATCATTTAAAAATTCTTAAAAAGTTTACTTTTTTGGTATGAATGCTTGCTTGCATATACACGTGCACACTGTGTGCATGCCCTGCATAGGCCAGAAGAGGGCGTCATGCCCCTGGAACTTCAGTGAAAACCCACTGTGAGCTGGTAGCTGACCCAGGGTCTTCTGGAAAAGCTTAAGTGCTCTTAACTGATGGGGCATCTTTCCACCTCCTTTAGATTTTTTTATTCATGTGTATGCATGTATGTGAGTGTCTGTTGTGTGTGATCCTGGAGGCCGGAAATAGGCATCTCTGCCTGGAGCTGGAGGAACAGTCCATTATGAGCTACCCTGGGCAGGCCTGAGAATTGAATTCTGTTCCTCGGGAAGGACACCAGTATCCTTAATGGCCGAGCCATTTCTACAGCCTTCAGTATTTATTTCTAAATGATCTTTCTACTGTAACCAGTGAATAATAACCATTCGCTGCGATGGGGGAATGTGGGGGATGAGGGGCATCTGCATGGGGAATGTGAGTCTTCAACATGCTGAATTTGTGGAGCCATTCATCAAGGAGAAAAAAGGCACTACCCAAAGGGCCTAGACTTCAAAGGACAGACCTGGACTGAGATAAAACTTTGGGAGTTGTCATTGTATCAGTGGTGGATGAACTTGTGCCATGAATGAATTTGTCTAGGGAAAAATGATTGAGAGGAGAAACTACAGCCAGGAGTTGAGAAACTTCAACATTTAATAACCGTGCACATGAAAATGTAGCGTCGTAGGTCTGTCTGTTCAAATTGTCCATATTCTAATGAAAAGCTTGTCTTCAGGCTTCCTACAAGTATGAGTTTTTGAGGAAGCAGCCACAGCGTACATTTGACCTCTGGAAGGACAGAGTCTGAGCAGTTGAGCTGTCATGAGGACCTATGGGACTGACTCCCAATACAAATGCTGACAGCATGGCTTGGGTGGGCTTCTCTGCTTGGCAGCATGATATATATATTGACACACTCCATTCCTGGGGGAACTAATGTAACTCTAAAACAAGGGGACACCTGGAAACTTTGAGCCTGTTTTCTTTTCTTTACTTTCGAGTGCTAGAGAGGGCACTCCACAGTCTTTCTCTGAGTCCTCCCAATATTTGCCTCCAGGGGAGGCCAGAGAGTCATTACAGAAGAGGTGTCTGGGAGAACGAAATATGGTAATATTTTCTCCAAAGTCCTCCTAATCCTCTGGCTGCTGCTGAGAATCTTCTGGTAGAAGAGGTAGGAACTTTAGCTCTCATCTGCAAGATCCTCCATGTCTGCATCCTGGGGGGCTTTTTATCTTTTGTCATCATATGGGCTGTGGCTCACTAGTCTTGGTTGACTTGGAGTAAGTTTTCACTTCCATGGCTGCTTTTTCTTTCTGGGCAAAGCAGATCTGCGGCAGGACTTTCCTGTGCTTCTTCCTAGGGAGTATGATGTTGGCATGTGCACTGGATGCCTGCTTCTTGAGGTGGTGCCTGGTAGTCAGCCTGGACCACCTGGCACTTCTGTCCCTAATCCCTGCTCAGCACACTACTGCACTTGAAGAACTTCTTCGGTTCCATCCAGGGACAACTGACCTTTCCTCCTGGAAGAGCCATAGCTACACTCCTTGAGCCTTTTCTCTACCGGACTTTGCCCTCCATGTCTTTTGCCATTGATGTTTTTTTTTTAATCTATACCTGTCAACTTTAACAACGTATAGCAGACTTTTGCAGTTCTGTAGGTTCATTCAGCAAATCACTGAGACTAAAGATGGTACTGGGGGTCTCTGACACAGTGTGTAGCATAGGGACAGCAGCTCAAGTGGCAGGAGAGTCAGGAGAGGGTCATGTCAGGAGAGCCAAGGAAGTGATTCTGGAAGAGGAGAGGGCAACAGTGTCATAATGCCTTGAGAAGACAATGAAGGTTAGGAGTCAGACAGGTGCACTGAGTGCAAAGATATGGAAATAAACTACAATGTTGGTGAAAGCAGTCTTCGTAATGCTGATATGACTGGAAACCTGGCCAGAGGGGACTCAGGAATGAGTGGGATATGGCAAAATACAGAGACAAGCATGTGGGAAAAAAACCAAACAAACCCTGAAAGTTAATTACATTCATATTTATGATAAAAGTGCATCAAAACTGTTTGGTTTTTGTTGTAGTTGCTCTGTTTTGTTTTTTAAATAAGGGTTCCCCTTTTTTCATATCCTTTCCAACATTTCAGTTTCTTGATGACTGCCATTTTGACTGGGGTGAAATGGCCTTGCAAAGTAGTTTTAGTTTGCATTTCTCTGATGACTATGGAAGCTGAACATTTTAAAAATAGTTATTGATCATTTATTTGTCTTTCTTTCTTTTTTTGAAAGTATCTATTCATTAGTCCATTTGATGACTGGCCAGTTTAGTTGCTTGGTATTTGTTTTTTTTCAGTTTTTGGTAAATTGTGGATATTAGCCCCTTGTTGGATGTATAACTGGTAAAAGTTTTCTCCTATTCTGTATGCTGTCTTTGTGCTCTGATAGTTTTCTTTGCTGTGTAGAAACTTTTTAATTACATATACTCTCCATCTGTTGACACTTGGGGCTAGTCTTGTTATTGTTCTGTTCAGAGAGTTCATGCCTAGCCTAACGGTTATTTAATAGCCTAAGATAGTGAATTTGTACTATTAAAAACCTTTACAATGGCCATACTATTTGAGTTAGCAATTCCATTTTAAAAAATATTCAGAAGAGTCTGGTGTGGTGGTGCACTCCTTTAGTCCTAGAACTCCAAAGGCAGTGGCAGAGGCAGGTGGATCTCTGTGAGTTCAAGGCCAGCCTAGTCTATAAAGCCAGGACAACCAGGGCTCTGTTACACAGAGAAACCCTGTCTAGAAAAACAAAACAAAAAATCAGAAGAAATAGAGACATGTAAAATATGACCACAGAACTTATCACAGTATTGTTTTTCAATTAAAAAAAATAGAAACTACCTTATTGTTTAGCAGGAGATAGCCAGTGCACTATAATACACTCATGTAGTACTTAAAATCTACTTATTGTCTAAAGTAGGACACATCTTACTAACTGCAAGAGTTAGAAATATGTTTGAAAGCAATTTGTAAGTTAGAAAGTTTCTGCTTAAATGCTGTTGTATTTATTACTGGGATACCAATGTACTCCTTAGTGATCTTGGAAATACAGAAAGGCTGATAATGATTCAGTGCAGAACGCCTATCTGTCCTCATTCTTTTTGATATTTGTGGTTGTCAAACTTAGTGACTGAGTGACTGGAAGTTAAAGTGTTCTTCACCCATCAAGAGACAAGCTTCCTGCAACAAACCACACCTCCTAATCCTTTCAAGCCGGGCCTTCCCCTGGCGACCAACCATTCAATTAAATGAGTCTATGGGGGGCATTTTTATTTAAACCTGCACAAGTCTTATCTCATGCTCTCCTCCTTTCTTTGTTCAAGCCATTCCAGCCACACTGACTCCAGGTTGCTCCTCTACTAAACCGAGAAAACCTATTTGCCTCAGGCCCTTTGTATTTGCCACCTGTCCCCCTATCTGGAACTCTCTTGTGCAAGCCAGGCTTCTTCACCTCATCAACAGAGCCCTTGCTCAGTCAGCACTAATCCTTCACATCTTCCTTAGTTTTACTCCACAGCACTTAGCACCCCCTGACACACTACCCACGTTCATTCATTACATCGCCAGCTTCTTGAAGGCAGGGAGCTTCTTCCTTCGTTCCTAGTGTTTGTTTCTAACACATAAGAGGTCATCAGAACATTTGAAGGAATTAATGAAAAAACGTTTTTCTGTGAATTCAAATAAACACACGAATACATTTCCTGCAATACTATCTACTGTCCAGGATGGACTTCTGAGACTAACATTCAAACAGCTGTTGAGCTCACATACATTTCCCCTCTCCCTACAAAGCCTAAGCTGGCCTTTAACTCAACAGTCTTCCAGCAGGTGACTACAGGTGGGCCCTGTATCACATTACACTTGTATGCAGCACTGGCAAAGTGGCGGTTTGATGGCAGCCTAAGGCAGAGGCCCGATCTCAGAAAAATAAAACCCTCTCAGCAAGCTTCTGATACTGAGGTTGTGAGGACAGTCGGGTAGCTCACCTGGGGACGCCGAATGAGACTCTTAGAATATAATATTGACTAGAAACGTGGTCTCCCAAACTGGCACAGCGGCCGCTGGGGCTTTTCAACATTCATCTGCTTTCCAACTTCCTGATTCTGTTCTGGGGTGTGGCCCTGGCATCTCTGTTGAGAAAAAGCTCATTTGATTGGCCCTCAGGTATGTGGCAACGTTGGAGAATCACCTTAGGAAGCTAAAAATAGATTTTTAAGAGACTTCTTTCTCACCGGAGGAGCCTATTTCTGGAGACCTTTGGGTGTGTTTGTGTGTGTTGGGGGGGGCTGTGGGGTGCTCTGCGCAGCCGCTCTCTGGAGTCACAGCCCTCTAGAGAACGCGGTCCATTAGCACCCAGCAAAGACCCAGGTGGTCTGCACCTCCTAGCCAGGAGGCCTCCGCGTCCGAGCGCGCGACAGGTGAAGCTTCCGCGGTGGCGCGCCCGTCGCTGGGGATGGCGTCGCCGAGGAGACGCTCGTTCGTGGGGCGAACGCGGCCCGGCCTCCTACCCTAGCACGCTTTCCCTCCCTTTTCCCCGCACCACCGCCGCTTGGGCGCTAGCAGCCGATTCCGCGCTATAGAGACCCAGCTCCACCAGTTTCAGGCTTTAAAACGCTCCTTTCGAGTTACAGAGTCCTGACTGTTTCGCAACGCACCACGCCGAGGCGCGGAGCACCACCGCGGACTGTTCCGCGTGCGCGCGCGGCCAGCCAGAGTTCCCGCCTCCCCCCTCCTCCCGGAGGACGTCGGTGCGTGCGTGCTCGCGCCCTCACCTCCCGCCGCGCGACGCGAGGGCGGGGGCGCCGCGTGCGCGCGCGCTCTCGTGTGTTCTGCTCGCTCGCTACCTCGCTCGCTCTCGGCGGCCGCTCTCGCTGTGGCTGCGGCTGAGGCTGGGGGCGGCGGCGGCGGCGCGAGCGGCGGGCGGCGCGGGGCGGTCCGGCGGGTTCAAAGAGGAAAACATGGCGGAAAACAAAGGCGGCGGTGAGGCAGAGAGCGGCGGTGGGGGCAGCGGCAGCGCGCCGGTAACTGCCGGAGCCGCCGGGCCCGCGGCGCAGGAGGCGGAGCCGCCTCTCGCCGCGGTGCTGGTGGAGGAGGAGGAGGAGGAAGGCGGCCGAGCTGGCGCGGAGGGCGGTGCGGCTGGGCCCGACGACGGGGGGGCGGCCGCGGCCTCCTCGGGCTCGGCCCCGGCCGCCTCTGTCCCCGCGGCCTCAGTGGGTTCCGCGGTCCCCGGGGGCACGACATCGACGCCGGCCTCAGCTGCGGCTGCGGCTGCGGCTGCGGCTCCGGCTCCGGCCCCGGCCCCGGCCCCGGCCCCGGCCCCGGCTCCGGCTCCGGGTCCCTCGTCGGGGCCGCCTCTCGGGCCACCAGGCTCGCTCCTGGACACCTGCGCCGTGTGTCAGCAGAGCTTGCAGAGCCGGCGTGAGGCGGAGCCCAAGCTGCTCCCCTGCCTGCACTCCTTCTGCCTGCGCTGTCTGCCGGAGCCCGAGCGCCAGCTCAGCGTGCCCATCCCCGGGGGTAGCAACGGCGACGTCCAGCAAGGTGAGCAGCAGGCCGCACCCGGGAGGGTCTGGTGACGCGGGTGGGGGCGGGGGGGGGTTCCTGAGGGCTGCACGGACGGTGCAGGTGCTGCGAGGTCTCAGAGGCGAAAGCCACGGCCCCGGGGACGGTTACCAGAGAAGCTGCACCGCGGGAGATATGGGGAGGCAGAAGGGAGGGGTGCCGGCAGCAGCGAGGGGCTGGGGGAGGGGATGCTGCTGCGAGGGAGGGTTGAGGCTCTTCTACAGAGGGTGGACTAACGGAGACAGAAAAGGGGTCTGCAAAACCCGCCGTGAGCTGTGTTTTTGGGTGGAAGGGCCTGGTCCGAGAGAGTGTGGTCAGAGAGGGGTCGAGACATTGGAGACCTTGATGTAAAAGAAGGCCCTCGGTGACACCGCGTTGAGAAGCTCGGTAAGTGGTCATAGTTGTGAGGGGCCTGTATGGTTAGGGGAAATCCTTGGGTTTGAGGAGGAAGAAACGAACTTGGGAGGGAAGAGAGTGCTAGGGAGAGTTGGGCTTATGCTCTTTCATTGGTTGCACTTTAATAGGCCCAAGTATTTAGGACACTGTGCTAGGACTGAATAAAATACTCAGTGAGGAGCTCATTCACTCTACTAGGGGAATGCTATGTGACCTGCAGCGGGTAAAGCTAGTCAGTCTTGGAGCATGGTCCTTGACGAGCCATCCCCAGGAAGGGTGGATGATATTCCCAGCACAGGACACTTCTAACAGTTCCAGGTAAAGGATGTGCAAGGGGATTGGTGGAAGTTAGATTCGATTAATGGGCGGAATAGTTAAGGCGCCCACCCTTCCAGTTTCTGAAACTGTTAGCTGTAGATGTGCTTTGGATTTGAGATGCAGTTTTGGAACTTTTTTGTTTCCCTAGAAAGGTCTCTTCTGTAGTACTCTAGCAGGGTCTGGATTGGTATGCTCTCATGGAAATGTTTCCGTATAGAAACTAAATAACCAAATTAATGGGGTAGATAGCATCCTACAACTAATTGAGTTAGGTTTTGTGTGTGACAAGGTTGCTAAAAGGTTTAACATTTCAAAGCTTTTGAATTAATTTTGGAACTGCTGGGAAGGGATTGTGGGCTGTACTATAAAGGGTTGGTTGGGGTTTATCCTGTAGGCTAGAGGACCTTCCTGAAGGGTCTCTTCTATCTTAGGCTGGCCTCAAACTCTTTGTAATGTCTAGGATGACCTTGAACTTGGGATCCTACTCCTTCCTCCTAAGTTTAGGGCTTACAGCCAGCTATATACCACTACTGGTTTTATGCAGTGCTGGGTGATAGAATTGGAGGTTTCCTGTGTGCTAGGTAAGCGCCTGGCCAATTGAGCTAGCTCAACTCCTGAAGTTTTTGTATCAAGAAGAAAAAAAAAATCAGATTTGCAATCCAGAAAAATGACTTAGGGCACTTGGATGGATGAGGCTGGAGGCAAGGCTTCAGGTGGGAGGACCAGTTAGGAGAACCTTGGCATTGATTTAGGCAAGAATTTGTTTGGAATGGGTAGTAAAGACTGACACCAGGTGTTACATAAGGGCACATCTGGTATTAGGGTAGATACTGGCTTTGTGAGAAATGCTGAATTTGGCCTTTTACCTAGGGCCATTTGCTTCTTAGCATTTGGACAAATGAATTATTTCATAGCCGCATGTTTCCTCATTTGTAGACTAGAGACAGATATATACACACTGTAGGGTTGAGAAAACGAAGTGAGAGGAGGTAAAGTGACTAGTACATGGTAGCTAAAAAATGGCAGCCAGTTTATTGTAGAGGAATTTTAATCCAGCAACATGGTTACTCTGGCAAGGGATCACATTCAGAAACTCAGGTCTGTGTGATCCATCTGGACTACAGACACACCCTTAGTATGTATTCAATTTTAATCCCTCTGGCTGGGATATAGACATGACACACCTTTAATCCGTTTGGCTGGAATACAGACATGCCTTTTGTACAGACCTTTAATCCCAAACAATTATGCCTAATTGAGTGACAGACAAAGTGACAAATCAGAGAAAGATTTGACAGAATGAGTCATGAGAACAGAGGAAAGGGAAGCTACTTAAGAGCAGTGCAGAGCCAGTAGAGAGTGGTAGAGTACAGTCCAGGAGTGCAGTAGAGATCATGCAGTCAGTACAGGACAGTTGGGTTGAGTTTGATGTAGGCAGTTCAGTGCAGCTCAGTTCGTGGAGTTCAGAGGCAGTTTGCCCAAGCAGAGCAATTCAGGGAGAAGTGGAGAGAAGCTAATTTTAATCAGTCAGCTTGGAGAAGGGTTTTCAGCTAGAATGTTGGAGCAGTCAGCTAGCGCTCACAACTGGAAAGGGTGAGTTTATTCAGCAGAAAGTCTTGGAGGTTGAAAACATTTAGGCCTAAGTTAGCGGATGGAGGCTGGAAGCTGCAGTCTTCTAGGTCCAGGCTTTCGGAATCTTTCTGGTTGGCCCTAGGCCTAGGGATACTTAGGTAGAAGTGCTCTGGGCTCATCCCAAGCCATGTAGTAGTAAAGCTTGGGTACAGCTCTCATCTCATTCCCCATCAAAGGAAATAAAAACAACATTTACAGCTTGTTACAGCAACTCAGTACAGGTGGCCATAGAAAATGGAGGTGGAGGAGAGCAGTGAGATGACTGTGAAGGAGATGACCGTGGTTGGATGAATTCCAGGGTCCTTGCTTGGTTGGCTGTACCTTTATTTAAATGGATTTCAGGCACACAACACTCAGGTATTGGTGATGGAAGAAGGATTTTTGAAATATTACTGGAACATGCAGGCCCCTTCTTTTTTTGTTGTTTGTTTTGGGGACTGTTTCTCTGTAGGCCTGGCTGTCCTGGAACTCACTCTGTAGACCAGCCTGGCCTCAGATCTGCCTGCCTCTCTCCTCCTCAATGCTGGGGTTAAAGGCATGAACCGCCACAGCCCAGCTAAGAATACAGTTCTGAGCTGCATGTGGTGGCATATATCTGTAGTCCCCACCACTTGGGCTGAGGCATGAGGATTGCTGTTGAGTTCAAAGCCAGCCTGGTTACATAGTGAGTTCACAAGCAAACTCTGTCTCCACATGATAACAGCAACAACAGATAAGTTTTAAAAACTGAGTTTTCGTTGATGGAGATACTAAGAGATAATAGATGTAAAGAGGATATCTGCTTATCCCTTAAGAGCATAGTAAGACACACGAGACTCAGTGTTCCTGTGAAAGCCTGTGTTGGGGACACATTAACTGGGAACCAAAGATGCAGATGCCTGTGATTAACTGAGGGACTGAGGCGACCAAGTTGACTCTCTGAAATTTGTACAGTAGAGAGAATAATCTGTAAATTCCCTCAGTTATTTTCCCCTTTGTTTTTGAAATAAGTGGAAAGGAATAAACAGTCATTTCTTTGTTTATTTTCGAGACAGGGTTTCTTTGTGCATCCTTGGATGTCCTGAACTTGCTTTGTAGACCAGGCTGGCCTTGAATGCCTACCTGCCTCTGTCTCTCCCAAGTGCTGGGACTACAGGTGTGTACCTGCTCCCCGCAAACACAGTCATTTCTAAGTAATGCTGCTTTCTGAAGAGTATCTAAAACAGATGGAATCAGCCATGTCTTTAGGCAGTCTAGAAAGCATTTTGTCAGTAGTAACTTGTGTATGTACCCTTTGCATTTCATAGCACAGTTAAAATCTATTTTTTTACTTGTTTATCTCTTATTTCCTATTAGAAAATTATAGACTCTGTGTTCAATAAATGGCTTTTGAACAAATAAGAATCATCTAGAGTAGTGGTTCTCAACCTTCCTAATGGTGCAATCCTTTATTTTGCAGTTCCTCATGTTGTGATCCCCAACCATAATTTTTTGTTGTTGTTGTTGCTGCTGCTACTTGATAACTGTAGTTTTGCTACTGTTATGAAGTGTGACGTGAATATTTTTGGAGATAGAGGTTTGCCAAAGGGGTTGCGACCCTCAGGTTGAGAACCACTGAACTAAAGGGACAGAAGAGATAGCTCAGTGGTTAAGAGCACTGTGCATTTATGTATTTTGGGAGGGGGGGGGGGGGCGGGAGTTGAATCCAGAGCCTTAATCATTTGAGGCAAGCTCTCTACTACTGAGTTGTACCTGCACCTCTCGTATCTGTACCTTTATTGTTGTTTTTGAAACAGAGCCTCATGTAGTCCTTTCTGACTGGCCACAGACTGATGGTCTTGAACTCCCTGATCCCCCAAGGGCTAGGATTACAGGCATGTGCCACCAGATTGGGCTCTGTATATATGTTTTTAACATGCCCCTCATGTGATTCTGGTGCAGGTAATATTTACCATACTTTGAAAAATCTGTATTTAATTTTTTTTTTAATTAAAATTTTTATCTTATGAGTGTTTTGTCTGCATTATGTGTGTGCCACATGCATGCAGTGTCCATGCAGGTCAGAAGAGGGTATTGGATCCCCGTGAAATGGGATTTCAGGAAATTAGGAGCTGCCAAGTGGATGTAGGGAATTTAACCTAGGTCCTCTGCAAGAGCAGTAAGTGCTTTTAACTACTGAGCCAGCTCTGTAGCCCATGGATTTAAGTATTTTGAGGAACAAGTCTGATTTAGTGTTAGAGCATTGGAAAATCAAACTATTTCATGTTTATTGAATCTCAGTAGTGAGCTTTTAAAAGTGCGTTTGTGACTTAAAAAAATGTTTGGTGCCTTGTCAGGTTGTGTATGTTTAAATCTATAATGTAATAGTAGAAATAAAGATTTTATTGATACATCTAAATAAGAGTTTAAGAGTTTAAGATAAACTCTTAAAGAGGAGACCTACTTGGGTACGTTTGTGATAGTGCAGAGTAAGTTGCGTTGGGTTCTGCTGTCAGTCAGCTGTGTGATACTTAGGAGAGGAAGGCGCCTAGGCATCAGGGCAGCTCTTCTGCACTCTGAGGCTGCTGATTTTGCCCTGTAAAATTCTAAGGTTCTGTTGTTGTCCTGTGACATCAATATACATTGATATTTGGGGTGAGGGGGCTGCAGAGACAGACATAGATGCACTGACTTGCTGTTCATCCTTGGCTGCTTCTCAGCTCTTAGATCTGGGTGTAATGTTCTTACAGTTTCTGGGGGAATGATAGAAGAATTAGCATAAAATGATTTAAAGCCAGACTTTGTGGTCCATGTCTAATCCTGCTGCCCAATTGACCAAGCAGGAGCAAGACATCCTGTTTCAACCTTAAATTTATTCTTTTTTTTTTTTTTTTTTTTTTAAGTTCTAGTCACTGTGTGAATTAAGTGGAAGGGAAAAGCTGGGCATGCTTTGCAGAATAGCACTCTATAGTGTTTCTGACTGTTCACCACAGTTGGTTGAGCTACTCAGAAGTCTTGTGTGTGTGAACCTTGGGATTTATGTCCCAAGAGTACATACACTGGCAGTTCTAGCTTCCGTGTGGCTTACCTATTTGGACACTTACTATCATCATCATCATCATCATCATCATCATCAGATTTACTTTATTTTTAATTACTTGCTTGTATCTGTGTGTAGGTATGTGCATACAAGTGCGGGTGAATCCAGAGACCAGAGACCTTGGATCCCCTGGAGATGGAGTTATAGGCAGTTGTGAGCTGCCTGATGTGGGTGTTGGGAATTGTATGGGTTCTGGAAGAAGAGTATGTGCTCATAATAGTGAAGCTATTTCTTCAACCCCACTTTAAATTTTAATTCTAATTTTTTGAGACAGTGTCTTACATAGTTGAGTCTTGAATTCAGTATGTAGTTGAACATGACTTTGAACTTCTGATCTTCCTGACTCTGCCTCCTGAGTACTGAGATGACAGGCATGTACTCCTGACTTATGTGGTGCTGAGGATTGAATTTAGGGCTTCATGCCTGTTAGGAAAAAATTCTACCGACTTACAGTTTAGCCCTGTTTTTCAAGGGAGGGTCTTGCAATGCTCAGACTGTCCTTGGGCTCAAGTAATTGATCCTCCTGATTCAGTTTCTTAAGAAATTGAGACCTTAGGCTAGGGACCTCTTTGGCTAGCTAAACAGCAGTTCTTTTTTTTTCGAGACAGGGTTTCTCTGTGTAGCCTTGACTGTCCTAGACTCACTTTGTAGAGCCGGCTGGCCTTAAACTCACATCTATCTGCCTGCCTTTGCCTCCCTGAGTGCTGGGATTACAGGCTTGGGCCACCACACCTGGCTCAGCAGCAGTTCTTAAAAGGATGGTCCACAGAATGTGAATGGTGTTATTTTTGAGACCCTTTATGATTTGCAGGGCTAGAACACTTTAAAAAATTAAATAACTACACTGTTACATTATTTGCTTTAGTTATTGTGATGACACAGTGATGGTAAAGAGCAATAAAATTGCTGGCCTCGTAGCATAAGATGGTGGCTTCATGCCTTACTACTGAGATTTATCTCTTACCTAGCCTAAATCATTGTATCCTTACTGCCACTTTGTTAAAGTAGTTCTGAGCTAACTTTTTTTTATTAATGGAAAATAATATGTTAATTAAAAGTGACTGACAGATGATGTTTTCAGGCATGGGTGTTTGGCAGCCATATCTCAAGAATGAATGAATTGAGCCTGTCACTTCTATGAAAACAAATTGCAGTTGTTTGCCAAGGATAAAAATTGAGCTTCTAGATGAAAAATGGAATTTTCTGGCTGTCCTGGAACTCTCTTTGTAGACCTGGCTGGCATCAAACTCACAGAGATCCACCTGCCTCTGCCTCCCGAGTGCTGGGATTAAAGGCGTGCGCCACGCCCGGCTGCTACTTGAGAACTTGATAGAAGAGGATTGCCTGAGTCTACAAGTTCAGGGCCAGCCTGGTTTCAAACCAGTGGAAACTTGACTAGACAACTTAGGTTAAATGCAGGTTAGTGTCTACTAAAGCAGACATCAAAGAGATTGAAAGTTATGTAGCAAATGCCACTCTTAACTATGGATCTGTCTGTCTGTCTGTCTGTCTGTCTATCTATCTATCTATCTATCTGGTACATATTGGATCCATGTCTGGAACATTCCATGCACATGCTTTACCACTGAGTTATATATATATATATCTATAGCTTACACACACACACACACACACACACACATTCTTTTGGAAAATTATTTCTGGTAGTTTTTTTTATGTCTGTGGTTTGTGTATTTGTATGTATGGGTACATGTATGTGCAAATATATGTTCATATGTGTGTGCTTGCCTTTGGAAGCCTGAAGTTTATGTTGGGTGTCTTCCTTGAATACTCCACACTACAGAGTCAGGGTTTCTTGCTGAACTTGGAGATTGCCACTTCCAGCTAGTCTGGTTTCCCCTCTGACACTCAAGTGCTGAGATTACTGCCAGCAGTAGGCATTCCCTCTTCTCTCTCTCTCTGTCTCTCTCTCTCTCTTAAAAATGAGATGATGTCTCACTGGCTGGCCTGGATCTTTATATGTAGACTAGGCTGCCTTGAACTCAGTGATCTGCTTGTCTGCCTGTGTGCTTCTGCTCTCTGCCTCTGCCTCCCAAGTGCTTGGGTTAAAGGTATTTGCTGCCATGCTTGGCACTGCAGTGTCCTGGCTTTTAAAAATGTCGGTTCTGGGGATCTGAACTCTAGTCCTCATGCTGTACAGCAAGCAGTTTATCCATTGAGCCATCACCCCATTCCCCTAAAATATTAAAATATGAAGATTAAAAAAAGAATTGATACATTAAAAAAATTAATATTGTATGTATGTATGAATAGCTATATCTGAATAGCTATTCAGAAATGCTTTGAGTTCCTTAAGAACTAGAATGTAAGGATTCTGAAACCAAAATAAGATCTGGTTCCTTCCTTAGGACAATGCAAAAATGATAATTTGCAGTCATTGGGACAGTGAGGATAGGAGGCAGCAGAATAATTCATTTAAAGTCTTTAGATTAGATGTATCCATAGTGGGCCCCTAACAGAATGTAAAAATGAAGTGTTTCTTATCTGAAGTTGGCTGTTTCATAAACAGTTCACCATATACCTACTGATTTTGGTTTCTTTATGGTTATGATTTTTCCATCACTGTATTTTTCTAGTGCCAAGTTTAGAGATCAGGCTCAGGATGATGGATAAATAAACCTTTATCTCCTCTGTGAGTCACAAACTGCTCCTCTGTCCCTAGTCATTAGTCGCAAGGGACAGTGGGAAAGAACTGCAATAGTGAATGAACACAGATGCATCCTTTGTAGAGAAATACTTAAAGTTTGTGACTTAGTAATGAAAAACCGTGCACAACATGGGACTAACGAACACGCTCTACACATGCATTTGTCATATGTTGGGTATCAAAGCTAGGACCTTTACATGTTATGTTAGACAAGTGTTCTACCTCTGAGTACAGCTCCTGCAATACTTTGTGAGTTTGTTAATATGATTTATGTTCTTTCTAGGAATTGTCTGTATGTTTTCTTTTTTCAGGTTGCTTTTCTTTGTTTTTTACAAGAATTTTCAGTGGATTCTATATATTACTTTTTGTTGAATATGCAAATTGAAGTTTTCTTTTTTTGTTTTTTTGAGACAGGGTTTCTCTGTAACAGAGTGCTGGGATTAAAGGTGTGTACCACCATTCCCAGCCAAATTGAAAGTTATTTTGAGCCTCTCTATTTTGGTATGGTAGCCAGCCTCTAAAGTAGTGTCTTGTTCTTGTCTTTTTGTGTTTGTGACCACTGTTTTCTCAAGGCTGATCTCTTTGACCAAGAGAACACAGCAGTTAACAATGGTTTCCTAAACAGCACCCCCAGCTGGCAACCAGGTGTTTAATATTAGAACCTAAGGGGACATTTCTCATTTATCCACCACACCAAACAAATGGGCAACAAGGCACTGACTTAAAGCAGAGTGGACATTTAGTGAAGAAGGAAAATGAGGCTGATGTAGAGTGCTCAGGATGTAGAGTGCTCAGGATGTAGAGTGCTCAGGATGCATGTTGGAGTTTGCAGGGAGGGGAGCGTGAAGAGGAAGCAGGAGGAGGACAGAGCTGTGATCACTAGGTTCTAGGGCCTGAAAAGGAAATGAAAGGAAGGAGAAGAAAGAAAGAAAAAACAGAAGCAGAAGAGGAGCCAGCTGTGCTGTGGTGGTGTGTACGCCTGTAACCTTAGCACTTGGTTGTTTAGTGGCAACATTCAAGGACAGTGTGAGCTATATGAGACCTTGTCTCAGAAATCAACCTTTAAAATACCCCCAAGAAATAGGGAGTTTTGGCTCAGTGCCTCTAATGAAGTCATAGTCAGAATCACTAGGCTACAATTATTTGAAATGGATTAGGCTAGAAGATGCACTACTTCTAAAGTTGTTCATTCATATGGAAGAAAATGTCTTTGCTTTATGGGCCCCTTTCAAAGGACTCCAAGAGAGTGTTCTCACAGCACAACTTTACCCTCCAGAATCAAAAATCCAAGTGTATGTAAGTAATTGTGTGCCTTTATTGACCTGGCCTGAATCACAGAAGAATTTTTTACAAATAAAAAATGAAATGACTTTATGAACAAGATAAATTTCTGAGTCTTATTTCTAACAAGCAAGGAAAGTCCTATAGATGTGGGCTTTATTTTAAATCTTCAGTTAATCAAAATGTTCCAAAAATTTTCTAAAAACACTTCGATTCTTATTACAGTTTTACTAGATTATTTCATTTTTGTTTTTTTGTCAATAAAAATTATAGAAATTTGTTTTCTTTGTTTTGTAAGTTCCTCTCATATTTTTGATGTTGTCTCAAGGCCTAAAACACTGACTGTGCCTTCTGATACCATATCCCCATATTTGGATATGGTGAGACCTATTAGGTAACAGTTATGAGTCAGGTTTTAAGAAGTGTGTATGCAGTCTGGTACGATATGTAGGATTTGAAAGATCACCCAGATTTTTACTTGAAACAATAAAAGTGACTGCTAGAATACAGTTTTTGGAGCATTATAGTCAATTAATATAATGTTAATATCCTAACTATACAATATATCTTTTTTTAGAAACAAACTAGTGTGGCTGGGTAGTGGTGGTGCACACCTGTAATCTCAGCACTTCGGAGGCAGAGGCAGGCTGATCACTGGTGAGTTTGAGGCCAGCCTGGTCTATAAAATAAGTCCAGGATAGCCGAAGCTACACAGAGAAACCCTGTCTTGAAAAAACCCAAAAACAAAAACACTATTTTATTGGGGTTTCTTGTATCTCTTCCTCCCTTCTCTGCCCCAATCCCTCAAAGGAGAGAAAGGTTACTGGGGAGAGGGGTGTGGTTCTCTTTAACTGCTTCCTGCTGGTTAGGGTCTCCAACTTGTCAACCTGTGTCAACAGCAACCAGGAGCAGCGGGGGGGGGGGGGGGGGGGGGGGGGGGGGGGGGGGGGCACAGCCTTATTCCTCAGAGCCCCCTGTCTCTGGGCTCTGCATTTATTCCCTCTCCAGATTCCTCAGAATTAAACTATTTGCAGTCGGCAAAAGGACCCCCTCAGAGCCAACACAAGGCTAATAGTCTGCTGTTGTGGACAATCTGAATCAGCCCCATTTTTCACACCTGGGGTGAAAACAAAAACATGTTTACAAAGCATAACATAACTGAGCTTTTAAAGGCACCAGAACTTATACTACAGATAAGAGGGTAGGGTGCTTAAATCATTTCACTGTGTTTGTAAGTCTAAAGGAACAAAAGTAACAAAAGCACTGCATTTCAGTGTTGTCTACATATATTAAATTTTCTGTTTTCTACTCAGCATTACCTCCATGTATTGTGAAGCCTTTTTTTTGGGGGGGGGTGATATATGTAATAAACCTTGAGCCTGCTGAACCTTGCTGAGGTGATTAACACTTATTATTTTTTAAAAATGGTGTAAGGTATTTGTAACAATAAATCAAATACTCACCGAAATGTTTAGAAGTAGCAATTAATTATAGCTGAAATTTACTGCTTTTGCCCATCATGTGGGCTTGGAGGTGATCTCTTTTCCTCATATACATATTATATATGATTTATTTTGGTCCTTATCCTTCATTTGAAACTCAGGCTGTTCTTCGCATCTATCCAATTTTTTTTCTCATTTTCCCCTCACTTAATATTGTATGCTTTCAGGATAGATTGTTTAATTAATAATGGCAGGAAAAATGAGCTCTAGACAGACAGTGAATTATTTGAATGCTCCTTGAATTAGTTTAGACCACTTCATTATAAAATAACCCGAAGTTCAAGCTGGATATGGCATGGCTTCATCTATAATCCTAGCACTTGGGATTTGGGATTTAAAGATAGCTTGGGTTACCTCTAGCAAGATCCTTTGTCAAAAGCGAAACAAAGAAAACAATCCCAATGTAAAACATTTTTATGCTATCTTATTTGCTTATAAAGATCTGCTCAAAGGGGTGATGTTATTTTTCTGATGCTAAGAATCAAACCTAGGGCTGTGATCATGTCAGTGAGCCATCCTCCCGTTCATCGATTCCTTCCCCCTTGAAAAGAGCCCCTCACCTTTTATAATTTTATTTTTTTATAAACAAACAAGGCCACGGAGTATTGATACAATCATATTTAAATATGGCTCTTCTGTGTTGGAGATATTAACATATAAGATATGAATATAAGTAATGAAGAAATCCAGCCTGAAGTTGAGAAAGAGGGTGTTGGATCCCATAGACTGAAGTTGCCGACAGTTGTGAGCTGCCATGTGGGTTTTTGGGGATTGACTCCAGGTCCTCTGGAATAACAGCCAGGTATCACCTCACATTGGGCTGCAATTACTCTGGACTATCAAGCCGCCAGCCACCCAAGTAATGACAAGGAGACCTTTTATTTATTATGAAAGCTGGGCCTAAGTTTAGTTATTCCCAACTAGCTGTATAACTTAAATTAACTCCTTTATACAAATCTGTGTTCTGTCACACGGCTCATTTCCTCAGTGCTGGCATCTGCATCTGGCTGGTGAAACCCCCATGCCTGATTCTTTGCCAGTATTCTTGTCTGTGCCTGGAAGTCCTGCCTGTCCTCCCTGCCCTGCTATAGGCCATCGGCTCTTTACTAAGCCAGTCAGAAGGTGATGGAGAAACGTGTTCACAGAACACTGAGCCTTGGAACTCATATCAAAGTCTGGCCTGTTCTCAGCTCCCTGCCAGTACAGAAATCAGCATTTGAATAATACAGAGACAACCTTTACACAGCGCACAAGAGATTATCCCAACAGCCAGGACTCTTAACCACTTAGCCATCTTGAGTTCCTCAGCTTGACTTTCCAACTTTGACGTTTAAGTTCTTTAAGTACTTAATAACTACTTAAGTAAACTTTTCCATTTAGAGTTTTCAGTAACTGTATTGTAATATATTGATGTTATTTGTATGTGTATGTGTTTATTCATGTGTGCCTGCAATGTGCCTAAACCAGAGGTTGATGTCACATCTTCCTAAATTGATTCCTAGACTTTATTTATTTATTATGATGATTATTATTACTTTGGTTTTTCAAGACAGGGTTTCTCTGTAGCCCTGGCTGCCCTGGACTCACTTTGTACACCAGGCTGGCCTCAAACATCTGCTTCTGCCTCCCTGTGTGCTGTGATTACAGGCATGTGCCACTGTGCCTGGCTTGTGTTTTATAATTAAAATTATCTTTTGCTCTTTGTGTGTATATGATGAGGGAGATGATTTTTTTAATATTTACTTATTTTTATGTATTTGAGTAGTCTATGTGCATGTACACCTGCATGTCAAAAGAGCGTATCACATCCCATAATAGATGGTTGTGAGCCACCATGTGGGTGCTAGGAATTGAACTCAGGTCCTCTGGAAGAGCAGACAGTGTTCTTAACCTTTGAGCCATCTGTCCAGCCCCAAGATGATACTGTTTCAACAAAACTCTGACACTCAGTTTCATCAATAAAGACTCTGGATCTAGATGGGGGGTGGGGGGAGAAAGCCTACTAGATCAGAGAGAACAGAGAAAGCACCCAGCTGACCTTTCCTGCTCAGCCGACCTCCCCAAAAGAAATGTCCCTTCTACTTCCCTTCTTACTCTCTGTTTTCCTATATTCATTCCCTGTCAACTGGTTGCTTGCTCCATCTCTTAACCTATGGTTGACTCTATTTATCCTGTTTATAAGCAGAAAGCTCTTGGATAACAGGTGTATACTAAGGTATGGACACAACAATTAGAAACAGTTTTTTTTCTAGTAAATAACATAATCTTGGGGTTCACAGTGTGATTACATACCCTGCAACATTCCCTGCTTTTTGTCTAAATAAAATGGAAAGATTTTAAACTTTTTTTTTTTTTTTTTAAAGATTTACTTATTTTACAGTATTCTGCCTGCATATGAGCCAGTAGGCCAGAAGAGGGCACCAGATCTCATTATAGATGAGCCACCATGTGGGTGCTGGGAATTGAACTCAGGACCTCTGGAAGAAGAGCTGATACTATTAACCTCTGAGCCATCTCTTCAACCCAAGATTTTTAACTCTTAAACTAGTGAAATGATTTACAATAACGAAGCTATTTCTGCCAAAATTTCCACAATGGCCAGCTTAGTTGTATATTAGTCTCATGAATTGAACAATTTGAATGTTCTCAGCACTTTGTAGTCTAAAGCTGATCTTTGGGTAGTGTCTGTCAGCTTAGTGGCAATGCTGACTAGGTAGAACATAGTAGTCAACCCAGTCGGCGTCCACTGTTTGAGCAGGACCTGGCGACAGAAGGGGCGCAGGCAGTTTGGACCAGTGGTTAGCGTTACCACAGTGCAGGTGGGTTTGTTGTTGCAAAGCCCCATGATCTTCTTGGAGACCTCAATTGTTAGTGTTAGGAATGGTCATGGTTGATTGTAGAAACCTTAAAACATTTTAAATGCCATATTCAGGAGATTTCTAAAAGGTTTGAGGACCACAGTCTATTAAGAACATCCGAGGTACACAAACTTTGTTCCTAGTTACCTGCTTTAGACTCAAATCTGAAAATCCATACAGGAAGGTAGATGAAGCTTATTTCCAGGGTTAGTTAGTGCTCTATGGCTAATAGTATCGTGACAAGAAGTTTATACATACATAGCACTGTTGGAGATTTTGCGATGGTCATACCTTAAGAACAGTTTTAAAGAATCAAATGAAAACCCCAAAGACTATGAGATTAGTGGCAATAAAATAGTCTCTTATTTTTTGTTTTCCTCTGTCCCACGTCAGCTGGCTTTTTTTGATAGAGACAGACATTTTGGTTTTTCTTTAACAAGTGTCCATGGGCTAGAGAAGAAGAGAGCTGCATTCCAACCCCAAAGCCAAAGCCAGGGTTTTGTTTTTGTTTGTTTGTCTGTTTGTTTTGGTTTTTCAAGACAGGGTTTCTCTGTGTAGTCTTGACTGTCCTGGACTCACTTTGTAGACCAGGCTGGTCTTGAACTCACAGAGATCCATCTGCCTCTGCCTCCAAGTGCTGGGATTACAGTCATGTGCTATCATGCCTGGCTGCCAGCTTCCATTTTAATTGAATGGGGACCACATAAGAAGCACTCACCACCTGTACCTGTAGGAGGTAGTGATACCACTTGGCCAGTTTACTCTTTTTTTGTGGGACATTTTCTCTTGATGATCCATCCTTTTTCTTCAGATGTTTCACTTGTCCAGGGGTCTCCAGATTCCTTAGATGCTTTCATTCTCCTGGAAAGATAAAAGCAAAACTCTACCCCAACTCTCTTTGGGGTGGGGGAAGTTCTTTTTTGGAGTGGGTTATTTGTTTTCTAGGGCAAAATGTTTTTATCTTTCAATTGAAATAAAAAATTTCTTTTGAAAAACTGAAACTAAATATACTTAGTATGTGTAGACAAATACAACTATATTCCCCTTTCAGGAATACACAAACCCTGTCAGTTCAGGGTTTATGTATTTATTTTTAGATCACAAAGGCCATTCACTTTAAATTTCAGCCTCCTTTTTGAAAGTGGCTTTTTAATTTAAAGCACTTGTAATTCTTATATGTCTGCCTCTGTTTCTCATGTGCTGGGATTAAAGGTATGAACCACTGTCTGGCTATGGTTTCTTTATAATAGTTAGTTTCATAGGGTTTTCCTGGTTTAATTTGGTTCTCCATTATATTTTAGTGTTAGGGGTAAACTTCCAACTTTTTTGAATGCGTATATAGTCTATCGTTCTTGCTGATTTATTCTGAGTTTGTTCCCTGACAAATTTTAGCATTCTAGTCTTAATTAAACATTTAAACATGATACCAATTTGTCCTCTATTTCGTTATTTTCAGATGTCTTACCTGCCTTGCCTGTATGAGCTATATAAAATTTGATGTCTTTGCTAGGTTTTGCCATTTTATTCATTCCTCCAATGACCTAATGCCTTTGCTGTTGATCTGCCAGTTAGTGGTTTCTCATTTTGGTGACCGTACAGCTATACCATTGTACATGTGCCATGAATCGGCGAAGTTAGAAGTTTTCCTTCTGCTTCCCTAGTTGTTTTATGGCCAATAGTGCTGTGCTGATTTTGTGGTTCTTTCTTCAGTATTTTCCATCCCACCACCCATGTCTATAGGCTGCAGTTTCCCATTAGTTCCATCAGTGGCTGAATCATAATTAACCATGCCTTAGTTAGCCAAATGTTGTGACCATTTCCTTTAGTCCCCACAGTTCAGTAGGTGCCTCTTTTGGGGAGGAGTAAGCAGTTTAGGGATGGGGATTATAGGCAGCTGAGCTGTTTCCTTCGTGGGGGAAGGCACAGACCCCTTTGCTACCACATCCTGGTCAAGAAGGGATTCAAATAGGTACCAGTTCAACTGTAATATCTTTCCATTCCATGGCTAAGTGCTTAGGAGGGACTCTTGCCTTCAAATGGATCCAGTCCAACATTGGAAGAGGTGCACTTTGACTATAGAGTGGTTGGGAATGACTAAGTATAAGGTTCTTGTAAAATGTCCAAATTTGGGCCGGAGAGATGGCTTAGCCGTTAAAGGCTAGGCTCACAACCAAAAATGTCCAGATTTGTTTCTCAAAGAGAGAATATTTATTTTCCATATATTAAAAGTATTTGCAATAGAAGCCTACAGGGAATACCCCGTATAGTGCTACTTTGGATGGCTTGAAAATAGAAGCAGAAAACGAAAAGCTAGATGGCTTAACTGAAATTCGCTCAATATAGATTATGATTATTATTATTTTGGTATTTCATATTTTAGCCTTACTAGAAATAGTGACTATATCTGTATAGTCTCAAAGAAAAAAGCTTTAGAGATACAGGCAAAGAAAAATAGGAAATGTGGATTGATAAGATACAAGCCTTAGAAGAAAAATTAGACTTATAAATGAGAAAAATACTCAGACACAGACAGGACTTTAGACAAGAACCTACTGTTCTTGTTATCACTGTGTGATGAAACTGAAGAGGGGTGGCTCAGGGTTGTTAGGAAGTCAACCTTAGCATACCCAGTTAGTGTATAAGGCCCACCAGGAGAGACTGTGCTTATGAAGAGATTAAATGCAATCCTATAGACATAATAGATCTGCGGAGATTTTAGGAAGCTGTTGTTTCAATGGAATGCATTTACCCTGTGTGAAACATACTAAATTCATGGGCAACTCAGAATAGAATTATCCCCCAAGACTGGAAAGATTTGGTAACAACAATATTGGAAGCTGGCCCTCAGTTACAGTGGTGAACATGGTAGGAAGAGGAAGCAAGGGCCACAGAACAGTGACCCAGGTTAGGGGAATTGCTGTTTCCCAGGATTAATTGCTAGGTGAAACTCAGTGTGCTGAATTACAAAGACAGCTGGAATTTGAGGATCATACCTTGGCCGTGTGCTGTTAGCAGCTTTAAATGCTTGCGACAAGATTAAATAGTCAGGAAAGAGGTGTGACTTATTTACTAAAAGTACACAAGACCCGAAAGAAGCCTTCACTCATTTTCCCCCAGAACTTGACTTCAGATGTCAATAGAATAGTATCAGATTCAGAAGCCAGACAAATATCTTTGGCTTTTGAAAATGTTAGTTCAGGGTGCAAAAGGGTGATCAGGCCTTTAAAGGCAAGATCAGCAAAAAAAAAAAAAAAAAAAAAAAAAAAAAAAAAAAAAAAAAAAAAGATTGGATTAGAAATATTGCTGATACTGGATCTCACATTTATGATGCTACTCTGATAGGAAAAGTAATTTTTAAAAGTTTTAAGAAAAACAAAAATGTTAGATGTTTTAACTGTGGTAAGCAACGCCATTTGAAAAGGGATTTCAGTCAAAACATTCCTAGAAATATTTTTTTCTAGAGATAATGCCAAAAGAAGGCCCCAGACTTTTGGGGTATGCAGAAGGTATGGCTAAGGCTTGCATTGCATTAATGAGTGCAGATCAACAAGAGACAGGGGGATCTCTGTAAGTTAGTTGTTCATGCCTTGCTGGCCACAGGCTCTGGGTGTTCAATCCCCAGCACTTCAAGAACAAACAAACCTTAAATTGCTGGCTGGGAATAAGGCTTGGAGGTTGTGAGCCACTGTGTGTGGACCAGGAACTGACCCCAGGTCCTCTGTAAGAGCTTCACTGCTGAGCTATTTTCCCCATACTACCTTGTATTTAAAGAATTTTCTGGGTTCCTTGACTTTTTCACTGCATATAGTACATGTTGGTATCTGTGTGTCAGTATTCATTTGGTCCACAATCTTGTTTGTCCAGCCATGCAGGGGACTGAACCTTTAGGTTCTTGTATGCTAGTTATGTGCTCAGCCCATGAGCTGCACTCCCAGCTTACAGAATCAAACAATTAAAATTAGTGTGTTGCTTTTTACTTTGTAACAGATTCTGTAGACATCTTTAGAGGGTCATTATTATTTCTATCTTAATTTAGCTACTCCAATTCTTTTCTTTTCCTTTTAAAATGGTATGAGTGTTTTGTCTCTATGTCTGTGCAGTAGTTGTATACCTGGTGCCCACAGAGTACAGAAGAGTGTCAGATCTTCTGGAATTTGGAGTTACAGAGAGTTGTGAGCTACCGTGCAGCTGCTGAGAATCAAACCTAGGTCTTCTGAAAGAGCAGCCTGCTCTTAACTACTGAGCTATTTCTCTAGGCATGTGTTACCCACTACTCTGGTGGTTTGCATGATAACATCTTTTCTAACCCTTTACTTTGAATGTATTTGTATATTGTGAGACTAAACTGTCTTTCATTTACAACATATAGTTGGATCTTATTCTTGGTTTTAATCTAATCTAATTTGTTTCTGGGACTTGAATTAAAGGCTGTGTTATTTTAAATTGTCACTGTGTTATGACCCAGTACCACTGTCTGCCTTTTGGTTGTTTTATTTTTATTTTTTTATGATTTTTTGAGACAGAGTCTCTCTGTGTTAGCCTTGGCTGCCTGGACTCCCTTTGTAGACCAGGCTGTCCTGGAATCCACCTGCCTCTGCCTCCCCAGTACTGGGATTAAAGGCGTGTGCCATTACACCCGGCTTGGTTGGATTGTTTAATTCATTCATACTTAATGCTTTTATTGGTAGAGTTGGATTTACACCTACCATTTTGGTATGTCTTATTTCTCATATATCATATGTTCCTTTTCTAACATTGCTACCTGCATTTATTTAATTTAGTGTTTTTGCTTTTGGCTTTTTTGTGGTGGTTATTTTGAGATAGTCCCATGTCCCAGCAGGTCTTGAACTTGTTATGTAGCCAAGGATGACCTTGAACTTTTGATCATCATGCTTCTTCCTCCCAAGTACTGGGGGTTACAAGTATGTGTCCGTAGTTCACTTCATTGACGTGCTGGGGATCAGGCGTGGGGTCCAGGTCATACCTCCTGCATGGTAGGCAAGCACTCTTTTAACAACTGAGAGCTCCTGTCCCTAGTATGGATGTGGATTGTCCTCGCTTCTGTTATTTACTGGTTTTTGCTTAGTGTATATTCTACATTGTGAAACATCTGTGTCTACTTTTAGAGGGCATTAGCCTTTGTGAGTTTCGTAGAGGCAATGGTTTTAGCAGGTGAAATATGGCTGAGCTCTGCTTAAGTACTTTCCTCTTGATGTCACAGCTAGCCGTGGGGACCTGCTAATTTGTGCGTGTGCTTGCACATGTGCTGGGGGCACTGCTGTCTTAGCTATCCCTGTTCGTCAGTCCTTGTGTCCTGTCCCTTGGTGTACTGCACCCCCCCCCCTCCTCAAACGTGTGAGCCACAGATTTGACGTTAATCTTGAGAGATTTGTTCTGACCCCAGAAGGAGAATGCGCTTTCGTGGTCTGTCTTGTCAGCTCTGTTTTGTGGAGTTGTCATCTATGTCTTAACTGTTTGTCACCACAATTTCCTGTTTTTTAAAGAGTGTTGTTAGGCTTTGAATTTTTTTTTTGTTTGTTTGTTTTTCTGTTCCAAATTAAGTCAGTTTTTTGAGGGGTGGGGGAAGAGCTTGATGGTTCTTTGTTCTCACTGGCTTCATTTTCCCTGAGCAGATTCATATTCATATTCATATTCTCCCTGTCTCTCTCTCTCTCTCTCTCTCTCTCTCTCTCTCTCTCTCTCTCTCTCTCTCTCTCTCTCTCTCTCTCTGTGTGTGTGTGTGTGTGTGTCACACACACATTCAACACGTGCTCTTTCTCTCACAAGCCACACTGTATGAATGTTCGAGGACAAGGACAGGACAACCTTGGTTATCTGTCCTTGCCTTCCACCTTTCTGTGACCGCTCCTTTGCTTTGCCACTGAGTATGCCAACTTAGTTGGACTACAAGTTTGCAGAGATTCTTCTCTCTGCCTCCCGTCTTGATGTACAGCGTTGGGATTATATTACACACCTGGTTTAACATGTGCCTGGGGATTCCAAAACAGGTTCTCACATTGGTCAGCAAGTGCTGTACCCACTAAGCCGTCTCAGCTTAGCTCTTCAAATGGCACGAACAAGATGTTGAATAGAGGAGAGCCATAGCATTGGTTTCATTGGTTTGACTTTTCTAGAATGAATTCTTGGCCCTACAAGCCTCTGCATCTTTTGGTCTGTAGTGCTTGGGACAGAATCTTTGCACTGGGAGCAGCGCTGGTTACACTGTTTTGGCTTTGGCTTTGAAATTCAAACACAGGTGGGATGAGAAACGCTGTGGCTGGTCCTTGACCTGACATTGGTGGGCAGTGTTCACTTGGAATGTTGCTTTTATTATACTGAGGAGAGGTTGGGGAGAGGGTCATTGTTCAAGTGTCATAGATTTCTTTTTTTACTTTGGCCACTGGGCTAGTTTTTCTTTTAATTTGTATTTAGAAGTATTTAACTTAGCTCTGTATAAGATGATTATTGATGCCACAGCTTAAATATGTTACATGTTGTATATCTCTTTCCTTGCTGCCTTCATGTGTTACCTAAAAAAATTTAATTTTTATTTATGATTTTATGATTTAATGTGATTTTACATAGTGTTTTGACTAGTTTCTTTTTCTTTTCTTTTCTTTTTTGTTTTTTGAGACAGGGTTTCTCTGTGTAGCCTTGGTTGTCCTGGACTCGCCTTGTAAGCCAGGCTGGCCTTGAACTCACAGAGATCCTCCTGCCTCTGCCTCCTGAGTGCTGGGATTAAAGGCGTGCGCCACCACCGCCCGGCTAAGTTTCTTTTTCTTGAGACAGAGTGTCTCACATTGTAGCCCTGGCTGGACTGGAATTTACAGAGATCAGCTTGCTTCAGCCTCCTGAGTTAAAGATTTTAGTTTTTTTAAATTAGTGTGTGTCTGTGTGTGTGCATGGGTGTGTGCACATGGAGGCCAGTGATTTCAGAGCCCCCTGGAGCTGGAGTTGCAGGTGACTGTGAGCCACCCTATGTGGGTGCTGGTGTGCTCTCCACATGCAGTAGGCACTCTTAACAACTGAGCATTTCTCCAGCTCAACTAGTTTCTTAATGCTTATTCTAGATAAAATATTTGTAACTTTTGTTTTGCTTTGTTTTTCTCAAGACAGAGCTTCTCTGTGTGGCTTGGCTGTCCTGGACTCACTTTGTACACCAGGCTTGCCTCTAACTCACAGAGATCCGCCTACCTCTGCCTCCCCAAGTGCGGGTTACAAGCATGCGCCACTGTGCTTAGCTTTTTGTTTTTGTTTTTGTTGATGCTTTGTCATGTGGAGAAAGTTATAGAAAATTTAGACTGAATGTGATGATATGTCTGTGATTTCACATATAGCACTTGGAAGGCTGAGGCAGGAGATTGACAGTTCTAGGCCAGGCTGGGCTATATAACGAGACCATCTTTAAAAAGTTTTCTTTGAAGACATCACTTGTTAGCTAGTGATTTTAATCTCAGCTGTCCTTCATCACTGAAAGTAGATGTGTTTAAATTCAGTGAGAGACTCTTTCTCATAAAAGTGATTAAAGAACACATCTGTGTTGACCTCGTGTCTCTCCACACCTATGCACAAGTAAGCTCAGCTTTATATGCATGTACACACTTTTGGGCACTTGTTTCCATGCACGTGTACACAGACCTCAGCCTAAGCAAAAATGTAAGGATTTAGTATGTATGTATGTATATATGTATGTATGTATGTATGTGTATATGTATATATGTGCTGGTACCCCCAGAGGCAAGAGGTTAGAAGCAGTTACAAGCTACCGGACCATGGGTGTTGGGAACCAAACTGGTCCTCTGCTAGCGCAGTGCTTACTTTTAATCTCAGATTGATTTCCAGCCCTTAAACAGAAATTTAAGAGAGCTCCAACTTTGTTAAATGCCTAGTGAAATTTTAACAGGAAACAAAACATTTACTCTGTTTTACAAGCTTAGTCTTTTTAAAATTCTACTAAAAATAGAGTATATTTTGACAAAGTCTAATTGCTTTGATACAAAGTCTGAAAACTCAGAATATCTATACTCTGAAGAAATTATGGGTGACATTTACAGATGTAATTATGTGTTATATTTGTCAAATATCTATAGCATATTACAGATAGAACATTTTTGTAAACATAAATACTGAATTTAGTGATTTAATGAACCGATTTTAAATGTAATAGTGCCTTTTTTGTGGACAATACTGGTTTTATCTTAATAACTTTACAGTATATACACTAAATAAGATATTAAAATTTCTAACTACATAAGATTTATATAAAATGTATCATCTATCAGCAGTGAATTAATGTTGAACAAAAGATTTCTTTGTTTTGTTTTTCAAGAAAGGGTTTCTCTGTGTAGCCCTGGCTGTCCTAGTCTTGCTTTATAGACCAGGCATTCTCCGAATGCCACCAGGCCTCCCCACCTAGAGGATGTGGTCAAACATAGGGCACCAGAGTTTGTGTCAGAGTCAGTCCCTGCTCTCCACTCAACTGTGGAGCATGTCCTGTCCACTGGCTAGATCTGAGTATGGGTTTGATGTGTACTGCATGTATTGTCCTTGGTTGGTACAGTAGTTTGAGCAGAACCCCTGGGCCCAGATCTGCCCGTCCTGATGTTGTTCTTGTAGGTTTCTAGGACCCTCTGGATCCTTCTATTTCCCCATTCTCCCATGCTTCTCTTACCTAGAGTCCTAATAGGATATTCTCACATCTATCCCAATCTCCTGGTAAGTGAAGACTTTCATGGAACACGCCTCTTGGGCTAGTGTCCAATTATAAGTGAGTATATACCATGTGAGTCTTTCTGCTTCTGCATGAACTCACTCAGTATGATTGTTTCTAGTTCCATCCATTTGCCAACAAATTTCAGGATTTCGTTGTTTTTAATAGTTGAGTAGTATTCCATAGTGTAAATGTACCACAGTTTCTTTATCCATTCTTCGACTGAGGGACATTTAGGTTGTTTCCAGGTTCTGGTTATTAAGGCCTGAATAAGGCCGCTATGAGCATGGTTGAGCATATGTCCTTGTTGTGTGGTGGAGCATCTTCTGGGTGTATTCCAAGGAGTGGGATACCTGGGTCTTGAGGTAGTCCTATTCCCAGTTTTCTGAGAAAGTGCCAGATAGATTTCCAAAGTGGTTGTACAAGTTTGCAGTCCCACCAGCAATGAAGGAGTGTCCCTCTTTCTCTACATCCTCTCCAGCATGTGCTGCCACTTGAGTTTTTGATCTTAGCCATTCTGATGGGTGTAAGGTGGAATCTCAGAGTTGTTCTGATTTGCATTTCTCTGATGACTTAAAGACATTGAGCATTTCTTTAAGTGCTTCTCAGCCATTCAATGTTCCTCTGTTGAGAATTCTCTGTTTAGTTCTGAGCCCATTTCTTAATTGGGTTATTGGATTTGGTGGTATTTAATTTCTTGAGTTCTTTATATATTTTGAATATTAGACCTTAAAAATATGGAACACTTCATGAATTTGTGTGGCATCCTTGCGCAGGGGCCATGCTAATCTTCTCTGTATCGTTCTAATTTTAGTATATGTGCTGCTGAAGCGAGCACTAATTCTACATTCTTACCAATAGTGTATAAAGAGTTTCTCTCTTGCTTCCCCAACAGCATTTATATTCTATTGTCTTTTTTTAAAATAATAACCATTCCAACTGGAATAAGATCATAACTTATTGAGTTGTCTTTGTTATCAGTGATGTAAACGTTCCATTACTCTGTGTGTGCATGTGTGTGTGTGTGTGTATATATATGTGTGTGTGTATATACACAAATGTGGAAGACAGAGGACTACTAACTCTTGGGGAGTTGGTTTTCTCCTCCTACCCTGTGAATCATGGGAATGTAATTCAGGCCTTTGGGCTTGTTGGCAAGTAGCTTCACATTCTGAGCCATCTTGCTAGTTCTTGAACAGTTTTTATATAGTTGCCGACCATCTGTATGTTTTGAGTATCCAGCTCACTTTTCCATGCCGTTTGTTCTGATTGGGACTGACTACATGCTGGGCTAGAGCTCTTGTTACTGAGCTACGTCCTCATCTTTCTTCCTTTCTTCTTTTCTTTCTTTTTTTAAAGATTTATTTATTATGTTTTTCCTGCACGTACATATGCTCACCAGAAGAGGGCACCAGATCTCATTGTAGATGGTTATGAGCCATCATGTGGTTGCTGGGAATTGAACTCAGGGCCTTTAGAAGAGCAGCCAGTGCTCTACCTGTGAGCCATCTCTCCAGCCCCCCTCTTCACCCTTTATTTGCCCATTTTTAGCACTACTGCTGGTGCTTGCTGTTGATTTACTTGTATATTCTTAGTTTCATTCCTAGTCAGATGATTAATTTGTAGATATTTTTCCCATCCTGAAGATAGTTTGTTTACTTTGTTTTATTAATTACATACATAAAGTTTAATTTTCCTGGTTTTGTTGGCTTTGCTTTTGAGTCTTCTATAGTTACGTTTTGTAATTTGACGTTCCTGGATAAGTTGCTTCTGTTGCTGTTCTGTTTGTTTTAATATCTTTCAGATTTTAAAATGTAGAAATCATTTATTTCATTTTTGCAGAGCTTTTTTTGTTTTTATTGAATTTCTTTAAGAAATTCTTACTGCTGCTGCTGCTGCCACCACTATAATCTCCCTCACCTTTTTTGATTTTAAAACAACTCCCTCCTTGCCTCCTTTTCTCCCATCTCCATTTTTTTAAAGCTAGGTTTTCTTTCGTTTTGTCTGTTAGTTATGCCTCAGTAGGAATGTTCCAGTCTCTTCAGCTTGTTCAGCTTGGTTTCCATCAAGTTACTGCAGCTCTTTAAATGGGATATGTGTGTTCTTTGCTTATTCATGAGTGTGACTCCCTTTACAGGATCAAGTTGATACATGACTTTGTAGTTCTTGGTCAGTGGTAAGCCAGCAGACCATAATAGACATGATACTCTTTTTTTCATTTGCCCTATAGTGACTACATTTTCAAATTAAATGTCCTAGCCCAAGACCAACAGATCCTCACTGTTCCCTGCTCAGCTAGTACAAGTGGGCTTAGAATAGGTCTCTCTTGATCTTTTCATAACTGACTCTTAGTACAGAATTCAGATGACCTTCTAAGGAGTCAGTGAATAAGTGACTACATTGGATCCTGGAAACCATTAGACTCCCCAGTTCTGTACAAGTCAATGCCTCCTTCTTGCATAACGAGGGAAAAATCTAGTTGTATGTAAATTTACATATGCAGGTATATTCCTGTGCATACAGAAAAAAGCCCTGTGCCCTGTGATTGCATTGTTAGGCTCAGGGTTTCCATACTTTGGAATTGAATTTGTTTGATTTGTTTGTTTTGTTGAGACAGTTTATTAGCCCTGGCTGTTTTGGAACTCACTCTGTAGAGCAGACTGGCCTCAAACTCACAAAGATCCACCTGCCCCTGCCTCCCGAGTGCTGGGATGGGATTGAATATTTTAAGAGCTATGTTGAAATTTCTGATTATGAGGTATAATTTCTGTCTGCTTTAGTAAAAACAAGATCATTCACTCAAGTCATTTTAAAAATAAACATTAACATTCTTCTACAATTTCATACATATATAATGTTATTTCTGTAGAATTTCCCTCTTAATCTGTATCCCCAGTTCTGGTAGACACCTCACCAAATCCTCTTCCTACTTAAAAGTAATTCTTAGGTTAGTAGCTGAAATAAACATTTTACTCTTGGTTTGGTTTGGGTTTGCTTTTGCATTGAGATAAGAGGTCCTGAGTTCGATTCCCAGCAACCACATGGTGTCTCATAGCCGTCTATAACATGATATGATGCCCTCTTTTGGTTTGCAGGTGTACATGCAGGGAGAGCACTGTATATAAAATAATAAATAAATCTTAAAAAAAGAAAGAGAATATTCCCTGATAGCCCAGGCTTGCCTTAACTCACAGCAGTCTTCCTGCCTCACTCTCTAATATTTTTTAAAAAAATATGAGTTCTAGGTAGTGAGCCACCATAGGTGTGCTGGGAATTGAGCCTGGGTCCTGTGGAAGAGCAGCCAGTGCTCTTAACAACTGAACCATCTTGGAAGCTATATCATGGCATTCTTGAGGTCAGGACACATTGTAGGAGTCAGTTCTCCCCTGCCCAACATGTGATTCCTAGAGTTCAGAATAATGTTTTGTTGACTGTACTTTAAAAGACATAGCTGACAGGCTATAATTATCTTAATTATTTGTATCACTATTTGAAAAGCATGTTAATTTTTTTACACAGGTTTCTGCCACGTTGAAAAAACTTGTACCTTATTTTAAATGATGTTGGATATTACTACTGATATATTGCTATATTTGATAACAATTTGAAGTCGATTCATTTTATGATTATATAAATTAAAAAAATTTAAAGACGTATAGATTCTTAAGAATATATAAAACTAAGAATATCAGTAATTATTTACTATAATACATCCTTAATAAGTTGCTAAATATGTTTCATTATTTTTGATACCAGAATTGGGTTTAATATGATCATGTGTGCACATATATGACCATAAATTATAATTTTAGTAGATATTTTTAATCATAGTGCTAAAACTGATTTGTGAAAGTTTGGTGGATATTTATGACCATAATCTAAATATATGTTGCTATATGGTATTATTTTAGGGGTTGAGCCAATTTACAAATTATTTTCTGTATTACATCTTCAATTTTTTTCTTTAAATTTATTTTATATGTAGGAGTATTTATCTACATGTATGTCTGTACCATGTGTATACAGTGCATTCAGAAGCCAGAAGATGCCATCAAATCTTCATCATCTCTCCAGCCCCTCTCCCAATCTGATTTCACCTCTATCCAGTAATGTTTATTTTACTTGGATTCTCTTGGCTACTCTGTTCTTTTACTTAATTGCCAATTGTTTTGGCATAATTTTTTTAAACACTTCTCATCTCCAGCTTTCCATATTCTTGTTAAAATTTGTTTGCTATTATCTCTATCTTCTGGTACTTTGCAGGGGGCGGTTGAACACAAGGCTTACAAGTGCACAAGGAATACTTTACCACGGAGCTATAGCCCTAGCCCTTATCTGGATTATTTAATTTAGACTTTCTCCAATTAATTGTACAGGACACTCTCATTGCCTGGACTGGCCTCATTGAGGCAGTTATGGGCCTCTTCTTCATTCAACTGAAAACACTTTTTTTTGTTTGTTTGTTTTTGTTTTTGTTTTTTTAAATCCTTACATATTTTCTAAGGGAGGGGTTTGTTTATTATTGAAAGATGTGAATGTACTTAAAGATACCAGAAGGAAAATTTAGGACTGAATAAAAAAGTTGTTAGGTCATGCAAAGAACTGATTATTTATATATATATATATATATTTATATATATATAAAATTTAAAAGTAAATTGTAGTGATGAGAAGCAATAGAATTTATAATAATAATTCCACTAATTATAAGTGACTGATGGAAAAGTAGTTTGTTTCAGTTATGTGTTTATATACTTCAGTTGGAGAGCAGCTCTCTGCACCTCAACTCCTAGATGTGTAAATACTGACATTCAAGGGTACTGTGTCTGTTTAAGCTGTGACCTAACCTAAGTCCTTATGCACACTAGGTAAGCTTTCTGCCACTGAGCTACATCTTCATTCAGCCTGAGCCTTCCGCCCTTTACTTCTTTTAGGTTTGGCTTGATTACATCCCAGTGGTTCAGTTGAGAATCAAGTTAAACAATATTTATCCAAAACCTTGTTATATTTTGACTAAAAAAACCTTTCCCTTATTTTGAATAGTTGTGTAGTTTTCCATGAAAATTAACCAGCAAACCCTGGTCTTCCTTTCTACTTCCCCACCAAACTACCATCATGCTTGGCTTTTTAAGTATGTGCTGGGGATCAGGTTCTCAAGCACTTTACTGATTGAATACTCTCTCTAGCCCCTATTGCAATCATTTAAGTCCACTTGATTCTTCTGCATTTTTTCCTTTATTTTATTTTTTTTAAGATTATTATTTGAAGTGGATGGGTGTTTTGTCTGTGCCACATATGCATGATGTGCCTGCACAGGCCAGAATTGGGAATTAAATTACCTGGAACTGGAATTGCAGATGGTTGTAAAATGCCATGTGGGTGAGTTGAACATAGGTCTTATTGGAAAGCAGCCAGTGCTTTTAATCTCTAGCCCTAAACACAGTTCTTTTAAATTTAACCAGAAGGCCGGGTGTTGTGGCTCACTCCTTTTTATTTTTTTAATTCTTTAATTTAATTTTATTAATTTATTCTTATTACATCTCAAGTGGTTATCCCATCCCTTCTATCCTCCCATTCCTCTCTCCCTCCCACTTTCCCCTTACTCCCCTCTCCTATGACTGTGACTGAGGGGGACCTCCTCCCCCTTTATATGCTCATCGGGTATCAAGTCTCTTCTTGGTAGCCTGCTATCCTTCCTCTGAGTGCCACCAGGTCTCCCCCTCCAGGGGATGTGGTCAAATATGAGGCAACAGAGTACGTGTGAAAGTCAAACCCCACTCTCCACTCAACTGTGGAGAATGTCCTGTCCATTGGCTAGATCTGGGTAGGGGCGCACTCCTTTTTAATCCCAGCACTTGGGAGGCAGAGGCAGGTGGATTGCTGTAAGTTCGAGGCCAGCCTGGTCTACAAAGTGAGCCTAAGACAGCCAAGGCTACACAGAGAAACCCTGTCTCGAAAAACCAAAAACAAGCAAGCAAACAAACAAAAAAACCCCAAAAAACTAAATTTAACTAGATATTAGATTCTTAAATATTTATTTTACTTTTAAAATTATAAGCATGTATCTGTGGATATGTGCATGTGTATGCAGATGTCTGAGGAGGCCAAAGGCATTGGATTCCCCAGAACTAGTTACAGAGGTTTTGAGCCACCTGATATAGGTGCTGGCAACCAAATTTGGGTCCTTTGCAAGAGCAGCAAGTGTCTTAACCACTGATCCATCTCTTCAGCCCCTTAATTTAATTTTCAAAAACACTTATTTAGGTGTATGTGTTAGAGTGTGTTTGTACATGTACATAGATAGATAGGTGCCTGCCCTACAGAAACCACAGTAGGGCACTGGGTCTCTGGAGCTGGAGTTACAGGCAGTTAGTTGTGAGCACCTTGGGAACCAGACTCTGGTTCTTTGCAGAGTTCTGTCCTTTGCAAAAGCAGCAAGTGCTTTTAACCTTTAATTAGGTTAAATACTTTTTATTATGTCCGTCTGTCCGACCGTCCATCCATCCACTCTGTTTTGAGGCAGTCTCTCTCTATGTAGTTCTGTCAGTTCTGGTGCTTACTATGCAGACCAGGCTGACCTTGAACTCAGAGACGGTCTTTGCCTGCCAGCTGCAGGGATTAAAGGAGCGTGTCACCGTTCCCACCACTTTACTTTTCACATTTAATTTTTAGTTTGTGTGTATGAGCATTTGCCTGCATATGTATATGTAAGTGCATGTTCCCTATGCCTCTTTTCATACATCAGTAGTTTTGGTTAACCCTTTCCCACCTCTTCTGTCCCATGTCTCTTCCTCCTATCCCTGTTTAAATCTTTCCATTCCTAGTAGTCTCGCTTCACTTCTGTTCTCGCTGCATATGTGTTTTACAATTATTGCCCAGCCCACCTTATCCCCCTATTCTCCCGTGGCCTTATTTTTAGTTACTGGTATTTATATACACTTCTGTATAAACATACATGCACACACGTTACTTAAATTACTTTTCATAATTTATAATTAACTTCATCATTTCATCAATTTAATTTAAAACTTAATGTGTTATGTTTAAATATGCTTTAAGATTTAGAAGCTAAGATCTGCATATAGGGGAGAACCTGCATACTATCTTTCGGATCTTAGGCTACCTCAGTTAATATATCTTCCGTTTTCCTGCAGGTCTAATAATTACTTTTTCATTGTGGCTTAGTAAAATTCCATTGTGTATATGAACTACACTTGCATTACCTGTTTATCAGTCAGTTCCGTTTTCGGCTTGCTTTAAATAGGGCAGCAATAAATAAAGCTGTGTAAGCATCTCTGTGGTAGGATATGGAGTCCTTTGGTACATACCCAGGAGTGATATAGCTGGATTGTATGGTAGTTCTAATTGTAGTTTTAATTTTTCTGAGATGTTTTCATACTGATTTCTGTGGTGGCTGTACTTTCTGACACTCTCACCAACAGTGAATAGTTTCCTTTCCTCGAATTTGTCCAAGTTTTTGTTGTTCTTTTTTCAAGATGGTTCCCATTTTTTCTGGCTCAGGTGAGTTGGAATCTCAAGGTAGTTTTAATTTGTATTTCCCTACCCCTGCCCCAGTCTAAGAATTTAACAGTTCAAGAGCATGTGCTAGAGAAATTCATACCTTAATTTTAGAAATTTGTGTACCTCTGACCCATTTTTATTGTATTTCCAAATGTCCTTGAGTAAGTTTTCTGGTCTCTGACCCTATTTCTTCACCTTTAAAATGGGGGCAGTAATTGAAAGTCCTTATGTAAAATAGACTTATGTAAAACTAATCACATACATTTTACAATAAAACCTCATATTGTTGGAATGTGGTGGTGCAGTTCTTTAATCCCAGAACTCAGGAGGCAGAGGCTCATGGATTTCTTGTGAACTTACAAAGTGAGTTGCAGTCCAGCCAAGGCTGCATAGTGAGAACCTGTCTCAAAAAAGGAAAAGGGTGGAGAGATGGCTCAGCAGTTAAGAGCATTGTCTGCTCTTCAGGGGATCTGGGTTCCATTCATAGCATCCACAGGTGACTTAAAATTGTCTGTAACTCACAGACATGCATGCAGACAAAACACTCATAGGTATAAAATAAAAAATAAATCTGAAAAGAAAAACAAAACAAAACAAAGAAAGCACAGAAAACCCTTGTATTAATGAAAGTTTAAACATGACTTGTCTATTATTGACCCCTGTTTCAATCATAGCCCCAGTTTTCAAATAGGTGATTAGACTGTTGAATGAGGGAAAGTGCTGGGTTGAACACTGCTGAACTGGGCCCAAAGCACCAGACAGACAGGAGTGCTCAGTGCTGCTGCTGCTGCTGATTTTTGTTTTTGTGTATCAAGCTAAGGGAAAAAATGGTACCAACAGGGATCCTTGGAATTCTTGCCCATACTTTAGAATAGTTATTCTCAAAGTATGGACTGAGGTCCTCAGAGCTGTAGGTTTGGTGTGACATCCAACTGTTCCATTAACCTCTGAGAGTAATTACTGGGGAGCTGGCTTGTACAGATTGACTTTCCAGCAGCTAGGGTATTTTAGGTCATTCAGTCTTTAGGTCCTCAGTTAATGTGTTAAAACAAGGTTTCTGTTCTGTTCTGTTCTTCTTCCCCCTTCCCTCTTCCTTGACACGGAAATAGTCTTAGCTTGGCACTGTTAAGAAAGGGAATATCTTTTTCAAAGTTGTTGTGATCTTACAAGTGCTCATTCATATAGTATGAAATGAACATGCTTTCAGAAGGTTTAAGCCCATATAGCATTGTTAAGCTTTCAAATGCTAAGCCTTTTAAGTATTAAGATTGTCAAAAGCTGGGCGCTCTGGCACGCTCCTTTAATCCCAACACTCAAGGGGACAGAGGCAGAGGGATTTCTGTGAGTTTGAGGCCAGTCTGATCTACAGAGAGAGAGAGTCCAGGACAGCCAAGGCTGTCACAAAAACCAAAGAACAACAACAACAAAACACGCTTAGTAAATAAAATGAACAAACTTGATTTTTACTGATAGTACTAAACAAAGTTATGTCGCATTTCCCCAGTTACATAAACTTCATTATCACACGAACTAAGAATATAAAGGACATTTTATAAAGAATATAAAGAGTATTCTCAGCCAGGCTTATTTTATTTCCCTGCTTTCTATTTTAACATCTTAAGTTTTGAGGTGGAATATGTCTATGTCTGAAACAAATGCAATAAATAGAATTTAAGTAGGGACCAAGGTTAAAAGATGGGTAGGGCTGGGTAACCAGTTTTTTAAAAATATTTTTCATAATCTCTTGGCTTGTAGTTACTTTTGAAAGTGCTGACACCAGTAATTCCATCGTGTGTGTGTGTGTGTGTGTGTTTAACAGAGTATGTTTGTCTCCTGGGAAATAATCTTTTAGAACAGCAGTTCTTTCGTTCTTTCGTGGGGGTGGGGGTGGGGCTTTCGAGACAGGGTTTCTCTGTAGTCCTGGCTGTCCTGGACTCACTTTGTAGTCTAGGCTGGCCTTGAACTCACAGCCATCCATTTGCCTCTGCCTCCCGAGTGCTGGGATTAAAGACATGCACCACTACTGCCCAGAACAGCAGTTCTCAACCTGTATGTTGCAACCCTTTATGGGGTGGGGCATTCAAATGACCCTTTCACATTGGAAAACACAGATATTTATATTATTCATAACAGCAAAATTAAAGGGATGCAGATTAGGAAGGCTGGGAACCACTGTTTTAGAATGAGACAGAGAGACAAATTAATTATGTTGCTTAGGCTGACTGTTGTTGGACTCTCAAGCTAAAGAGATTCTCATGCATCAACCTCTTGAGAAGTTTTCCACCATGCCTGGCTAGAATGGGAAGTTTTATTTACATTTTTATTTTCTGTCAGAATGATTGTATAGATTCTGTGGTTTGTGTACTATGTAATTCTTGGGGACTTTGCTATACCTCAATCTTTACATGTGGTATTTCCTAGAATTGTGTGTTATAAACCATAAGCATACAGTAATTTTAGCCTTTATTGGATTATTGTTGATTATTAATATTTAATATTGATTTATACTTTTAGTGTAATGAGCGGTTACTCTTTAACCAGCTTTATATCGAAATAACCACACAGAGAGACTGGGATATATTTAATTAGCCTAGAGCACAGTACTGAGTAATAATTCCTGCACCCTAACCCTCCATGCTAGTGTAGTTTCCTCCCATTCTGTCTTCTCATATTATACTTGCTCTTTACTCATCTCTTAGGTCTGGTTCATTTCTCCTAGTGTCTCCTGGTCTTCTCCACGGCTGAGTCCTGTCCTTCCATCTCTCTCTCCTTCCCTCACCGGCCCAGAATGTCCCACCCTGTTCTGTTATTGCTCAGCGTTGGCTAGTTGGTTTTTATTGGCAATACAGAAAAATAGTGACATGTTTATACAAACTTGAGACAGGAGGTACTTAGACTAAACATCACAGTGCAATGTCCATATTGAAACCAGAGAGTGGGGCAGAGAAATCAGCATTTGAATGAACAAGGGTAAACTGTACATAGTCCATAAGAGCATTATACCAGCAGATTATATTTGTTTTGATTTGTTTATTTGGTGATAGGGTCTTGCTGTATAGTCTAGACTGGCCTTGAATTTAGGATCATTCTGTCTCTCAGGTTTTAGGATTAGCAACATCTGCCATTGTGTTCAGCATAAGTAATGTCATTTATTTTATTTTTTACAACTCTTGTTTTATTAAAGAGTTACTTTTATTTTTAAATTATGAATATGTGTTTTTTCTGTGTGTGGGTGTGTGTATACGAGTGCAGGTGCTCTTGGAAGCTAGAGGCATTGGGGTGCCCTTGGAACCGGAGTTACAGGCAGTTGTGAATTACCCGACATGGGAGCTGGAGTCATACATAGGTTCTCCAGAACTATAGTTTGTGTACATAATTGCTGAGTCATCTCTTCAGCCCTTATGTGTCATTTGTACTGTATGTGCACCTTCAGTTCCACAGTTGACATGTCAGTAGTTTGCTTTATTGACTTCTGTGTTTTTAATTTCCTTTACTTCCATACATTATCTCAGCAGTTTATCCTGTTGAATAGATAGTAAAACACGCATAGGCAAAAGCATGGGTGTTCTCCCACAGTTGCATAGATTATATTAAGTACCAAACTAAAATTTATAGAATGTTTATTTATTTTCTTCTTTGCTACAATAAAATCACCCAAGTGTAGGCTTCAAACTTTTTCAAAACTACTTTATTTGGGGTTCTGTAATGTTTATACCTCCCTTCCAACCCACCTACCCTAGATGAGAGAGAAAAGAGGTTAACGGGAAGAGGAGAGGTAGACCTTTTTAGACTCAGTTCCTTGGAGCAATTCCACTCCTTGTCGTCAGGATTTCAGCAGACCTGTTAAACAGCAAGCCAGCAATTTAGCAAAGGTGACTGCAACTGCAGCGGCCGGAACCTCGAAGTGTTCTTTGGAGCAGTTCTTTCTCGGAGCATCTCAAAGCAGAGCAATGAATAGCCAAACAATAAGAAGCAATGCCAAAAGCAAAAGCCAAAAAACCCAAGCCTCTTGTTTTGGAATACACACACACACACACACACACACACACACACACACACACACACACACGTGTCCTTTTGTAGTGGACAGACATCGCCTGTTCTCTCACAAGTCTGTTTCCAGTGGAAAAACTGCACGCTCCCACACAAGTCTGTTTCACATCCCACACTTGTGATCAAACCAAAAAGAAGGTTAGATCCACTACACCCAAGAATTTGTTGAGTTAGAACACATACACCTTTTACTCTTAAAGTTCTGGAGGTAGAAAGTATGAATTCAGTTTCACAGAGCTAAGAGCAATGTTGACAGGGCTGAGTCCACAGGCGTTGGGAAGAATCAGTTTATCTTCATAGCTTTTAGTGGCCACCTTCCTTGGCACATCACTCCTAATCTGCATCTGAGTATGGAGAAATGGTTCAGTGGTTAAGAATGTTTGCTTCTCTTCCAGAGAGCCCAAGTTTAGTTTCCTGCATTCTCCCAAGCCGTGTGGCTTACAACTGCCTGTAACTCTAGCTCCAAACGTCTAACACCCTTTGTTTCTTCCTTGAGTATCTGCACGTACATACTAATCTTCATCTGCCTCACTCTTAAAGGTCCCTCTGAATAATTTAGAAATAATTCTATCTTAAGCACCATGATGACATCTCCTTCCTCCCACCCCCTCTTTGAGACAGGGTCCCACTATGTCGGCCTGGCTGTCCTGGAACTCACTATGCTGAGCAGGCTGGCCTTGAACTCAACAGAGATCTGCCTGCCTCTGCCTCTGCCTCCCAAGTGCCAGAATTAAAGGAGTGCTTTACCGCCAAGCAGCAGTCTCTTTTATGCATTCATAGGCTTTGAAGATTAGGATTTTTTAAAGGACTGTTAGTCAGTTTTATTCTCACGTCTTTGGTCTTTTCTGTGGTTTCCTTCCATATGGGTTTTATGGAGAAATTTCCTTCTTTTCCTTTCGAAAAGCATTAACCCCCCCCCCCCCTCTTTTTTAAGTTGGTGTGATACGATGTCCAGTATGTCGCCAAGAATGCAGACAGATAGATCTTGTGGATAATTATTTTGTGAAAGACACATCTGAAGCTCCCAGCAGTTCTGATGAGAAATCAGAACAGGTATGAACCTCAGTTTTTCTGTGCTCCTATATATTTTCCTTGTTGTCAAATGTAAATTGTAAGAAAAGCATGTAATTAAGTAATTTAGGCATTTCTGCTATAGTTCTGTCAAATTAGAAATAAAGGATAACTCTTCCACACTCTTAAACTTGGTGGAATAAAATAGTTATTATTTTAAAAGTTAAGTTTTATATAGGCTTTTATATTCTGAATATTAGATTTTTTTTGTCTATCTAAATGTTTTATTGATAAATAAATAATAAATTGATAACAGGATGGTTTTTTGCTTTGTATAATGAATTGGTGTTTTTGAGAGCAAGTTTCTTTGGCACATGTAATGTAGATTAGTATTTATTTCTCTTTAGGTATGTACTAGTTGTGAAGACAATGCAAGTGCAGTTGGTTTTTGTGTAGAGTGTGGAGAGTGGCTATGTAAGACATGTATTGAAGCACATCAAAGAGTAAAATTCACTAAAGATCATCTGATCAGGAAAAAAGAAGATGTCTCAGGTATGATACATATAGTTGCTGTTTTTAAAAAAAGTGTGTGTGTGCTCAAGCCACAGTGCTTATTTGTGGAAGTCAGAGGACAACTTGCAGGAGTTGGTTTTCTCCACCATTTGAGTCCTAGGGATCAAATTTAGGTCATCAGGCTTGGCAGCATATGTCTGTAGAGCTGTCTTGCCTGTCCCTATACACATATTTAACCTTTTGAGTCCAAAATAGCATATTCTACCTATTTATGATCTTTGAATACTAGTACTTAGAAAACAGAGGAAAATTAGTCAAAAATCTTATTGTTTAAAATTTTTTTTTATTTTGTTACAGAGTCTGTTGGAGCATCTGGTCAACGCCCTGTGTTTTGTCCTGTACATAAGCAAGAGCAATTGAAACTATTCTGTGAGACATGTGATAGACTGACATGTAGAGACTGTCAGCTATTGGAGCACAAAGAACATAGGTACAGAAGTCATAATCGCTTACTGAAAAATATTAGAAATAGTACTGATAAATTTGCTCTTAAACAAATATTGTTCCTTTAATTTTGTTTTATAGTATTTAAACCCACATTTTGTTTGTTTGATAAAATGTTTTCTATGTTCCTATCTTATATTTGTTATGGCACATCATTAATGTGGGTTTGGGTTTATAAGATTGTAGTTATCTTACTTCATTGTTCACTAGGCTGTGGTTCAAATAATGCATTTTCCCAAATGTAATGTATTTAGTCTGGAGGCTATAATATGAAAAGGCAGTATTTGTATGGAGGTAATTATTCTCATGTATATGACTGGTACCGTGTTTTAATACCTAAGCACAATATCCTGCCTTCATAGGAAAACCATAAACAAGTTAACATTACTTAGTATAGTACTGTTTAACATAATTTTTATTAACTATATTTTAACTGAATCAGCAAAACTCATGTCTGTTTCATCTAAATTGTTTTAGAATTATACTAGAAGTTTTAGTTGGGCATGAGAGTGGTTTTACAAGCTTTCTCACTTTCCATGGCATCTGTTTATTACAAATAATAGGTGGTATGACCCATCCACAAACTAGAATTAAGAGGTTTTTTAAGAGTAGATTTTCAGAATGGATGAAAGTAAGTTTTCGTAGTCTTCTGTCAAGAAAAGATAGTAGATGAGTTTCTGTTCCAGACCCTAGCTAACCTGTATTTTCTGCCCAGCCTTTCTGTTTTTAGTGAGGTCTTGCTAAGTTACCCAAGTTGCTTCCCAACTTATGCTCTTCCTGTCTCTCTTAGACTCCCAAGCAGCTGGGATAATAGGAATGTACAACTGTGCCAGGAGTCAGGATTTCTCTTAATGTATTGTTGCCTTCACTGAATTTAGTGAGTTCACTGGATGTTATTGTCTAATTGCTAACGGCTATTCTATTTTATGCTGGGCACTTTTCTCAATGCCAAATGCTCATTTAGTTTCTGAAGAATTAAGGTGCTGGTGCTGTGAATGATTCAAAGGTGGAAGAACCTGCTCTCAGGAAGCTTTAGCAATCTGTACACATGGTAAAGCATGGTTAACCCAACCAGTGTTTATGCTTTAAATCTCTTTATATGTTCAGTAAGAGAACTCTCACTGTTACAGAACATTTTATAAATCCCACCCCCACAAACAGGGCTTCTCTGTGTAGCCTTTGCTGTCCTGACTCTTTGTAGACGAGGTTGGCCTTGAACTCACAGAGATCTGCCTGCCTCTGCTTTTCTGAGTGCTGGGATTAAAGGCGTGCACCTCCACGCCTGACTCTATTTGTATTATTTTTAATGTGTGTGTGCGTGGGGGGGGGGGGGTGTCGCATTGATAGATTACCAAAGAAAGCCCCAGACTTTATCATCATCTCTTGAAGATTTTTTTTTAAAATCATCGTTAGCCTGCAATCTACTGAGATTAATATTATCCTTTATTCTTGTCTCCCCAAGAGTACTACATTCCCAGGTATCCTTCGTAATGTATTCCCATAAGATTCGTCATGAGTCTAGTCTCTTCTTTGTCACTGATATGGTTTGTGTCCTCATCCTCCACCCTTTTCTCGGTCCTTTCCACTGCAGTTAGACAGTGCTTCCCTGCTGGTCTTAACTGGCGGCTCTTGTTTATGTTCTATTATCAGACCTTACGAAATAGTTCCTTGTTGTTTAGGACAGTCTTTCTTTCTCCTCCCTCAGATCTCCAAATTTCAAAATCATGCCACCATCTATAACCAGTTATTACTGCTATTCTCTAAAAGCTTTCAGGTCATTCCTTTATCTCTTTAAGATTTTAGTTTTTAACTCATGGTTAACTGTAGAATACTGTTATCTTAATGTCTGGCAATTATAATAAACAGTAGTTTGTTCTAAGACTCCGTTAGTCTTTGTAAGGGTTTCTTTCTTTCTTAACTTTCTTTCCATTTTTTGAGAAAGGTCAGGAAAAAAAAAACATGGCTCAGGATGGCCTGGGGATCACTGTATACCCTCTGTGATGTTCTATATGACGTTAAGAGATTAAAATCTTATACTCTGTAAGACACCACAAATAGAAGTTGCAGGCCTGAAAGCTGCTCTGCATGAGTTCATAAGAAATGGGCCAATTTAAAGAACCAGGACCTCAAAATATTATAGTGTTCACAAGCCCTGTGTACTTGGGCTGCACTACATTTTAGAACAGGACTTTAAAAATCTTAAAACTTAAATGTTTTTATAAAGACTTGAGCTTTAAGCAGATACATAATAGATTGATGAAAATACTGTCTGTTCTTGACCAAAACAGTATTATGTAGCACACTACACTATTTGTATAGAAACATTTTAAGTTGCATAAATAATTGAGAGACTCTTGCTTTATCTTTTAAACCCCATCTCTCTGTCTTGTATGTGTATGCATATGCATGCATGTGTGTGAGTGCATGTGTTTGTGTAGGCCAGAGGTCAGTGTCAGCTGTCTTCCTTGATCACGTTCTGCCTTCTGTTTTGAGACAGTCCTCTACTGCACTTCAAGCTCACAGAGAGGTAGACTAGCTGGCCAGCAAGCCCCAGGCATCTTGCTGTCTCTCCACCGCCTGGGCTGAGGGGAGTGGGCAGCTGAACTCAGGTCCTCGGGCTCGCACAGCAAGTGCTTCGCCGATGGAGCCGCCTCCCCGGTCCCTTTCTTGTAATTGGAATATTTCCTTCTGTTACATGTCTGAGCATGCGGTTTATCTTTTGTGATACTAATTATTGAAACTAGGGCCTTACACACGCTAAACGTGTATTCTAGCATTGAATGGCACATCTCTAGCCTTGGTATTTGTTTTTTATTTCCCTCTTTTTGTTTTGTTCTTGAGTTATTTTTTTCTTGTTAGGGTTATAAATCATTTTTCATTACTTTTATGTTTACTTTTGGCCCTTAGAGCTGTATTTCTTTATTCTTTTGTCTTGATGGCTTTAGGTATAATATGTAACTCTACTGACTTAATGTCTATTTAAGTATTTTTAGTATTTCTCACTTTACACATTTAGTACCTTTACAGAATTAAACCACTTGCCTTATTGCATATTATTGCCTTACGTACAATTACTTAATTTTAAAAAATCTGTAAATGTGTGTGCCACAGTGGACAGTGTTGTGGAAGCAGTTCTCTTCTACTTTACATGAGATGTGGGTAAATGAACTCATGTCTCACTTGTGAAGCAAGTGCCTTCCTTTACCTAGTGAAAAGCGCTGAAAAGAAAGCTGTCTTGTGGTCTGGGGAGATAGCTAGTTCAGTAAGTCTTACCTGTGCAAGCATGAGCACCTTAGTGTCACAGTAACAACACCAAGCAGGTGGCACATGCTTGAGCCTCAGAGGCGGGGAAGAGGAGGCAGCAGGCGGATCTGTGCAGGCTGATCAGCCACTTTAGCCTCGTCTCTGAGTTTCAGGCCAGGAAGAAACCCTGTTTCAAAATCACAGGTGGGTGGATGGCTCGCCCTTACATGAGCTCTGTGCATTGAGCTCTGCACATCAGGCTACTGCAGCAAGCACCTCTGATTGCTTAGCCGTCTCACTGGCCCTCTGACAGCATTTCTTTTTCGTGTGTTTTTTTGTTTATCTTTTTGTTTTTTTGTGACAGGGTTTCTGTGACTATCCAGGACTCACTTTGTAGACGAGGCTGGCCTTGAACTCCCTGAGACTATCTACCTCTGTCTCCCAAGTGCTGGGATTAAAGGCCCTTACAGCATTTCTTAAGAATCTACTGGCAATGACTCTTTTTAGCTTCTGTTTATATAAAAATCCTTAATTTAGAGAAGTGTATTTTAAGGTTCTGAATTGACATTTTTTTCCTTTCAGCACTTACAATATGTCAGTACTTTGCATTGAGATCACATGGCCTTTCTTGTTTTGTTTTGTTTTTCTTCCCAACTTTCCCCCTTTCTCTTCGATATTTCTTTTGACAGCCACGCGCGCGCGCGCACACACACACACACACACACACACAAACACACACACACACCATCCCTCTGAGGGTTTCCTTTGTGTGGCCTTGGCTGTCCGGGACTCGCTTTGTAGACCAGGCTGGCCTCAAAACTTACAGAGATCATCCTGCCTCTACTTTCCTGAGTGCCAGGATTACAGGTATACGCCATCGCACCCAGCTTTTGACGTCTTTTTTTATGGTATGTATTTCAGTTCATTTTGTGTGAGATTCACTTAGCTTTTATCTGTAAATTGATGTGTGTGTGTGTGTGTGTGTGTTTCATTGTTTTTTAAAAATATTTATTAACTTATTAATTTATTCATACTACATCTCAGTTGTTATCCCCTCCCTTGTATTCTCCCATTCCTCCCTCCCTCCCATTTTCCCCTTACTCCCCTCCCCTATGACTGTGACTGAGGGGGACTTCCTCCCCCTGTATATGCTCATAGGGTATCAAGTCTCTTCTTGGTAGCCTGCTGTCCTTCCTCTGAGTGCCACCAGGCCTCCCCATCAAGGGGACGTGGTCAAATATGGGGCACCAGAGTTCGTGTGAAAGTCAGTCCCCACTCTCCACTCAACGGTGGAGAATGTCCTGTCCATTGGGTAGATCTGGGTAGGGGTTCGAAGTTTACTGCATGTATTGTCCTTGGCTGGTGCCATAGTTTGAGCAGGACCCCTGGGCCCAGATCTGCCCGTCATAATGTTCTTTTTGTAGGTTTCTAGGACCCTCTGGATCCTTCTATTTCCCCATTCTCCCTCCCCATGCTTCTCTCACCTAAAGTCCCAATTGTTGTTGTTTTTGTTTTGTTTTATTAAATCAAATGTAGCTTCTCTCCAGCTACTCAGGAGTGCTGAGATTTCCGCCTGTGTTCTAGTTGATCTCTGGATCATTTTTATACTATTGAGTATAGAGGAAGGGGGTTGGCTAAGTAGTAGGAGTGCCTGCTTAGCATACGCAGAGCCTGGGACTGATCCTGCTTAGCATGCGCAGAGCCTGGGACGGATCCTGCTTAGCATGCGCAGAGCCTGGGATGGATCCTGCTTAGCATGCGCACAGCCTGGGACTGATCCTGCTTAGCATGCGCACAGCCTGGGACTGATCCTGCTTAGCATGCGCACAGCCTGGGACTGATCCCCAGAGAACTCCCAGGGAAAATTAGATTGTCGTTAGACATTTTTTGGGGGAAGGGCCTATGGACAATTCCTGAATATAATTATTGCCTCTTATTTTTGTCTTGTTTTATAGTTTTTAGTGACCGGACGAGTATAATATTGGCTATTCCATCATGCTTTAAAAAGGAATTATCTTTGTTTAACCTTAACGTTTTTTCACACCCTATTGCAATTTTGTGTTATTTAGAATTTATTTAGCTACTTAAAATATTGTGTGTGTGTACATTATATATATATATATATTAATTAAAGTATAATGTAGTATAAAGGTCACTTGAGTAGAACTTTGTAAGTGAAACTTCTCTACAAGATCTTTCTACATAAATAGTTTTTCTTGGTATTTAGTTGACTTTGAAAGAAATTTTTGCATAGATACGGCTGATATTTATAGTCCTAGATATGTATTAGAATTACGTATAGTGATTTTAGAAAAGATACCCAGACCTACGTTGTTAAAAACAAACAACAGTAACAACAGTAAATAGTATTGATCCTAGTCCAGACTGATTAAGAATCTTATGGCAAGAGCAGCAGGTGCTTTTAACCTCTGGCCATCTCTCCAACCTTTGAGTCTATGATTGTTTTACTTCTCTGTATGTTTCATTTTTGTTTGCCATCATTGTCTAGTCCATAAGAAAGTTATCTTTGTTGTAAATGTCACCATCTACTTCATTAATTGTGTCCCTTAACCGTTTCTATGGGATTCTGCCCAAGAGACCTCATTGTAGTTCCCAATACCTTTGTTGTTATAGTTCTAATCACAGTCCTTGTCAATACAGAAAAGGCTCTTGAGGGCTTGGTCTATTTTCCATTAGTTCATCCGCTATGTTGCAAATGCAGCCAGTTTCCAAGATAAAACTCAGTTCACTTCACCTGTCTCACTGTGAGACCCAAGTGAAGAACCTAACTCATGCCACAGTGTCGGAAACCTCTCTCATAAGGTCCTTGTGTGCAAGTCTTCTTGCTGTTGACGATTTGAGATGTTAAATTGTAATACTAAATCATTTCAGGTTACTGTGGAGATGCTTCGGGTGGTAAAGTGCTTGTCATGCAAGCATGAGGACTTGAGTTCCATCTCTAGCATCCATATAAAGAGCCAGGTGTGGTATTGCACACTTAAAATCCCCTGCTGGGTATGGGGAAGCAGTTGGGTCCCTCAGGCTTGCTGACCAGCTGCCATATCCTAGTCAGTGAGTCCTGGGTCCCAGTGAGAGGGAGCTCCTGAAGCATAACACTCAGTGTTGACCTCTTGTCTCAAACACATGAACATGAACACACACAAAATAAAAAATTACAGTGGCTGGAGAGATGGCTCAGAAGTTAAGATTACTGACTACTTTCCCAGAGGTACTAGGTTCAGTTGGTGGCACATACATCGTGGTTCACAACCAGCTGTACCTCCAGTTCTGGGGGATGGGGTGGGGTGTATCTTTAGATCTCCAGGAACAGTGGTTCATAGACATTTGGGTAAGCAAAACACCTATACATATTTTTAAAAATAAAATAATTACAGAGAATAATGACAAGCTATAAATCCTATTGCTTTAAGTCTTTTTTGTATTTTGGCCAATGTAATTTTTAGAACATTCTGATGAAGGTAAGTATGATCATTTTATATTTTACTGAAAAGAACTAGGACATAGAGTCATCTAGCTGTTGGCTATGAGCCATAATAATGATATCTAAAGTCACATTAATATGATAAAATGCTTTGTCTAAAATATGGAAGCTGAGCACTAAGAAAGAAGTTCAATGAGAGAGAACACAGTCCCTGAAAAGCTAGTAAATCCTCAAGACAGAATAGTTGTTATGGTCTATAGATGAATACTTAGATGCAGTAATCTAAGGGAACAGATAAAATTGGCCAACGTAGATAAAAGTTGATGGTAGGATCATTGAAAATTGAGTTTTGAGTGTATGTTTAAAATATGTAAGCTAGGTGTGGTGGTGCACACCTTTAATCCCTGCTCAAGAGTTAGCGGCAGACAGATCACTGAGTTACAAGGTGAGTCCCTGTCTCAAAAACAATGTCCCTACCCTCCCCCAAAAACCCTACAAAAACCAAACCATCACCACCACCAAAACAAAAAATAACAGAATTATGTATTTAACAATGGAATAGCTGAAGAAAAATGAGGCATTGATACAAAGGTCTCCCTTTATATTCATCTTGGATGCAAATTGAGGTGAGTTTAGTCATCAAAATATAGCAATTATTATATAAAAATAATATATTGTACTCATTTGGCAAGCTGAATAGTAGAGTTTAGATCTTAGTTCAGGATCATAATGTGCAGTCAAAAGACTGAAGTTACAATTAAGTAATTCTCAGTCTTTTTCAATGTATTATATGTGCAGATGTTTTGCCTGTGTCTATGACTGTACATCACTGTGTGATAGAGGAGGCCAGAAGAGATGACTGGTGGATCTCTAGGAACTGGAGTTAACAGACAGTGAGCTGCCATATGGGTGCTTTGAATTCAGCCTGGGTCATCTGGAAGAACAGTCAGTGCTCGTAGCCACAGGGCTTCTCTGTGTAACAGCTCTGGCTGACCTGGAACTCTGTCGACGAGGCTGGCCCCAAACTTAGAGATCCATTTGTCTCTGCCTCCTCAGTGCTGAGATTAAAGGTGTGCACCACCACCACCACCTGGCCCGATTCTCAGTCTTAAGAAAAATAATCTTCTTGCTTCCTGCCTCCCTGTCTGCATCCCTGCATCCATCTCTCCCTCCCTCTTCCTTGAGAGTACAGAGTCTCACTATTTATCCCTGGCTGTCCTGGAACTTACTGCCTAGACCAGGCTGGCCTTGAATTCACAAAGATCCACCTAGCTCCACCACTGGAGCACTAGGAATAAAGGGATATTCATCAATTGTTCACTAATTATTTACCCATGAGCACCATATTTTCAAATATTGTGTAGCAAGTTGCAAAAATAAAATCTATTTTTCAAGGACAAAAAGACTACTGATGATTCTGATTAAACTAAATGGTTATTTATTATTATTGTGTATTACACTAGGTAAAAGCACAGGAAGTTATTAAACCATTCTAAACTAAGTCCTGAGCATATACAATTTTTTCTTAGGACATTTTGATATGCTGAAAATATTTTTTTAAGACTAAAGTCCATGTTAATAGTAACTAAAGGGCCCGTGAGATAGATGGCTTAGCAAAAAAGGCTCTTGCTGCTAGCTAAGGACCTGAGTTCAGTCCTTGGAGCCCACATGATGGAAAGAGAACAAACTTCTACAAGTAGCCTCTGACCTCCACATATGCCCTGTGATGGTATGCGAACATGTGTGTTACATATACACTGTCTAAATGTGTATAAGAAATGTTTACTTAAAAAATAGAATCACTTAATGAAGATTCAAATCTGAAATTACTTTTCAATATTAATAAAAATTAATAATCTGTCTATTGATTCTTCTTTCTTCCCACTTCTGTTGTTGCAGTTTTAATTAGTTAAAAATTGGGTTGGCTTGATATAGCCCACTAAGAGTGTTTGCTATGCAAACCGTGCAGAACCTGAGTTCAGATCCAACACTCATATAAACACTCACTTGTGCCTTGATGACCAAAGTTTGCAGGTCAAGTCAGCTTAACCCAAATGGGGGACCTGAGGCTCATCAAGAGGCTGTCACGGGAATAAAGCAGAGAAGGGTAGAGAGAACACCAGGTTCTTCATGTGCAGTGTGCGCATTTAGTGACACATACATATCTCATACATGTGCACACTTTATTGTTTAGTCTGTAAGCCATCTAGTTGCAACTGTGCTCATACTATTATGCATTTCCAACCATGCAGTTGAAATTGATTCAGGTAACTGATACGGTGGAGCTCACCTTTAATCCCAACAACATTCGCAATGCTGGATCAGGAAGATAATGAACGAGGCCATTTTGGGCTGCATACATAGCAAGAACCTGGTTTTCCTTCTTTTGTTTGTTTTTGTTGTTGTTGTTGTTGTTGTTGTTTGTTTGTTTTTTTTTTTCTTGTTTGGTTTTTACTTGACCATCAGTACCTTGATAATTTATCATTACTTCTAAATCTAACACCAGCAAAGCATACAAGACATTTTATCTGGTATTTTCCTACTCTGTGCTTCATCCTGAAAATGTCAAATAGTTTCAAAATGATGTGCTTTGAGTTTTGTGTTTCAGTGGATCTCTTTCCTTCCTTCTAACTTTGGCTTCCTGGAAAGTTTATTCATTCCTCAGCATATACTTAAAATTTTGCAGAAAGAAATGCACGTTAAAAACATAAGGAATAAATCAATGTTGTTCAGTGAAGACACTTGTTTTTGTCTTCTGCCCAAATGAGGATATATTAAAAGATTTTTATCTTTCTGTTTGTTTATTTACTTGTAATAGTCCACTTTCTCCAGCTTGTTCTGTCCATGTACTTGCCATTGGGGTTTCTACTGGAGCTTAATACCTACAAGGAGCCACACCCTAAAGAAACCTGATTCTACCTTTCCTAGAAACTGTTAACTATCCATGGCTCCTTAGTATTTATTTACCTACTGGTTTTTTTTTTTTTTTTTTTTTTTTTTGGAGAGTTTCACCTTGTCCTTGAACTCATAGTCCTGCTCCTACCTCCTCAGTGCTGGGGAAGACATGTACTACAATGCCTGCCAGATTTTTCTTTTGTTCTTTTAAAGACAGGATCTCAGACTGGAGAGATGGCTCAGCTGTTAGAAGCACAGGGGACCTAGGTTAGTTTCCCAGGGCCAGCATGGTTGTTCACTTCAGTTCTAGGGGATCTGATGTTCTCTTTTGACCGCTGCCTTTACCAGGCATGGATATGATTTATATACATACCTACCAGTGAAACAGTCATACACAGAAGATAAAAGAATTTTCTAAAGACCTCACTGTTTCCTAGTCTGTCTTAGCCTCCTGGGTAGCCGAGACTGTGTACATATTACAGCGTCCCATCTACACTAAATAAAATGCATTTTATGCTGTCTAGTTAAATGTATAGGTTCTTAAGTTTTTTATTTTATGTGCATTTGTGTTTTGCTTGCGTACATGTCTATTGAGTGTGTCCGATCCCCTAGAACTGGAGTTACAGATTGCCATGTGGGTGCTGGGAATTGAATCGGGGCCTCTGGAAGAACAGCCAGGGTTCTTAACTGCAAGCCATCTCTTCAGCCCCCTTACACAGGGTCTCACTCTATCCCATGCTGGTATGGAACTCAAACTTGCAGAGGTTGGATGGGAATGCTTCATTAGCCTCCCAAGGATTTTAGGGGAAGAAAGCATGGCTCTGCTTTGGTTAGGCATTAAACACCCTTTTTCTTTGTCCTTCCCCCAATAGAATATTTTGCATTTAATTTTTTGACTATTTGATACATGTAAACAATGCATCTTGATCATATGTACCTCAATTTTCACTCCTCTCCGAAGAATCCCTTATGTTTCCCTCTCATATTCCCACACCCTCAATTCCCCTAATATTCCCTTTAGTGACTTCTTTTCTTTCTTCCTTCCTCCCTCCCTCCTTTCCTCCCTTTCTTTTCTCTTCCTCTTTTCTTTCTTTCTTATTTGGGGGGGGGGCGGATTTCTCTGTGTAGCCTTGGCTGTCCAGGAACTCACTTTGTAGACGAGGTTAATTTTGAACTCAGAGATCTGCCTGCCTCTGCTTCCTGTGTGCTGGGATTAAAGGTATGCACCACCACACCTGACCTTTCTTTTCTTATTACCTCCTCAGTCAAGTACTGCCTGTTGTGGAATACTGACTGATCTTGTTGACTTGATCTTATGTAGGTGATCATAGCTGCTACAGTGAGTTCATGACTGCAATGGTCATGTCATATCTGTCCCCAAGACATTTCACTGTTCTCCTTCCTATCCTCTGTTGTCTCTTACATTCATAAGCCCTTCTGTGATATTCTCTCAGTAGAGGTGGGGGTGGTTTGGTGTGGTGTGATGTGTTACGTTATGTTGTGATGGCGTTGAAATAGGTGTCCTATTTAAGGCTGACCACTAAGTAGAGACTTACTCTTATCACTGATTAGTTATAAGACTCTGCATTTAACTGCTGGGTAGTTGAGAGAGAAGCTTCTCTGGTCAAGGTTAAGGAGAGGCGAGTATAAATATTTAGAGAAAGTGGTTTGACAACTTTTTAAGGAAAAAGAACAGTAGTAGGGTTCTTACCTAGGACCTCTTGAACCATGGACCAGATTTACAGCATGGGGCTCAAATTCTGTCCTGTGAAATAGGCCTTAAATCCAACCTCCAAAGTAACTGGTTACCCCATAACTTTCAGGCCACTATTGTATGTACCATATTTTATTCTCCCAAATCATTAAAACAGCTGACCTCTCACAAAAATCAGGTAGCTTGTTTGGCTATACCAACCAGTAAACTTACCCTGATCTCCCACCTGTGCTTCTGTTTTAAGAGTTTGAACTGTTCATTTGAACTGTCTCCTTAGGTTTGGTGATATTCTTAGTCTTGTATTTCTATTGGATGATCGCCCTAGAGTGTTCTGATTTTTCATATTTTGCTTAGAATTTTCAAGGGCTCTCATTACTTAAGAGAACAAAACAAAGAAATGGCATGCTATACCTGGCCTTTGATACTTAATTTATTTTAATTTAGGGTTTTTTTATTCTGATTTTGACATTTGAATATTCTTTGACTGTGTTGAAAATGATAACTGTTAGGATTTCTTTGTGAAGCTTCTTAGATCTCGAAGCCATTTTTAGGCACTAGTTTTTGGTACAGATTATATCTCATAGTGTGCTATCAATGCATATTTGTGCCTATTTATTACTATACTATAAGCCACAGGTGTCTTTTTACTTGCATAGGAAGTACACTGAATAACAACAAAGAGATGAAAGCATGTAGAAGAAACTCAAAATTAATTTGTTGATTAAATGAATAATTTATAAACATGAAATAAAACTATTATTCTGGCATCCTGGTAGCCAAGGGCTCTGGACTTTTAACATTGAAATCTAAATTTCTAGTGTTATTTTTTTTTTTTTTTTTTTTTAAAGGATTTATTTATTTAATTGTACAGTGTTTCACCTTTATGTACACCTGCATACCAGAAGAGGGCACCAGATCACATTATAGATGGTTGTGAGCCACCATGTGGTTGCTGGGACTTGAACTCAGGACCTTTGGAAGAGCAGGCAGTGCTCTTAACCTCTGAGCCATCTCTCCAGCCCAATTTCTAGTGTTATAATTAGAATGTTTGAGCATGTATCAATCATATTGCCATCGTTAGAGTAAAATATGTTGATTATTTGGTAGAAATCTTTTAGAAAGCCTCATAAAACAGTAGATAATAAAAATCTAATGCAAAATTGCATGTGTATTATGAGACAGTTCTACTTAAAAATGCTTATCTAGGTTTGTGGGCATATATCAGTTTTAGAGCACTTGCCTACCATGTGGGTTTGAGTTACAGAGCTCAGTCACTGAATGGATGACACTTTATAGATTGTTAGCAGTGATTTTTGGAACATTAGTGACCTTGATAATATTCTGTACAGTATGTTGTGTTTTATGATTTAAGTTGTATAGACCATATTCTGATGGTTAGATTAAAAAATAGGACCATCCGTTAAATTTTTTATGTAAGTCAGAGTATTCACATTTTTCTGAGGAAATTTTTCTTTCATAATGGCTTTTCCAGGCAGATGACCTTGGTTTGCTGTTATAGTAATATACAAGTGAGCAATAGATAAGAGTTATTTCAAGAATGGCTCATTTAATTTCTTGAATCTTAATTATAAAGTTTCTGTTTTGAATATAGTTTTTGTTTTGTTTTGTTTTAAGGTACCAGTTTTTGGAAGAAGCTTTTCAAAATCAGAAAGGTGCAATTGAAAATCTGTTGGCTAAGCTTCTTGAAAAGAAGAATTATGTTCATTTTGCAGCTACACAAGTGCAGAATAGGTAAGCCTATTGCATTAAAAAAACAATATTTTGATGGCCGGGCGTGGTGGCGCACGCCTTTAATCCCAGCACTCGGGAGGCAGAGGCAGGCGGATCGCTGTGAGTTCGAGGCCAGCCTGGTCTACAAATTGATTCTAGGACAGCCAAGACTACACAGAGGAACCCTGTCTCCAAAAACAAACAAACAAAAAAAACCCCCAAACAATATTTTGCTTTAAAGATTGTTAAGGAAGAATGCATCCAGATTAAGGTTATTTTCCTACTATATCAAACATATATAGAGAGGATATAATTTTTAATAGACGAAATGATAAAACTTAAGGTTGACATATTTGTTAACTAAGCAAGTTTACCAAAAACATGAAAAATTTTTTAGGAAATGTCTTTGACCTTTGGCTGTCCTAGAACTCACTCTGTAGACCAGGCTGACCTCGAGCTCAAAAGAGATTTGCCTGCCTCTGCCTGCTGAGTGCTGGGACTTGAGGCATGTACCACCACACCTGGACATTTTTTACTTTTTATAATTAATAAAATTTCAATGTATTTAAGCTTTGAACTTGGAAAATGAGTTAATGTGGAAAGAATTGAGTTGTAAGGTTTAAAAGCAGAGATTGATTGTGTAGAAGATACAGCATAGAGGAGAGAGGCTGACAGCTGGCAAAGGCGTAGTGAGTAAGAAGTTTTGGTGCGTTAGGATGAGGGCCTGATAACCTGTACTACATGGAAGGCTTAGTGGGGCTGAAGGGAGAGCAGGAGTATGACTGCGGTGGCTGCGAGAGAGACTGTCATGGAAATGAGGGGAAGGTAACAGAGCAGGGCATGTATGTAGCACACATACTTGAAACAGCAACAACAAAAAACCCAGCAGCATTATACGATGAATATATACTACAGATTTGGTGTCCTAAGCACTCAAACTGCTGTTATTTTTATCATTGCCATGACCATCATCTTCTTCCTCCTCCTCGTTATTATTATTATTTCTTTTTCGTTTTTTAAAGATGTATTTATTATTATTTATACGGTGCTCTGCCTGCATGTACATCTGCAGGCCAGAAGAGGGCACCAGATCTCATTATAGATGGTTGTGAGCCACCATGTGGTTGCTGGGAACTGAACTCAGGACCTTTGGAAGAGCAGTCAGTGCTCTTAACCTGTGAGCCATCTCTCCAGCCTGTCTTTCTTTCTTTTCTTTTCTTTCTTTCTTTCTTTCTTTCTTTCTTTCTTTCTTTCTTCCTTCTTTCCTTCCCTCCCTCCCCTTTCTTCCTCCTCCTCTTCCTCCTCCTCCTCCTCTTCTTCTTCTGTTTTCTTTTGTTTGTTTTGTTTTAGTTTTTTTCCCCTGAGACATGGTTTCTCTGGTTTCTCATGGTTTGGTTGTCCTGGACTTGCTTTGTAGACCCGGCTGGCCTAGATTTTACAGAGATCTGCCTATCTCTGCCTATCAAGTGCTGGGATTAAAGGCATGTGCTATTATGCCCAGCTGCTGCTATTATTATTATTATTATTATTATTATTATTATTCTATTCTGTTTTTATAACTTTTATTTTATTTTGTGTATATGAGTGTTTTGCCTGCATATATGTCTGTTCACCATACACATGCCTGGTACCTAAGGAAGTGCTGAGCCTCCATGCATATGCTGGGATTCGAACCTGGGTTCTTTGCACAAACAAGTGCTCTTACCACTGAGCCAGCTTTCCAGCCCTCATTATTTTATTTAGGTACATTTATAAACAAACTAGATTGTTTATAGGAAAAGTGGTAACAAGTTCTAAAGAGGGCCTATTTTACAAAGTTATGACTCTTGACACTGAAAAAAACATCTACTTGTAACTGGCACACTTTAAACCTGGGAAGAGTGTGTTAGATGGTAGTTACTGTATAGACTCAATGACATTGTGAAGCGTTGTTTTGAATAGTAAAATGTATTAGTTTATAATGGTTAACATGACACATAAAAATGTAGAAAGGCATTAACTATTTGAATGAATGAAAATAGTGGTTTATGTATGATGGAATATTTTTATCTTGAGAGAGATCAAAAGAAAATAAAAGACAAGATTGGAGAGATGGCTCAGCAGTTGAGTACTTACTAACTAGGATTGGTACCCAGAATCCACAATCAGTCTGGCTTATTGTGTTGGTGTTAGGATCTGAATTCAGTCTTTTTGTTTGTTTGTTTGTTTGTTTCTTTTTTTTTTTTTCCTTTTCCTTTTTCAAGACAGGGTTTCTCTCTGTAGCCTTCTAGTCCTGGACTCACTCTAGAGACCAGGCTGGCCTCGAACTTCAGTCTTAAATCTCTAGCAAGTTCTCTTAATCACACGTTTCTCCATGACTCTCCTCCCTATTATTTAAAGTTTTTATTTACTATCTTTTCAATTTTAAGAAATAATACTTTTTATTTACTTTTTAACCTGTCTCTGTATGTGTTTGCTTGCTTATCTGTTCATGCACCAATGTGTACCAACAGAGGCCAGAAGAAGGGCCTGGAGTTAGAGATGGTGAGCCTCCTGATGCGGGTGCTGGGAATGAACCCAGGCCCTCTGCTCGTAACCACAGAGCGGTCCTTCCAACCCACATTTTTTATTTTTAAAATTTATATATGTAAGTGTTTTGCTTATAGGTATATGTGTGCACTTTGTATGCTTGGTGCTTAAAATAGCCAGAAGGAGGAGTTGGATCCCCTTAAACTCACGAACAGTTGTGAGTTTTAGGAACTGAACCTGAGACCTCTATGGAAACACTCTTAAACTCTGCACCATCTTTCAGTTGCACCAACCGCCTCCCCCCGCCCCCCCAGTAGTCTTTGTGTATGTAAGTATATACAATAAGTCTGTCTGAGGCTACTCTGCTTTCAAGTATGCTGTATGACTTATGTTTTTTGGTTTAGTTGCTTTATGTTGGAGGTCTGTATATCTTATTACCAATGATTAGTAATTTTTATTGTCTTCCATTTACTGTAATAAGGACAAAATTCAGTAAAATTTGCAAATAACTAAATACGCAGTGGCATAGAAGCAAAGGAGGAAAATTTGTGCTATGTTGCCAAGTATATTAAAATTGCTTGTTTATGTATTTGGCTAATGAAAGACAATTTATACAAAAGTAGAATATATAAAAGATGACTACATTTTATGGTTATGCTTGACATTAATTATTAATGAGATATTAATGAGAAGACCTGCTTTTCATTTAATAAATGACGAAAACAACATCACTTTATAGTCATAACCAGAACTTCTATAAACGTAACTTTTAAAAGGTTGGGGCATATTTATCTCTAAAATACGTAGTGGCTGTTTTTAAAAATGGATTGAGTGTTTCAGAATCTCTGGGGATAGAACACATTCTTAGCAATAAAAGAAGCCCTGGGTCACTGCTAACAGGTGTGCTCCCCCAAACCCAGTGATATAATATGTTTTTTAAAGCCAGTTTGAGAGGAAATTATGAAACAAGCTTAGTTAGAACACACATTTGAAGTGGTAAAGTTTGAAGTGAAAATAGATACTTTTAAGTTGAATTCCTGTTCTTTTGAAGGTTGTAACTATTGATTTTGATATTCTTATTGTATTTTGTTTGCAGAAAGCATCTTAAATAGAATAAAAAGTGAATTAAACAGAATAAATGTAGCAAGTTTGATTGACAGTAGTGTTAGATATTTGTGTATAACATTCATACTGTAGGAATTTGAGATTGTTCTACAAATTAATAAACTGGCCTTCATGAGCTTAATTTAAATTACTAAATATTGAATTCATTCTTTATTTGGATCTAATTAAGTGGCTAGCTCTGCTGAAACATAAGTGGAACACTTTTGAGAAAATTTTTATTAATGTGCATTGGTGTTTTGCCTGCTTGTATGTCTGTATGAGGGTGTGAGCTGCTATGTGGGGGCTGGAAATTAAACCAAGGTCCTCTGCAAGAGCTGTCAGTGTTCTTAACTGCTGAGTCATCTCTCCAGCTCCCACTTTGACAAGTTTTTAATTTTAATTACTTGGTAATGCCTAGTTGGATGAATTTTGGTAACAGTTGATGATTCAGACACAGGTTGATTTGATGACCTAATGATGCATTTCTCTAACAGGATTAAAGAAGTAAATGAGACTAACAAACGAGTAGAACAAGAAATTAAAGTGGCCATCTTCACCCTTATCAATGAAATTAATAAGAAAGGCAAATCTCTCTTACAGCAGCTAGAGGTATGGTTCAAAGCCAAAATAAAGCAAAAACTGCTTCTCTTGTTCTTCAACTGTTCTCAGTGTTTTTAAAAAGCTCTTTTAAATGAGTTGAAGAAAATGGAAATAAAGTAAAATAAGAAATGAGGGTTTTGTTTTGTTTTTAATTTCCTATTTGGGAAGAAAGCATGTTCAGTTGCTTTGTAGTTCATTTTATGATACTGGTTGATTGTTGTTTTGTTTTTTGCCTGGCCTCGAAATCACCTTGCTATCCTTGGACCTGTAGAACCTATCTGTGTCTCCCAAGTGCTGGGATTAAAGGCATACAATGCCTGACAATAAAGCACTGTTTGGTTTGGTTTGGTTTTTTTAAGACAGGATTTCTCTTTGTAGCCCTGTCCATCCTGGAACTTTCTCTATAGACTAGGCTGGCCTCAATCAGCCTGCCTCTGCCTCCCAAGTGCTGAGATTAAAGGTGTGTGTCACCACTACCTAGCCCTAAAACAATGTTTGTTTGTTTAAAGTCATATAACTAGGTAATAGTGCTACTGCCTTAGGAAAGAATTATTACTAAAGGATGATGTAAGCGAAGACAAAGCAAGCCCTTTTAATGTCTTTCCTTTTTCTCTAACAAGAGGCCCCAGTTTAACTTTATATAAATACAGTTGGTTTTGGGATTGAGCCATTTATGTATTTGTATAATTTACCAAAAAAATTCCACATTTTGAAATATATAAACCTTAAACTTAACATTTATTTTATAGTATTAGGTCTCTGTTTCATGTTTTGAAATTAATGTGTAGGTAGTTATGTTTTCTGAAAATCTAGTACAGTTTTGAAATCCAAATGAAGTTTTTGTGTTTTGGTTTTTTGAGACAGGACTCCTCTGTGTAGCTGTTCTAGAACCCCTCTGTAGACCAGGCCGGCCTGGAACTCAGATATGCTTGCCTCTGAGTACTGAGATTAAAGGGGTGCACCACCATACCTGGCTCCTACATTAATTTTTTTACTTTTTAAGGAACTTTTTTTTTTTAAAGATTTATATATTATTATGCATATAGTACTTTGCCTGCATGTACACCTGCAGGCCAGAAGAGGGCATCAGATCACATTATAGATGGTTGTGAGCCACCATGTGCTTGCTGGGAATTGAACTCAGGACCTCTTGAAAAACAGTCATTGCTCTTAACCTCTGAGCCGTCTCTCCAGCCCTCACATTAACTTTTAATTCAAATCTTTACTGCCCACAGTTGATATGTTCTTAGAAAATTTCAAATGTGAGTTTTATAGCAGTTGAGCTTTTAAATGGGTAAGCATTTATTTGAATATTTTATGTTCTTAAGTAGGTTTATGATATTGAGGTTATCTTTTATGTGCCACTGAAAAGTTTTAACTTTAGCTGATGAATTTAATTTCCATAGAAATTTCCATTTTATTCATCCATAGAACCTTTTAAAGATACGAGACAGGTAGTTTCATGCCAATGAAAGAAATCTTGCAAGCAAAATATCTGAATTCTTGTCTTTTAAATACATCTTACATTGAAAAACAGCAGTGAGACTAAAAGCCCTGAGCATATTAAAGTTGGGTGTCTCTCACCTATTGTACTTGTAGCCAGTGACTTTTAACCCTAATAGATTTTGTTTCTAGAATAACTATATGAATCCAGAGCAGTTAGTAATAACTATTTTTGATACATTTTAATGTGTTACACACATATATATATTTGCCTATATGTCTAAAAGTGGTAATTTTAAATCCATTTCAAGATCTTTAGATTAAAATTTCATTTTAAGACTAAAGTGTATATTAGCACTTTGTGATAAATATTCCATGTTAAATATTAACATGTTAATAATTTTAAAATAGTTACTTTTGTATAACATTTTTCTAAACTTAAAGAGACATTTTCCTAAGCTTTGTTAGGGAATTGATGGTTCTAGTAAGGCTGTAGATCAAAATTCTTCTGTTGAATACTTTCATCCATTGATTTATATTATAAGATGAACTTGTTCTCCTTCAAAGAATACTGCTTAGTGAATGAAGTTGAATAATTTTGGGGAGAAAATGGTTAAGAAGTAGATAGGTTATTTTTGGCACACTCAGTGTCATGATATATAGGACATTGCCCACCCTTTCAGTGCAGTGATTTCTTCCAAACACTTGCTTCTTCCTTGCAGCAGTTTACTGAAACTAGTTTTTCTTCTGTGAACTTCGGTGTACCAGTTTACCTGGGCCTCTGGAATTCATAGCCCACCCCCCACCCCCACCCCTTTGCTTTAGGTGTTTAATTTAACATCCTCAAACCATACCAGTAGGTGGCACTAGTAGCTCAGTATTTTCTTTGGCCCAAAAAATATAGTTAAGATTCTATAAAATGGTTTCTCAAGGTTGGCTCATATTGGATCAACCTAAAAACAGGAAGACACTAATTGAACAGTTATTAATTCAATGAAAGAAAAGCCATAAGTTCTACTAATGTCCTGAATGTAGTGAGCTAACTTAGAGCAGAAAGGGTTAGTCCCCCTTTTCTTAGTTAGATTCATTAAATAATTACAAGCTTCTCTTGTACAATTTTTGAAGGAAATAGAGGTATTTGTATATGTAATTTTTAAAAAATCAGTGAAGTTGTTGCTCTGTTTCAGAATGTTACAAAAGAAAGGCAGATGAAGCTGTTGCAGCAGCAGAGTGACATCACGGGCCTCTCCCGGCAGGTGAAACACGTCATGAACTTTACAAACTGGGCCATTGCAAGTGGCAGCAGCACAGCCCTGCTTTATAGCAAGCGTCTGGTGAGACACACACTAGCTTTATTTTTACTTAATGTACCTATTATTTATAAGTGTAGAATGCTTATGTTGTAAATACAAAACCCTGTTTAAATTGTAAACATGTATTTTGGGAAATTTAACCATCTGTATTTAAAGATAAAGAAGCTGAGCTTCGTGGCATATAACTGCAATTGCAGCCAGCACTTGGCAGATTAAGGCAAGAGAATTGTGAGTTCGAGGCTAACCTGAACTACATAGCAGTGCCCTGACTCAGAGAGCTGGAACATTCTTATCTGTTGTTCTTGTTGATCATTGACTAATCTTACTTCTGTCATTTTCCTGGAATCTCATGAATGAAATCATGCCATTATATATTATTTTGAGGATACTTAGTATCTTACTGCAGTTTATTATCAAAGGTGGCAGAAATTAAAATATGTGTATTTTACTTGCTTGCTAATTTAGACATTGACACTTCTGTGATAATCCAAGGCTTGATGATGTTAAAAAAAATGTCTCTAGTATGTTTCTTCAACTGTCATTTAATTTTAAGGCTAATGTGACTTTTTTCCCTTTAAGATTACTTTTCAGTTACGTCATATTTTGAAAGCACGATGTGATCCTGTTCCTGCTGCCAATGGAGCAATTCGTTTCCATTGCGATCCCACATTCTGGGCCAAAAATGTAGTGAATTTAGGTGAGCAACCACTTAAGCAAATTCTAGATAATGAGTTTAAACTTTAAGATGTGAATGATAAGAAACGTGTTGTATGTTGGAAACTCTTTAGGTATAGGCTTTATTTGGTCTTGGTGCTAGGACTTGAACCTGTCCTCCAGCACCCTGAGCATGCTGTCTTACTCCTCAGTCCTTGCAGAGTGCTTTTCAGTGTGGTCCGTTTCTAGCCTGCCTTTTTCAAAATTAGTATTGATTTTTATCATAGAAATCTTACCAAATCCCAGTTTTCTGAATAATTATTTAGATGTTTAGTAGTTTAATGATGTCAAGGGGTGCCATGGAGGAGGAAATTGAATACGCTGAAGTGTTCTGTAACCACATCCAAGGAGCTTTAGACAAACGCTCTTTTCACTTGACTTTGCTTTTGTTGCTCCACACTGTTGACCTCTGAAGACCATGGGTAAAAGTTGTAGATGCCAACAAAAAGCCAAGCAAGCGACACATGTAGCTTTAGCTCCTAAGGAGAGTGAGGCAGTAGGCTCCCTTGAGCCTAGGAGTTTAAGGCCAATGCAGGTGACATAGTAAGATGAGCTCACACTGAAGCCTGCCATCCACTCTAGTATTGCTACCCTCAGAGTAACTGTGTCCTTGAGATTCAAATTAATACTGTTTAAAATAAGGCATTCTTTGTGTAAATGGAAAAAAAAAGATACTCAATTTTGACTTTAGATGAAACACCAGAAAATCACTGGTGTTTGACTTACTAGACTTGTGTGTGTTTGTTTTCTTTTTGTGCTGCATTTTCAAAACGGTTTAAAAATATTGTTGGCTGTAACAGATTTTTTTTTTTTTTTTTTGGATGGCCTGCCAACATTACCTCAAAGCAAAGACTTATCCTCTATTCTGTTCTATAAAAAGGGAGGAAAGTGACCAGTTTAAAGGCATAAATGGTTTAAAGCATTCAGAATTCCCACAGAAAATTATTTGGTAGCAGGGTTTTGACAATTCAAAAGCAGATGAGGAGCTGGAGAGAGGACCCACGTTTGATTCCCAGCAGCCATGTGGCAAGTCACAGCTTTCTAGTTCTAGGTATCTGGTAGCCTCAGGTACCCAGGCATGCAGTAGTTAGTGCACACACACATACATGGTCAAAACACCCATATATATTTAGAAAGAAAGAAGAAACAAAGCAGAGAGGATCAATATAGGAACCCATCATGAGTACCCTGAGTCTTTGTCAGTCTCCAGCCAGCTTAGCCTGGGTTATGCAGCAGCAAAGGCACCATACCTCACACTACCTGGAAAGGTGAGGACTGACACCCAAAGGTTGTCCTTTGACCTCCACATGTCCTGCTGAACATACCCACAATCATCCACCCCCAAAATGCATCTATAAGTGCCCGCGCGCGCGCGCGCACACACACACTCACTCACTCACTCATGTGCGCTCATGCACAGATAGTGTATCCTGAATAATGTGCTTATTTGTGGAAGGGTTTAAGAGGCTTTGGAATCTATTTGGTTTCTAATTACTGTCATTAAACTTAGCTCTCATCTGTGCTGTTCTGTTGGAATCTCTGAGATGCTAATTCTCAGAGGCAGGAAAAGATAGTAATTCATCTTTAAGGTGGGCAGTTTAGCTGATTATTTGTAAATCCTTCTTATGTTTTTAAACCCTTAGGTAATCTAGTAATAGAGAATAAGCCAGCTCCTGGTTATACTCCTAATGTTGTAGTTGGGCAAGTTCCTCCAGGGACAAACCACATTAGTAAAACCCCTGGACAGATTAATTTAGCACAGCTTCGGCTCCAGCACATGCAGCAACAAGTGTATGCACAGAAACATCAGCAGTTACAACAGATGAGAATGCAGCAGCCGCCAGCTCCCGTACCAACAACAACAGCAACAACACAGCAGCATCCTAGGCAAGCAGCCCCACAGATGCTACAACAGCAGGTAAGCATTGTGTCCATGCATTATTGATAGAAATCAAGAAGATCACAAGACTACACTTCATTCCGTGTACATGATTTAGACATCTGGAGTTACGCGGTGGAATTCAAAGGTCAGAGATTTGGGAAAAGTTTAAAAGAATAAAGTTGTTAAGTAAGATCATGAGAAGCAGTGACATTTGTTCCCTCTATATCATATATTCTGTGACCTGCATAAAATTGTGAGCCAAAGAATCAGATTGTTTCTAAGATCTCATGCACACTTTCAGCATTTGCTCAACTTATTCTTATCTTTGCTCTTTTCTTGTTTATATGCTGCTTCGCTCAGTATTGTTAACTCCACAGTCCGCCCTCCCTTTCTTCATCCCAGAAAATGTAGATAGAAACACTTTTATAGTCATTACCAGTTCTGTACGTACTGTGGTTGGAAAAGAGAATATGGCTTGGGGCTGGAGAGATGGCTCAGAGGTTAAGAGCACCATCTGTTCTTCCAAAGGTCCTGAGTTTAATTCCCAGCCACCGCATGGTGGCTCATGACCATCTCTTATAAGGTTGAATGCCCTCTTCTGGTATACAGCCACACATGTGGGCAGAATATTGTACAAATAATAAATAAATAAATATTTAAAAAAGAATATAGCAAATATTATTTGCTTTATACCTTTCTGTTCTATCTCTTACTTTAACATTTCATGTAAATTTGTAGAAATACTATTATCAGCTGGGCATGGTGGAACACGCCTTTAATCCCAGCACCCAGGAGGCAGAGGCAGGTGAATCTCTTGAGTTCAAGGCCAGCCTGGTTACAGAGTGAGTTCCAGGACAGCTAGGCAGCTAGAGCTGTACAGAGAAACCCTGTCTTTAAAAGTGAAAGGAAATATTGTATGAATTGCAATTTCTACTTTTTATAGCCTCCAAGATTGATCAGTGTGCAAACAATGCAAAGAGGCAACATGAACTGTGGAGCATTTCAAGCCCATCAAATGAGACTGGCTCAGAATGCTGCCAGAATACCAGGGATACCCAGGCACAGCGGTCCTCAGTATTCCATGATGCAGCCACACCTCCAAAGACAAGTATGCCTAGAGTTACATTTGTAAGAGTCATACAATTTTAAAAGTAACAGACATTATTTTTCATAATTAGTTGTTGGTGTAGGTCTTTAATGTTTCTGATAATCTGATGTTTTTTATTTATTTGCTTGTCTCACAAAAATGTACATACACATAAAGATTTGTCTCTTTAAACTTATCACATGCTAGGGATTAAAATACTCTGGTTAACAACTCTATATCTACAGAGTAAAAGGCAAATCAAGGATTTACCATTAGTCAGCAATAGTAATTCTGAAAATCAAGATTAGAGTTTTAATTTTCTGATATTGTTACTACACTTTTAACATGATGTTTTATCTGGATAACAAAGAAATCTTTAAATAATGTGACTAGCAAAATGGGTGCTTATTTTTTTTTTTTTTTTTCCTTTTCTATACTCAGGTATTATTCTTTTTTAGAATATTGCCAAGTAACTTAAGCTGGGTTTAATGGCTGTGACTGTTATCCTAACACTAGAGAGGTAGAGGTAGGAGGATTAAAGTTATCCTTGGTTTGATAGCAAATTCAAAGCCAGCCTAGGCTACATTAGACTTGTCTCAGAAGCCAACTAGGTAGGGATGGAGAAATGGCACAATGGTTAAAGGCACTTGCTACTCTTGCGGAGGACCTGTGTTTGGTTCTTAGCACTTACCTGGCAGCTCAAAACCACTTGTAATTCCAGTTCCAAGAGATCTAGCACCATCTTCTGACTCTTGAGAGTACTGTACATATGTTGCAAAGAAACTCATGCAGGCACACACATGCATATAAATAAACAAATAAAGTAACATGCAAACATTAGTGATTTAGAGACAGACTTATATTCTTTATATAATTATATAAATACTATATAAACTTACTATAAAATGAAGCCACTTTTTAAAAAAACAGTATTTCAAATTAAAAATATAGTTCATTATTTTTTCTTAAAACTCCTTGAGTGTGTTCTCAAAACGTGAACATGCTTTGAGCTGAGTGTGGTAGTACATACCTGTAACCCTAGGACTCGGAAGGCAGTGTAGAAGTATATGAATTGGAAGCCAGGCTGGTCTATAGAGGTCTTGTCTCAAAAATTAAACAAGCATATTGTATAGGCTGTTAAAATCACGGGTTAGTTTAAAGTGCAGTGGTGGTGTTGCTGTAACAACTTTTGAGTTATAACTACTGGACTAGGGTTTGGGGGAGGGGAGTTTGGTGATGGCTTGGACTATGAGCACTTACTGTTCTCTTGCAGACAGCAAATTCAGTTCCTAGCACTCACATGGCAGCTTACAGTTATCTGTAGCCTTCAGTTCTGGGGGACCCAGCACCTCTTCCTGTATATGTGTGGTCCATATAAACTCAGGCATACCCACCTACATGACAAACTAATAAATCTTAAATAGAATCAAATAATTTCCAGAAGGAAAAATAGGATAAATTCAAGTTAAGTATTCAGTCCACATGTTTAACATTTGGACTGTTAAACAATTAGAGCAATGATTCCCCAGCTTTTTAGCCAAAAGTACACCCAGAAATAATTGTGAAAAATGTTCTCTCACTTTGCGTAAAACACTTATACATTTGTAAGTAGTACCAAACTACTCTAGCATATTGTAAATTTTGATTTGAAAACTAAAAATAGTGTGTGTAGGATGTCTCAGCAGGTGAAGTCATTTGTCACCTGACTTGAATTTTCTCCTCAGAAACACTGCAGGATGGAAGGAGAGAACCAAATTCTGTAACTTTGTCCTCTGACCTCCACACTGGTGCCAACTCGTGTGCGCACGTGTACACACACACGCGCATGCGCGGAGAGAAAGTGGGAATGGGGAGATGGCTCAGTGATTAAGAGCACTAGCTGCCCTTCGAGGTTTGATTCCCAGCACCCACATGGTTGTTCACAAACATCTGCAACTCTAGTCTCAGGGAAACCTTACATTTTTCTGGTCTCTGAGGTACAATGCATGTGGTGTCTAGATACACATGCTGGGGAAACACCCATACACATAAAATAAGTAAATCTTAAAAAAAAGAAGAAGAAGAAAATTAAAAAAAAAACTTACAGACTATTCTCCTTGGACTTGAATTTCTTTCTTTCTTTTTTTTTTTCTTCCTACTTCTATAGAATTTTATCTTCTGTGTTTATATCTGACAGACAAGTTAACCTTTTGTAATTTTCTGTAGAAAAAAATTTTTAACAGGAAATGTTGTTAAATTGAGTGATAATGAAGGCTTTTTTAAGATTTAAAACCTTCTTGTTGAAAAGTTATCATTTCATTATTTATACACAGTTATGGAAACAAAATATGTTTATTTGGTTTAATAATAAGCTGTAACAAGGCTAGAGAGATGGCTCAGCAATTAAGAGCACTTCCACTCTTATAGAGAACCTGGGTTTAATTCCCAGCACCCATGTGACTGCTCAAACTGTAACTCCATTTCCAACGTATGTGTTGCCCTCTACTGACATCTGCGGCCACTGCACACAGTGTGATGCACATACATACACTCAAGCACTCATACATATAAAATAAATCTAAAATAAAGAATCAGGTAATATAAAATTCTTTAATGTATATATTTCTTAGAATTTTTGCCTTTTCGGCTATATGCTTGCTTACTATTACTATTAGAATAAGAATAATTGATTTTTATTTTGAGTTTTTGTTTTTATGTAATGTTTACAAAACTTGACAAAATACGTAATTGGTGAGTTAAAATTTTATTACAAAAATATTTGTCAGTCTTTTGAACATTTTGTAACAGCTGTCCTCATAGTTCTGCTTCACTAGTCAGGGCTTTTTGGCTCTTCATTTTTGTTAGTCTGCATCATTAGCCCATCTTTAATACCGAAGCCTTTTCCATTTGTGCCTTTGTTTAACTTTACTATTTGGTTTTAGTTTTTCTCTCATATTTGTTAGCATTATGCAATTACTTTGTCAAATGAGAGCACAGTAGTGAAAAGACCATCATACATGTTTAAAAAATAATACTTAGGAAGGTTGAAGATACTGATTTCCTTCTAACTATTGAGATACCCATATACTCCTTAGTTCTTGGGGTGCTTTCAAGAATTGTATGTAACAAGGTTCTACATTGGAAAGAGTACAAATGAAACAGAATCAGACTAACTAGCTGCTAGGTTTTGGGGCGTTCTTTTCAGAAGTCAGTGTTGGCATTTTTAGTTTTTAGATTTTATATGATTTAATTGTATATGTATAGTAACTTATTTCCAAAGACCTACACATGCATGACCTTAAATAATCCTTATAATAGCCCTCATAATGAAATTAGTAAAGGATTATTTATTCATAATTCAGAATTATTGAGATTATGTGACTGTTTAAAACTGCACAGTAGCTGAGCATAGTGGTGCACAACTTTAATCCCAGCACTCGGGAGGCAGAGGCAGGCGGATCGCTGTGAGTCCGAGGCCAGCCTGGTCTACAAAGTGAGTCCAGGACAGCCAGAACTATTACATAGAGAAACCTTGTCTCAAAACAAAAACAAAAACAAAAAACAAACCAAAACTGCATAGTATTAGAGCCAGAAATCAATGTCTTGGTTCCTTTCTAAAATTCATCATTCTTTCTACCATATCCAGTTACATTTTGTGGTTCTTTTTCATTAACTAGAAGATTGAAGTATTAAAGTGGAATGTCTTTAGAACTGCCTTCTATGGCCTGCTATTTGCAGACTTGGTGGCCTCCATATCTTCTTCATATACCCTTGTTCTGAAGATCATATCAGTAGGCTGACAGGTTGACAAATCTGTTTTTCCCTAGATAGTACATAAAAATGAGTGAAAAATGAAAGGACTAGTTCAAACTATTCTCTTGCATAAGTTCAAAAGGCCCCACTTTGTCAGGCTACAGGCACTTTCAGTTCGGAAAAGATACACTAAAAATAGTTACAATTGTTGCTAAGGCATGGTTCCGAGACGCTGCCAGAGCACATAATAATAATACCTTCTTTCTTAAACAGCACTCAAACCCAGGGCATGCTGGACCCTTTCCTGTCGTCTCAGCACACAACCCAATCAACCCAACCAGCCCCACCACAGCAACTATGGCAAATGCAAACCGGGGTCCCACCAGCCCTTCTGTTACAGCAATAGAGCTAATCCCATCAGTCACCAATCCAGAAAACCTGCCATCGTTGCCAGATATTCCACCCATACAGGTTTGTATTTAAGCTGAATGTATCATTTAAAATGCATACTAATTGAAGAAAATACATATTTTAGATTTTCTTTAGTTTCAGGACCAATATTTCCTTGAAGCGTCTGAAGAGTAGAGGAAACACATGTAAAGTTTAAAGTTACAGTGCTCGGGGGCTGGTGAGACAGTTGTTAAGAGCACTGTCTGCTCTTCCAGACATCCTGAGTTCAATTCTCAGCAACCATATGGGGTAGCTCACAACCATCTATGCTGGGATCTGTTGCTCTTTTCTGGCATGCAGGTGTAAATGCAGATAAAGCACTCATATATGTAAGATAGATAAATAAATCCTTTTTTTTAAAAAAAGAAGAAAGGATTAAAAAAGAAAAGTTAGTGCTGAAACTAGCATTCTTCTATGTTTTAAAGTTAGAAGAAACTGAATATTCCAAGTTAAGAATCCATCTAATGGACCAATACTAGCTTTGTTGATATGCCATTCTTCACAGTTTTTAAAGCACTTTCCAAAGGCAGATATCAATCAAATAATATGCTTGCTTTATGATAAGAATTTGGAACCTAGAAGAGGTTCAGAACCAAAATGGGGTCTTGTCTTTTGTTACTCTGATTTTAGAGCCATAAGTAAGGGCAGTCCGTTACTCGAATAAACCAGGTGGGTAGAGAAAGGCTTGTGTTGAAATGTTGTGTGGGAAAATTGTGTTTAGATATCAGGCACTTTGGGAGATAATTTAAAAGGGAAGAAATGATGGTGAAAAAGAGAATATGACTTGCACAGTGCCTCTGAGGTTTCTCATTTCTTTAAGCTGAGAAATTTCCCTAATGATACGAGTCTTTGGTACCTTTTGAAATTCCCAGCTCATCTGAATTAAAACAGTTTTCTTAAATGTAAATAAAGTATTTGAGGATTATGTGGTTATTTCCCCTTATTGTATGAGTATTAGAGTTGGAGGTCACCATGGCAGCAAGGAGCGGTGAAGCTGCTGAAACAGTAGGATCATTTTGTTTTGTTGAGGCAGGTTCTTAGTATGTATCCCTGGCTGGCCTCAGAGTCACTGAGGTCACAGCTCTTTCTGCCTCCCGGGCTGTGATTGAAGGCATGAGCCGCCAGTATCTGGCTGTGTGAAAGTCTTAAATTGTGTGTCCTCTTATAACTTCAAAGTTACTTGAAACCACTGACTTCTCGTGGTTCTTTTATTCTATCATAATTTCTTGATGTAGGAAGACCTCTCTCTTTGGCAGAGGAAATGGTAATAGTTCTGGTTTGAAAGAGTTAAACCAGTTTGGAATAGTTTTTGGAATGTAAGTTAGAAAGTTGCATTTTTGTCAGTTAACTTAATAACAGGATGCTTTCTTGAGCAGTGTGCTTTGAATCTTGAGATCACTTGTTAGAATGTGTAATATTGCTATCTACAAGGAGAGAGTGCTGAATGGTTTTCCTATGTATGTAGTAATTGGAATTTGATTCAGACTCCTGCTTCTAAATTTAGACTGTTTTATTATCCATAGCAACACCAAGAAGATAGTTGAGATTGGCTGAAAAGTTACTCTTTGTCATATGTTTGCAATATTGTTTGGCTGTCACCTGTAATTCTAGCTTTTTTTGTTTGTTTGTTTCAAAAATATAAACAAAAAATTAAAAATATATTATATTGCCAGTCATTCTCTGTTTCCTTGTTGTTGTTGTTGTTGTTGTTGTTTTTCGAGACAATTTCTCTGTGGAGCCTTGGCTGTCCTGGGCTCACTTTGTAGTTCAGGCCTGCCTCCAACTCACAGCAATCCATCTGCCTCTGCCTCCCAAGTGCTGGGATTAAAGGTGTGCGCCACCATGCCCAGCACTCTGTTTCCTTCTTTAATGGCTCCTAGAAACCATTAATAACTCTTCTGTTTCTGTTACTCTGGCCATTCTGTGTCGATAAAATATGTGGCCTTTTATGCTTGCCTTTTTTCACTTTCATATTATTTACCAGGTGTCTATATTATTATATCTTAGTTCCTTCTGTGGCTGAATAATGTTCTGTTGTGTAGAATACTCTTTTTTCCTTCTTTTGAAGATAGCGTCTTGAAATATAGAATAATATGGCCTGGAATCCACCATGTAGCCCAGGTTGTCCCCAAAGTGATTTTTTACCTCATTCTCTCACACAGTAGGATTATAAACACATAGCCTGTGCCTGTTCCTGGCTTTGGATCTGTCACAGCCTGTTCATGCATTAGTTGTGATGGATATTCTGGTTTCTACTTTTTACCTGTAAAGAAATAATATGCCTGTGGGCTACTGTCTACATCAGTGGTTCTCAACTTTCCTAATGCTGCTGCCCTTTAATATAGTTCCTGTGTTGTAGTGAGCCCCAAACATGAAGTTATTTTGTTGCTACTTCATAACTGTAATTTTGCTCCTCCATAATGTAAATACCTAATACCCAGGATAGCTAAAGGGGTTGCCCCCCACTGTTTGAGAACGACTGGTCTATAATTTTACTTTTTGTGTAAGTTATTTTTCTAAGATGAAGTATTTAAAACAAAACAAAACCTGAGTAGGACAAAGCAGATGGACAGGAAAAAGAAAGGCAGCCAAGTGGGGAAGGGGTAGGGAACCCACAAGGAGCACATATATGCAGAGGCACATATATTCACACCACACAAATCCCATAACGACACAAAATCGGGAAGCGTAATATATAATTAAAAAAACCTATAAGGTTTTTAAAAAAAGACCACCACACCCAGCTTGGTAAACATTTTTAACTGTAAACCTTGGTTTGGGCATGTGACTTCTCTAGCTATCTAGCATGTACAAGCAATCTACCTACCTACCTTACTTTTTTCCTTCTTGTTTTGAAAGACAAATCCTCAATTTATAGCCCTGATTGTCCTGGAACTCATGTGGACCAAGTTGGCCTCCCAACTCAGAGACCCACCTGCCTTTGCCTCTCAAGTGTTGGAATTAAAGACATGAACCACCATACCAGGTCGTAAAGTTTTCTGTTTTTTGTTTTTATGAGACAGGGTTTCTCTGTGTAGCCTTGGCTGTCCTGGACTCATTTATAGGCCAGACTGGCCTTGAACTCACAGAGATCCACCTGCCTCTGTCTCCCGAGTACTGGGATTACAGGCATGTGCCACCATACCCTGCTGTAACATTTTCTTATACAGGGGCTATCAAATAGCAACAAAAATACAGTAAATACCTAGTATCAGTAGCAGTGATTAGTTTTCATTATCAAGTGCTATGTGCTGTATGTAATTGTGTTATACTTTTACAAAATTTTTTATGTCTCAGGTTTGTTTGCATCAGCAACATCAATCACATGAGTAATGGCTTTGTGTTGTGACTGGCATCATTAAGTCAATAGGAATTTAGAAAAATGGTTAAAACTCCATATAGTCATGTGTTCCAAGACACTGATTTGAACTGTGCCATTCACATATATAATGATATTTCAATAAGTTATGTAGTACAGCTAAAATTAGACTAAATTAAGAATTCACATAGAAAAAAATCCAACATTAACATTAATCAAAGTAAATAAATAGTAGAAATGGTAAGTTTAATATAGAATATAGAGATGAAGTCTCAGACTGACCTATTTTGCACAATCCAGAAAACAGCTCATTTGTACTTTGAGTAGATGAATATACTGTGTGGTTCTGTGGTTTGGTTGGTCAGCATGACGATAATTGGATGTGACAATACTGTACTGGGAGTGCAGGCAAGAGAGACAAATGGAAGTGGTTAGGAATTAACAACTATATTAATAGCCCTTTTACTAAGATGTTATAACTTTGACAGGTAGCCAGAAAATAATAAAGTGAAGATTTAAAATTAAATTGTTATTGTGCAGAGTGTGTGTGTGTGTGTGTGTGTGTGTGTGTGTGTGTGTACGTACAAGTGTACACACAGCATACAAGTATGTGGGAACCAGAGAACAAGCTTGCGGGGTTTTACATGCCTTGCACGGGTTCCATGGATTAAATGCAGATTGTACAACAAATGCTTCCACCCTGCTGTGCCATGTTGGTGGTCCTAAAGTGAAAATTGTTGAAAAACAAAATACAGTTTGCTTCCATGAGAAGTTAATAGGCGGTAGTAAATAGAAACCAGAGTGCTTCATATTTTAATGTTTCATGTACAGTAATAGTGTGTGTTCTCAATTGGCCATGTTTACAACAGTAATGTATTTTGGCAGAATGTAGTAATTTCTTCATGATTAGTAAAATAGTTACTAGGTTCAAGGCCAGAATTTCAGTATACTGCAGTCTAAAGACTACATGTTCCTGAAAACATGCATCACTATACTATAGTACATTTTCTTCGAAGATTTGGCAACTTGCCACATATTAGGCCCTAAGTACTGGTTGTCTAAAGAACAAAGAGAAACAGTCTTTGATCTCAAAGGTTTTCTCATAGGGATATAGTTTTCTAGGCATGTTCAAAACCTGAGGTTACTTCTTCATTTGAGTATAATGATATCGGTAGAAGAGCAGAAGACCGTGCCAAGCTCCCTATGTGTAGAAGTCAGACTTTATATGAAACTATCTTCAACGTGGGTTTGAGGGATAAGAGTCTCAGGTATTCATGGTAGAAACTCCAGGCAGGAGGCACTATGCATGCAAAAGCACCAGGCATCCATCACTTGGTTGTAATACAGCCAGCAGTATAGTACAATGAAATTAGAGCTTGTGGTTTCTTAAATATTGGCCTTGCTTGCCACTCTTTAATTTCTTAAATGTTTGAGTCTCTTAGAATCTACCTCATAGGCTTACCAGGGAGATTTAAGTTGGTATCTGCAATGTAAATGTTTAATAAATATTAATAGTTATGATTAGCTTTGCCTCCTATTATTATAAAGTAGCTTTAGGAGGAGGAACCAAGAGAGTTTATTTAAAGGGAAACATAATTATTTATTTGACAAATACGTTAAGCACCTTTCTTGAGGAATAGTGGGGACAAGAGAGGCTTGCTGACATGGAGCTTGCTGGTAGAAGAACACATATGTTTAAAATCTTACTTGTGTTTGTTTTTTAAAGAGGAAAGCACGAATTAAATCTAGTAAAGTGTTAAACTTCCTTGGAACCTGTGGGCTGGGTGAGAATTAGGAAATGAGGTGTTGGGAATAAATTGTATGAGGCAAAAGGAACAAAATTCCAAAGCTCGATGAGGTAGAAAGGAGCTTGTTTTGGTTTTTCTAAACAGGGTTTGTCCATGTAGCCCTTTCTGTCCGGAAATTTCCCGATACACCATGCTGTCCTTGAATTGATAGAGATCGCCCTGCCTCCGTCTGTTGAGTGTGCCACCACCACTCAGCTACAAAGGAGCTTTTGAAGAGCAAAAATAAGGCTAGTGTGGGAAGGAAAAGGAAACAGAAATGTCAGGGAAGGCGTCTAGAGACAGCAGGAAGTGGGTGCACGGGGCTTTGTAAGCTGCGTAAGGGACGCGTAGTTCAACAATGACCTTAGATTTGGAGAACTTAATAGTAGGCGAGGAGGGAGGGAAAGAATATTCTATTACCTGTGGGGTTTTCAGAGTTTAAAGGGCCTCTGTAGACTTTATAAAATATCCCATTTCCTTGTCATCAGTTCCTATCGCTTTCTCTCTCTCTCTCTCTCTCTCTCTCTCTCTCTCTCTCTCTCTCTCTCTCTCTCTCTGTGTGTGTGTGTGTGTGTGTGTACACCCATACTTTTCCTTGCTCTGATGTAAATGATCAGACTCTGGCGAGCGGGGAGGTTACAGGGGGCTCACAAGAGCCTATCCTCCATTGGAGGCATGTATTCTACAGTATACCCCACCCCACCCCACCCCCCGCCCGCCTGCAGGGCCCAGGGCCTTGCTAGGCAAGTACTCTACCACCGAGCTAAACCCTTCTTGTTTTTTTGTTTTGGGGTGTTTTTTTGTTTGTTTGTTTCTTTGGTTGTTGGTTTTGGTTTGGGGGAGGTATTTGTTTGGTTTTGGTTTTTCAAGACAAGGTTTCTCTGTGTAGCCTTGGTTGTCCTGGACTCTCTTTCTAGACCAGGCTGTCCTCGATCTCACAGCGATCTGCCTGCCTCTGCCTCGCAGAGGGATTAAAGGTGTGCGCCACGCACTGCTTCCTTGTTTTTAAAACTACATGATACTTTATTTTGTTGGGTACTAGGCATGCATATGGTGCATATATTATATTCATGTAGGCAAACATTCATTAACAAACAGAAGTAAAAAAACCAAATAAATAAAAAGCTGTTCATTTGAAAAATCAATATTAGTCACAATGGAAATGACGTCTGACACTTTGCATAGTATCTGTACTATTGGTGAGAAAGTGGAGAATCCGATTCCTTACACAGTTACTGGGGATACAAAGTGCTGTGATCACTTGGAAAAAGAGTTCATTTCAGGGCAAGTCAAATATATATTACTGGACCAGCTTGCTCTTTCGGTAGTTCATTTGTTCATTTGACACTGCTAGAGACTGAACTGAGGTGTGGGGTGTTGGGTGTGGTTGGCACCAGTTGTGTTCATCTCAGCCCTACCAGCTTATGCATTTTAGAGTATCCATTTCTGTATGACCTTCCCACATTGGATTCAAATCAGTCTCTATCTGTGCCAGTCTGGTAGGTAAAGTGACATCATTGTGACTTAATTCCCTTTCTCTCCTTTATTCTTTATGAACCCTGTCCCCACACTGCCCACATTGTTTTGAGGCAGCCTCACTAGGCAGCCACTTAGGCTGGCCTCAAGCAGGTAGTCCCCGGCTCAGCCTTCTTCACAGAGCTTATAGGTGTGCAACCATCCACTGGCTTGGTTTTCATCTTGAGTTTATTCTTTGTTTTGTTTATTTCTGTAAGAGGTCAGCATATTTCTTTTGTGTTGCCTTTCCTTTTACACCACAAATTAGTTATGCAACTTAGGTAACACTCATGCAGTTATTTGGAGATAGTACTAAGTATATTTAATAACAAATGATTTGATATTTTTCCAATTAGATGGTTTTTAAACACCTTTATTTTAATTAGTTTATTTGTTTTGAGATAGAGTCTCACTATGTTGCTCTGGCTGCCTTGGAACTTACCATGTGGGCTAGGCTGGCCTGTAAGTCACAGAGATCTTTGTGACTCCTTTGCTTCCCTACCATCCAACTAGTTAGATGACTTTTAACTCGATGATGGGGTTCATGTCTACTTCCTGATCTGTTGACTTCTTCAACTTCAGGGCTGTCAATTAGCTAGAGAGACATTGTAGGTAGAGAATATAAAAGGAGTGGTATAGGGTTGTTATTTTCCCTGTTTGTTTTTATGTGGTTTGCAGCACTCTTTCTGGGGCTGGAGAGATAGATAGCTCAGAGCATGTGCTGTTCTCACAGAGGACTGGAGATGAATGTTCAGCACCCACATGGTGCCTCAGAATTCCAGTGCCTTCATCTGACCTCTGCAGGAACACACATGGTGCACATAAATGCAGGCAAAACACTTTTACACATTAAAATAATAATAATAATAAATATTTAAATATATGAAATAAAAAACAACAAAAAGCTCTCATCTTAAGTTACTTATATTTAACTTGAATTACAGCTAAGGATTCTCCTAAAGTTAGAGCTAATAAGTGGATGTTTAACCAATAGCTATGCTCACAAGTTAGACAGACAGACTATTACTTTTTGTTCTGATTAAGTTAACCTTTTTTTATGTTAGCCTTACTTGTCACTGGCTTGGGTTTTTTGTTTGTGTGTTTTTAAGGGTTTGGGAAGTCATTTTTGCTTTTTAGGAGGATCCTCTCCTGCCTGTGTTGTATCGTAGCCTGCTTCATTCTTAGTTTTCAGTTCTGCTTTGGGTTTCTCCAAAATCTGTAACTTCATACCATCATTTGTTTTATTGCTGTAAAAATTAGTTCACTTTTAGGAGGAAAAGAGTAGGCAATAAATGCATAGCTTTGTTTTAAGCCAGAAATAGATTTGCATAAGAAATAATTTTACCTTTGTCTAGAGAACAGGTTGAAAAAAGAAACAAATGTGGGAATAAATAGAATAAACAAGATTAACAATTAACAATAACTTGACAGTTTCTTAGGAATAATGTGGATTTTCAGATACTTTCAACACTTATGTCCTTTTACTTGTGTAAATGCTTTCTCACTTAAGCATCACATTCTGTAGGGCAGATGGCTTATTTTAAGACAGGAAACTGATGTGGGTTTGCTCTTTGGTTGGTTGGCTTGGTTTAGGGGGAGGACTGTCTGACCGTATCCTTCTGCCTCAGACTATGAAATGAGTTTAGATTTCCTGTCCCTTTTCTTTCCTGTGTGTACAGTGATGCATTTTTGCCAGGCAGGATGCTGATAGAAGAACTTGTCAAACCTTAAAGTTGGGTTTTGACATCTATTTCTCTTTGAGTGAATTATTGTGATGGAACTCTAAAATCAAGGGACAGAGACTGAGGACAAGGGTACTCCAGCAATTTTGAGAAAATGAAGTCAAGTATTAGTATGTCAGAACTGTTTTTGTAGTTGCACAGACAGTGCTTAGTGGATTTTTAAGTTTGCCTTAGCAGCTGGATATCTGTTGTGTAATATAAATTACAGTATCAGTCACATAAACTTTATACTGTATGAGTTCTCAGAATAGCCTAAGGAAGCAACACTTAGGCTGAACTTGATATTGAACAATCTGTAAACGTACAGCACAGTGAATATCAACAGTGACAGTAACTCCTTCATCCTCAGTTTAATCAGAACAAATCTACTTTTATCTCTTTTTAGTTGGAAGATGCTGGCTCAAGTAGTTTAGATAATCTTCTGAGTAGATACATCTCAGGCAGTCATCTTCCCCCACAGCCTACAAGTACCATGAATCCTTCTCCAGGACCCTCCGCGCTGTCACCTGGATCTTCAGGTAAAACAGGGGTATCGCTTCATTACTCTAACACCTTAAGCCGGGAGTTGGAGAGTGAGGGCTGTCTTCTGGTATCCGGTTCAGGTTTAAAAAAAGAAAGAAAGAAAGAAAGAGGGAGGTGTATGGGTAGTATATGTGTCATATGTATATACACGCCACACAAATGATGTAATAGGGAGGAAGGAAGAGGACAGGGAATTATCTTAAGGAATTGCCTCACATGAGTTTATGTGATTGTGGGTATTGGCAAGTCTGAAATCTGCAGGGCATTTTAGCAAGATGGAGACTAGGTCCCAGAGTAAAATGAGGCAAGTAACTGCAAGGAACAGCTCCACCTTTGCCAGGGCTTCAGCTGGCTACATGAGGCCCGCTCGAGTATGAAGATAATTTGCTTTGCTCGAGGTCTGTTGACTGTTCACATTTGCATGCATGCAGGTTTAAATGACGTTGAATCTGTAGCTAACTAGAGCGATGCTAAGTATACCTATATCCTGTCTCTTGACAGCTCTGAAGCATCCAACCACACTGCACTCATTCTTTGGTGGGTTTAGAGTCTGTTACCTTTTTGTGTCGTGTGTTTTACATTTAGATGATGAACTGAGTTTTTAAATTTAAACTCAAAACAGTTTTAAAATAGTGAAAATTATTTAACAAAGTTGGTTAATATGAAGTTTCAAGTTATAATTTTAAAATAAAAAGCTTAAATTTGCCTTTAACAATTAAGATATTTGTAAAGTGTGATTTTTGCCTCAAACTCAGATTTATTGTTTCTACTATCATGTGATTTTAGCTGAGACATTCAAAAGTCATGATTGGAATAATGCCAAATAGGCTAACAGTCAAGTCATTATGGAGTATACTCCCCCCCCCCCCTTTTTTTTTTTTTTTTGATTTTTGGAAGGAAGTCTCACAGTGTAGTCCAGGCTACTATCTAACTGAAGTAAGTAGGTGAACTCTTAGCTCAGGCTCTCAGGTGCTGGGATTACATTCATAAACTGCTACATCCAGCTCTGAAGTAAGCTAAGTGGATTTTTTGTTTTGTTTTGTTTTTTGGTTTTTTGGGGGGGGTTGTTTGTTTGTTTGTTTTTTAACTAAAACAACATCTCATTTCTGGAGGAAAAATAGTTCAGATGTAAACATGGTCTTTTATTTAATTGTCTGTGTTTTGAGACAGGGTTTCTCTCTGTGTAGACCAAATGGGCCTTGAACTCAGATCCACCTCTGCCTCCTCAGTGCTAGGATTAAGGGCCTGCACCGCCACCCTGGCATTTTTACAGGAGATATATATTAACATTTTTTGAATTACTGTATTGAATTTCAGAATTTCTTTTTCAGGACATTAAGAAGGATAAATCCCTGGTTGGCTTGTGTGCGCCTATAACCTCAGATGGAGGCAGTGGACAGCCGAGAGTTTAAGGCTAGTGTGGGCTGTGTAAGGAAAAACTTTCTCAGTTTTTTAAAAAGAGTAAAGGACTAAATAGACTATTTTGTGATGTGAAGAAATGACAGTTTTCTCAGTCTGCTGCTTTTTGCTTATGGAAGAGCAGTTGGAAAAGGATTCTACCGTCATGTCTGAACTCAGCTGTAAGGAACTGGTTGATGTTTACTAATGTTATATTTGCCGTCTCTGACTTTACAACTGTCTTTATTTATAAGAATTCCTCTTGAATTGGGTTACAAAGTCTGAGCGTTCTGATACTCAGTTTGACCTGCTGTTTTTTAGGCTTATCCAATTCTCACACACCTGTGAGACCCCCTAGTACTTCTAGCACTGGAAGTCGAGGCAGGTGAGTAACTTTTTTCCCCAGTATTATGTTACGTACAACTTTTTTAACTAAGAAAAATTCCAAATATAATTAATAAATAAGCTAATTTTTATATACCCACTTTCAATAGTCAGTACATTAGTTAATGCACAATCTTCTTTCCTTTGTAATCTTCTCTAATCCCTTGTCTGGATTATTTTAAACAAATCCCAGGAATTATGTCATTTTGCTTGTAACTATTCAGTACTGTTTAGATCCAGTTATTATTAAAGTTCCCATTTTTGTGTGTGTGTGTATGGTGGCAAAAAAGCAAATCATTTCTTGCAACCACGTTTAAATAAGCCATGTGCACTGTCCTCAACAGATGGGTTTCCATAAGCATGAGTTTATTTTTTGCAGCTGTAGAAGTTCCTCTATTTAGACTTTCTATTATTGTTATTTAGTTTGCCTCATTTTGTTGTTTTGTGTGTGTGTTTATTTGTTTGTTTGTTTTGAGACTGGGTTTCTCTGTGTAGTCTTGGCTGTCCTAGAACTTACTCTGGTCTCAGGCTGGTCTTGAACTCAGAGATCCTCCTGCCCCTGCCTCTCAAGTACTGAGATTGAAGGCGTGTGCAACTACTGCCCAGCTATTGCCTCCTTTTTTACACACAACACACACACACACACACACACACACACACACACACACACACACACACACACGCTCACTCACTCAAAAATAAGGGAGATTTTTATTGGAATTAAGGTTTTAATTAGGAAGAAACAATATTTGAATTGTACTGTGTGCTTCCATGGAGGCAGTCTTTTTGGTTTTATGTGTAGCTTGTATGCATGTGGGCAGTGCATGTGTGTGGAGGCCAGAGATGACATAAAATGTCTTGATCATTGAGCCTGGAGCTCAGATTTGTCTGGCTAGCTGACCAGCCGATGAGCTCCAAATTTGCCTGGTGTGCATTCGTGCCTACATGCAGATCAGAGGGCAGTTTATGGGGAGTGAGCTTTCTTTTACTACTATGTGGATCCTTAAGATCAAATTCAAGTTGTTGGTCTTGGTGACAAGTGCCTTTGCTGGTTTAAAAATATTATTTTGGTAATTGTTTATTACTTTAGAATACTTTTATAATGAAACTTTGTCAATTACTGAGTTAAGCAAGATAAATTTTCTTTATTGATTTTTATGATGAGCTGATTCCCAGTTTGCTTCAGTGACCCAAGAGTTTGTTTCTCTGTGTGGCCCTGGCTGTCCTTGACTTGCTTTGTAGACCAGGCTGGCCTCAAACTCACATAGATCCACCTGCCTCAGCCTCCCTATGTACTGGATCACAGGCATGTGCCACCGTGCCCAGCTCGACTGTTATTGCTTTTATGAATCTCTATATTTCAACATGATTTTGATGTTCTTCTTGTAGCTATTAAGGGCACTCATCACTTCTAAATTTTCCATATTTTCCTTAAGCCTTTCAGTGGAAAGAGCTAAGAAATACAATTTTAAGATTAAGCATAATATTGGCATTTTTTTTAACTGTTCTATACTTTGTATAATTTAATACAATTTAAAATTTTAACTGATTTAGGGAATTAGGGTTTTACATTTTTAATTTATATTTGAAAGGTGTTCCTTTAAAAGTACTTGGTTAGCTTTTTAGTATTTTAAAAAGCCAGTGCTTTTAGAAGAAAAATAAGTAAGTGAAAAATGTTCATTCTGCATAGCTATACTAGTTTTATCAGTTGCTTTGCTCAGTGGTAAATTTTGTTGTTGGTGGTGGTAGTGGTGGTGCTGGTGCTGGTGCTTCCGGTGGTGCTTCCTATAGACCTCTTTAGCTGTGTACCTGTATTCTTCACTTTTTAAAAAATTGATTCTAGTAAGTTTGTACTAGGTTGTTTCCTATTTACTGGTTTTTCTCTTTCAGTCCCCTTTCCAAATCTGAAATAATCACTGTGAGGCTTTATTAACACCGCTGATGCTGTTTGAGGTGGCAGTGTTGAGACTGTTTATATAAAGAGACATAGCCACTGACATTTTGTACTGTAGGCTGAGCATCCCTAGCCTGAAATTTGAAATGCTCTAAAATGCTATGATGCCTCAAGTAGAGAATTCCATACCTGATCTCATGCGGTAGGTTGCAATCAAATTGCTAGGCGTACTTAAAATATTGTACGATATTACTTTCAGGTTATATATGTAAAAAATATAAATGGATTTTATGTTTACATTTGTGTCCTATCCCAAGGCATCTCACTCTGTATAGTAAATGTTTCAAAATAGGACAAAACATCTCAAAACTCTAATATCAGGTGTTTGAGATAGGAATACTCAACTTGTACTGGCATGGAGAAATGTAAATGTTTATTAGGCTCTTTCAGTAGTTTACTCTTAAGTGTTTTGGATCATGAAGTGTAATTTTAAGGTCTTGGCTTAGGTCTGTCACGTTTCTTTTTTAGGTAACTACCTAAATTACCTTTAATAAATAGTGCTTTCGCCTATTTATGCTATGCAAGCAAACATGTGACTTTTACTTGTTTCTTATTAGCTGTGGCTCATCCGGAAGAACTACTGAGAAAAGTGGTCATAGTTTCAAGTCTGATCAGGTGAAGGTCAAGCAGGAGCCTGGGACTGAAGAAGAGATCTGTAGCTTTTCAGGAGCTGTGAAACAAGAGAAGACGGAGGATGGCAGGAGGAGTGCCTGTATGGTGAGCTCCCACCAGGATCTGACAGGGTGTCAGGAAGTCACGACCCTGATCTTCTAGCTCATTAGACATACTTATTTGTTTTTAAATCTTTGTGTCTGACACAAGCTAAGATCTCGTTTTATTTTTGCTTTTAAGAGTCAGCTATAATTAATCAGAAAAGACTTGATTGCGTTAAGTACTTACTTGATATTATCTTGGAATTTCTATTTAGTTAATGCTAACGCCTTGGTGCTAAATTATGTCTGTTAATGGTCTCAGTGTACATGTAGGATCTCAAGGCCACAGCAGACCGTTAACTCTTGTTTGTATCCTAGGAACTCAACACTAAGGTTGTTCATAGGAAAGATTATTGATCAAAGACTTTGGGATAGAAAGATTTTCTTTTTGTCTTATAAACCATTCTCTAGAATTCTCAGATGAAACAGTGTATACAATTTGTAAAACAGAATGGAGGAATGTCCAAGCCCATCTTCATATAAAAATTTTACGTTTTGTTATTCCTTTTGCCCAAGTTTTTTACATTTCTTCCTATTTTATTGGCACATAGATATCTCTGCATATCACTTTATGAGGTACAATGTTTGGATTAAAGAGCTACAACTTTAGCTCAGTGTTTATAACAATGTTATCTATTCAACTAAAACTCCTAGTTTAGAAAGTGCCCCCATAAGCCTGGCGTGATAGGGCACACCTTTAATCCCAGCACTCAGGCGGAGGCAGGTGTGTATCTCTGTGAGTTCAAGGCCAACCTGGTTTACAAAGTTCCAGGACTGCCAGGGGCTGTTACACAGAGAAATCTTGTCTCAACAACAACAACAACAAAAGTGCTCTCATAAAATAGATGGTATTGTGAAAGATCTATTTTATATTGCTATAGTCCTCCATTAGTTACACAATAGGTATGCCGAAGAGTAGTATAAGACACTTCTCAAAGGCTGTATAACTGATTGTGATTGGAAAAATAGTGTGCTGTAATAAGCTTTCTGTAAAAATCATATAACTGGCCTGGTGTGGTAGCACATGCCTTTAATCCTAGCACTTGGGAGGCAGAGGAAGGTGGATCACTGTGAGTTCAAGGCCAGTCTGGTCTACAAAGAGTTCAGGACAGCCAAGATAACACAGAGAAACACTGTCTCCAAAACATACATACATACATACATACATACATACATACATACATATATATATATATATATATATTATGATTGTTAGTTCATTTCTTAGTCATGTGTATAATGGTGTAGTGAGTTTTGGAACTATATGAGCAAACCAATATTAGAGGGAAAAAACTCATAAAAATCATTTTAGCATATGTAATTGGGAGTTTATTTGTATTTTATTTCACTAAAGTGATTTACAGAATAATTTTAGTAAGTATATGTCTATTAATGTAGCTTTATGTATATATATACATGCTATATACAAGTAAGGATTAAATGATTTTGTAAAAAGGAAACTTGTCTTTGCTTTCTTGTAGTTGAGCAGTCCTGAGAGTAGTTTGACACCACCTCTCTCAACTAACCTCCATCTAGAGAGTGAGCTGGATACATTAACAAGCCTGGAGAACCACGTGAAAACCGAACCCACAGATATCAGTGAAAGCTGCAAACAGTCAGGACTCGGTAGTCTAGTTAATGGAAAATCTCCAGTTAGAAATCTCATGCACAGGTCAGCAAGGACCGGAGATGGCAGCAGCAAAGACGATGATCCAAATGAAGACTGGTGTGCTGTCTGCCAGAATGGAGGGGATCTGTTGTGCTGCGAAAAATGTCCAAAGGTCTTTCATCTTACTTGTCATGTTCCAACCCTTCTCAGCTTTCCAAGGTATCAGTGAAATAGTTGATTCGAGTCCTTTTATTCCTAAATCTAAATATATAGCAGAAAGTTGTTCTGGTCTTTCCTCAAAAAAGCCCATTTTAAAGATTAAACTTTTTGACTGCAAAAACTAGGAGATAATGAGGCTGAGGCAATGTAGTCAGTGCTAGATCATGTGCCTAGCATACTTAAAGCCCTTGGGTTCAGTCTGAGGCACTAAAATGGGAGAAGAAAACTAGCTATATAAACAATGCCAGAATATTTTTTGGTTGTTGTTTGTTTGTTTTAATATTTATTTATTTATTTACTTATTTATTGGTTATGTATGCAGTGCTCTATCTGCATGTACATCTGCAGGCCAGAAGAGGGCATTAGATCACATCATAGGTGGTTGTGAGCCACCATGTGGTTGCTGGGAATTGAACTCAGGATCTCTGGAAGAGCAGCCAGTGCTCTTAACTGCTAAGGCATTTCTCCAGCTCCTTTTGGTTGTTTTTTAATTGTAATACCTGATAGTGGTATGATTTGCTAGTGATCTAATAAGAAAGTTCCTTTCTTTTTATTATATTACTTATTTATGTGTATGTCTGCACGTGTGCATGCACATGTGTACACAGGTGCTCTGGAACATGTATGGAGGTCAGAGAACAACTTACAGGATTCAGTCTTTCCTTCTACTGTGTGGGTTCTGGGGAGTCAAACTCATCATCAGGCTTGGTGGCACGTACTCTTACCTTGGCTGTCTTGCTGGCCCCGTTTTCTTGGGATGGTAATATCTTGGTACATTAAGACCTTGCCAATTTTCTTTTTTCTTTTTTTTTTTTTTTCGAAGGAGGGGGAGGTGGTGGTGTACTCCTGGCTATCCTGGAATTTACTATGTAGACCAGGCTGGCCTTGAACTCACAGAGATATGCCTGCCTCTGCTTTCCTGGTGCTAGGATTAGAGGCCTGTGTCACTATACCCGGCTAAGGTTTTACCAGTTTTTAAAGGCAGACACTTAGGGAAGAATGTAAACTATTGGCATAGACTCTATATAAAACTCCTAGAATTAGAATATTTATTATCTACTTAGATTAATACATCTCTATTTATCTCTGTATATTTATATATAGACAGAAAAAAGGGGGAAAATATGGACAAATAATTTGTGAAATGCATAATTTAATAGAAATCCTGATTTAAAACTCTATATATTTTATCTGACTTTTAAAAGTTAAGAGAGCAGGCTGGAGAGATGGCTCAGATGTTAAGAGCACTGGCTGCTCTTCCAAAGTTTCTGAGTTCAGTTCCCAGCAACCACATGGTGGCTCACAACCATCTATAATGAGATCTGGTGCCCTCTTCTGGCCTGCCTGCAGCTGTACATTTAGACAGAACACTGTATTTATAATAAATAAATATTTTTTTTAAAAACTTAAGGTAATACATATGCTTGTGCTTACAAGCATGTGTTTGTATATCCATTTTTTAAAGAGGCCATGAAAAAAGACGTGATTTGGTTTTGGTTCATTTAATATGCTTTAGAACACTGTAGATGCTCAAGAAACTCCATACCGTCTGCTGTTTCTTTGTATGTACATACATTGTGTAGGGCGGTGTGTGTGTAGGCCAGTGACAGCCTTGGGTACTGTTCCTTAGGTGCCTACTTGAACCATTCAAATAGCTAGGTTGTTAGCTTGTTGCCTGGAGTTTCTCCATCCTGCTTCCCCTGTGATGGGAGTTACAGGTGTCATGTAGGTCTTTGTGCTTGCAAGAAAATAAATGACAGATTGTTTTCCTATCACAGAATTAGGACCATGGGATGCTGATATGGTAACTTCAGAGAAGTTGTCAGGTATTTTGCTGCAGGAACTGGTCATTGACTTTGTGCCATGAATAGACTCATATTTAACGTAGAGATTTCATATTATTTCCAGAAGTTTGTCACTTGTTATGTGATTGGAAAAAGTTTTGAAGAGTTTACTGTATATGGGAATAAACAAACTCCTTTTCTCTCTCTCTCTCTCTCACACACACACACACACACACACACACACACACGAAAACAAAATAAAATGGAGACCTGTACTAACAACCTGTCTTCTCTAGAATAGGCTTTGTTGTCATTACATGGACTAACTGCCTTTCTCCCTGTGTAGTGGGGACTGGATATGCACATTTTGCAGAGATATTGGGAAGCCAGAAGTTGAATATGATTGTGATAATATGCAGCATAGTAAGAAGGGGAAAACTGCACAGGGCTTAAGCCCCGTGGACCAAAGGGTAAGTATCAGAGCTGACTTGTTAATAGGGATTTTGTGGGCATCAGCCTGTGTCTCCCATGTTCCCTACCCAGCCCATACTATGCACAGCCCGCACCTCTGTGTAGTGTGCACAACCTGGTAGGTTCTACAGCATCTTATGATGTATTATGGCTTCTCAAGTCTTTAGTTTCAGTTTTGAGCTCAAGACTTAACGTTTTTTTTTTTTGTTTGTTTTTTGTTTTTTAAAGATAGTCATCCCTTGCTGTTAGCTGGGCTTAAATTTGCAGCTGTACTCCCTTCTGAGTGCTGCGATTACAGGCATGTGCCATCAGGCCAGATTAATATGTTTTAACTCAAATCCTGGTTTCTGATCCTCCCTCAAAAAAAATGATAGCAAACACCAGACAAATAATTCCTTCCTTAGTATTCCTACCACCTTTATTGTTGTGACCAGAAACCTCTGAGATTAAAATGTCACATGATTATAATGCCATTAAAAAAAAAATCTCCCCACCATAATTTTGTGTTGATTTCTTTGTTTCTTCCTTTGTCCCTTAAGTCTGTTTTTCTATATTTAAACAGTGTTCTTTTCTTTAAAAGAAAAAAAGTAAATAAATTTACCACTTCCTTGATTACAATATTTATTCATTCATTTATGTATGTATGTATTTATTTATTTATTTTTGGTTTTTCGAGACAGGCTCTCTCTGTGTTATCAGGCCAGCCTCGAACTCACCTCGATCTGCCTGCCTCTGCCTCCCGAGTGCTGGGATTAGAGGCGTGCGCCACCATGCCCCGCTTGATGACAATTTTTCAATAGCTTCTCATCATGTTAAAAATGAAACCCAATTTTTAAAGTTTACTCAAATTTTCACTAATTTCTAGCAACGGGATACCTTTCACATAGTTCTGTGGACATTAGAATTAAGTTTAGCTTTAATACGTATACTTGAAAATACAAACTAAATACAAATTAACGATTAAGTAAGTAAAAACTACTAATGTAAAATAAAGTTTAGTGTAATAGCTCTCTTAAAAATAGGTCTTGAGCCCAGCACTCGGGACAGAGACAGGAGAGTGGCCACAAATTTTAGGCTAGTTCTGGTCTATAAAGAGGTTCTAAACAAGCCAGAGCTATGTAGTAAAACCCTGTCTCAAAAAAAGATAAAAAGAAAGAATTAAAAGGGAAGAGTTTGTAATTGGATTAAAGAGAAAGAGATTTTTGTTAATTTTAAATCTGAATGGAGTCGCTGAAAAACAGAAATAATACTTGTTTTGCCTACCTTTGGGAATTGTATTAGGTACTAATGGTGAAATTTTCTTTACTCGTTTACTGTAAATTGTTTTATGAATTATTTATATTTCTGTAAATAAGAATAATAGATAAATTACCTTAGTTATATTAGAATAGATATACTTAATTAAGGTAGAATATATCATAGTGTCAAATTTTAATGGAAAGCAAAATTATTTTGTTTGATACCTATTATATAGAAGATATTGTTTGTTCTGTTTGTTGTGATAGTGCTTTGTAGCTGTATTCTCCAAAATATCTTACTGGGAAAAAATAGTTGTCTTTTTTTTTTTTTTTCTTTTGGGGGCCAGAAATGTGAACGTCTTCTACTTTACCTCTATTGCCATGAATTAAGTATTGAATTCCAGGAGCCTGTTCCTGTTTCGGTGAGTTGCATGCTTTGTATCCACCCAGTAAAGCAGTCTGTGGGCTGTGGCTTCCTTGGGGCTTCTTTAGTAAGTTACTTAACTTATTGTGACTCGTACGCTCTGGTAGTTCCTCCGTGTCACTTTTTTTAGAACTTAAATTTATGAGTTATGTATACTTGTAGGGTGCAATATGATCTTTGACCTACATGCAACTTGAAAGATTTAATCAGACGAGCATGCCCATCACCATCAATGTAACATTTTTTGTCATGAGAGCGGAATGTCAAAACTCCTTTAAAGAATTTTGAAATATGCAATATATCATCAAATGTGATTTACATGTGAGGCAGTAGACCCCTCGCCTAACTGAAGTTTTCTATCCCTTGGGCAACATCTGTTGTCTTGCCTCTCCCTCTACACTCTTAACTGCCTTTTCACCTTTGCTTGCTTGCTTGCTTGCTTTTTGTTTTTTAAAGCAGAGTTCTTAGGTACTTTGTCCTGGAACTCACAGAGATCTGCCTTTCTCTGCCTTCCTAGTGCTGGGATTAAATGCTCTGGAAACACCTTTTAAAAAATAAAATACTAATTATTATTATTTTGTTAAGTTTATTTTTGTGCGTATGGATGTTTTGGCTGTGTGTATATTTGTGTACCTTGTACATGCCTGGTGCTCAGGAAGGCCAGAAGAGGACAGTGGACCCCTTAGGACTGTGGTTACAAACAGTTGTGAGCTGTTCTGGGTACTGGGAACGGACCCCAGGTCCTCTGGGAGAGTAGCCAGTGCCCTTAACTGCTGAGCTGTCTCTCCTGCCCCTAAAATAGTTTATAGGATTTAAAAAAAATTTATATGTATGAATATTTACCTACATGTATGTATGTTTACTGTATACATACTGGGCATCTGTGGAGGCCTGAAGATGGTGTAAGATAACCTAGAACAGGCAATTGTGAGCTGTCATGTGGATGCTGGGAACTGAGTTAGGTCCTCTGCAGGCACAGTAAGTGCATCTAACCATTGGTCCATCTTGCCGCACAGCCACCCTCCTTTGTTTTCTTACAGATTTTTGGAGTGCACTTTGATAATTTGATAAATGTTTATAGTATGTAGTAATTTCCTTCCTTCCTTCCTTCCTTCCTTCCTTCCTTCCTTCCTTCCTTCCTTCCTTTCTTCCCTCCCTCCCTCCCTCCCTCCCTCCCTCCCTCCTTCGATATAGGGTTTTACTATGTAGTTCTTGATATCTTGGAACTCACTGTATAGACCAAAGTGGCCTCAAACTCAAGAGATCTACTTGCCTCTGCCTCCTGAGTGCTGGGATTAGAGATGTGTGCCGCTGCTGAGTGCGGTGGCACATGCTCGTAATCCCAGCACGCAGGGAGGCAGAGGCAGGCAAATCTCTGTGATTTTGAGATCAGTCTGGTCTACAAAGGGAGTCCAGGATAGCCAAGGCTATACATAGAGAAACCTGGAAAAACTAACAAACAAAAGATGGGTACCACTACCATTCTTAACCTCATTGAAATATTTAGAAGTTTATAGAAAATAATCAGTGTAAATTTTGTACATAGCATATAACATTGTTAAATATCTTTTGTTTAATCAATTTGTATGTGTAGTGGTTTGGGAAATTGAATCTGGGCTTTGTGTAAGGCAAGTGTTCATGACTGAATTACCTCCTCACATCACAATCAGAAACCTTAGTTTGTTAGCCAGGCATGGTGCTGCTAGTACTTGGGTAGCTAGGGTAGGAAGACAGTTTGAAGCCTGCCTAAGCTAACACAGACATGCATCCTGTCTTTAAAAAGAAAAAATTAAATTGTGTGTGAATGTTGTTCGATAGAAATTGTGTTTTATTTCTATATTCTCCTTTTAATGTTGACATAAGAGAAGAACATTGAACTAGGGCAGAAAGCCTGTTCTTTCAGCTCTTCCCTTCTTTCCTGCTCCTCTTCTATTTTTCTTTAATCTACAGGGTCCTGCCTGTGACTCTAGAGGTCTAGGACTACAAATGTGAATTGCCACATGTGTGTCAGCTAACTTTAAAACTGAGAAAACATTGTGTTCTTCTGCCTTTCATTTCTAATTGTACAGTAAGAATACTAAACTGTTTATAAGATTCTATGTCTGCTTTGTTCCAGTGCTGCTCACAAAGAAAACAAATATTTAAGTGTTTAATAAAGTGTGCAGTTGTATTTTTCACAGTAGCTTTGCCATGTGTAAGTGCTCTTAATACAAATAGTTAAGATTGAGAAAAGACACGTAGGGAACTTGGCAGGTTAGTAGGGGTTTTTTGTTCATTCTGCTAGAGACTTGGAATAAAGGCTCTGAAATACTACAATAAAAGAAGGGCTAGGGGTTCTTATTGCCTAATTAGGAGAGTAAAATGTGCTGTGTGCAATTCATTTGTTAGCTATTTGTTGTTGGATATAAGCATGTTAACAGAATACTGAATAGTAATTGGCCTGTTTGCTAAGTAGGCTAAGAAATGAAATTTAAAAAGCACAAAGGTTTTACAGATGAAAAATATCTTATACAGTACTAGTCATTTGGTTCTAGAAAACCTTTTTTATCTTTTCAGTTTTGGGATTTCACAGTAGAGCGTCACTTCCTAGTGTTTTCTTTTCTTGGTGTATTCAGATCGCTTCTCTAGCTGAGTATAGGAGCACATGGTACTGGTCGCAGGACTTGGGAGGCTGAGGCAGGAGGATCTTCAATTTGAGGCCAGCCTGAGCTGCATAGACTGTGTCTCAAAATAATAGCCAAGCCCTAACCAGCCTTACTGTGCTCACTTATATCCCACAGGTGTCTAGAAAACATTTGGCCAAAGGTGGAGTCAGAACACTAAATGCAAATTTTTCTTTTAGTGTTCTGAGATTTTTTTAATGAAGTGTTGATGTCTTCTACAACACTGTGCTCTAACCATAGCATTAATATACCTTTCAAACACTTTTCTTTCTCCTTTAAATTTTTTTTATAAGAGCTCTTCAGAGTCATCAAGCACCAAATGAGCCCGATGTGCTGTAAGTCTTATTGGAGACAACTTCTCCTGCTGGTTGCCTTTTTTCATTATGCTTATTAATGATAGGACCTTGGGAACTTAAAGTAACCATGGAAACCAGCACATAGTTTGCTATAAGATTTGATATTCAAGATATAATTGGACAGAAAACATGAAGGCCATTTATTGTGTTTCAAATGTAACCAGTATGCTATATATTTTCAAATTAAATACCTTGGTATTTTGGAGAATTCTGACATGCCATGATTTATTTTTTAGATACCAAACTACTATAAAATTATAAAGAAACCAATGGATTTATCGACAGTGAAAAAGAAGCTCCAGAAGAAACATTCCCAGCATTACCAAATCCCAGATGATTTTGTGGCTGATGTCCGTTTGATCTTCAAGAACTGTGAAAGGTTTAATGAAGTATGTTAGCTTCCAACCTATAGAATATTGGCTTGTTAGTTTTCCTTTCCTTGGTTCCTCTTTTTTGTTTTTCTTGTTTAAAGAATTACCTAATTCAATTGATTTTTTTTTTCCTTGCTTCATTCTATAAAATCAGATTTTTATCTTTTTTCCTCAACTCCAGAGAAGAAAGTTTATTACCTGTAATTTGGAATATATTCTTAAATATAAGACAATAAGAGTGTTACAGAATAGCCTTTCCTAAGGGAGTTGTAGTTGAGTACAGAAAGTAGTCTGAAGTTAAGTAACTTGGTGGAATATGATTTTATCCCACCACATTTGGGGCACTTAAAGGGAAGCTAAAAGTGCCTGTGTTGTTTAATTCTGTCACTGGCCACATAAATGTAGAGTGTTCCGACTAAACTGCAGGCCTGCTGAATAGTAGTGCCAATATGGTGAGGGTTTGGTTTCTGCAGTGAGTTAAATTTATTTCTTGGAAGCTAAAGTTGTATTGCCCATATTTTAAGAGAAAAAAGAAAGTGACAGATAATCTATCAGGGGGATTGCTTTTTGTTGTCTTTGTAATAAAGTCAAGTTTGTTACTGTTATGGAAGCTTTTCCTTATAGGAGGAAAAAAAATCGTCTTAGATGAGATTCCAGGTCTACCAATAGCTGTCTCCAGAGACATCCAGGTGGTGCTTGAATACACAGACCAAAATCCCCATAAGGTTTGAAGTGTAGTCAGTTTTATATCAGTATGTCACAGAATAAATCAGTAAAATCTTACTGCAAATTTACAAGTTACAAAACCCAGATTTTTGTCTTTATAAAAATATAGATTATTTTCAAATGGATATGCTATTGTGTACTGTCATTGACAAAAAGACATATTCTGCCTATTTCATTAATAGTTAATTTGTGAGCTAGACATAGTGTTGCCCACCTTTAGTCCTAGCACTTGGGAGGCAGAGGCAGGCAGATCTTCATGAGTTCCAGGCAAGCCTGGCCTATATAAGTGAGCAGTTCCAGAACAGCCAGGGCTATGTAGGGAAGACCCTATCTCAAAAACAAAACAAAAAGGTTAATTTATGATTAATGTATTACCATAAAGATATAATTCTGATTATCTTGTGGAAATTTTGACTGTTTTAAAATTAGCATTCTATTTTTCTCTTGAGTAGATGTCTACTGACCAGTTTCTACTAAGATTGACCTCAATAATTTGGAGTGAGATATTATTGAGGTTTCAAAGTAACTTTATTAACAGCTTTGTAAAGAAAGTGGTTCCATGTTCTATAGAATTTTAGATAGCACTTAATCTGGTTTTAGCAATTTGTTCTCCCTAGTATGGCTGACTTTCGTCACCAATCCTATACAGTTTCTTAACTTTAGAAAGGATTATAATTTCCCTTTTTTTTTTTGACTCTGGTATCCTTTTTAGATGATGAAAGTTGTTCAAGTTTATGCAGACACACAAGAGATTAATTTGAAGGTAAGCTTTTCAGACCACGCAAACTTGGTGAAGGAATATGCATTATCAATAGGTGAATATTCCTATCTTTTGCTTGCAGGCTGATTCAGAAGTAGCTCAGGCAGGGAAAGCAGTTGCATTGTACTTTGAAGATAAACTCTCAGAGATGTACTCAGACAGGACCTTCGCTCCTTTGCCAGAGTTTGAGCAGGAAGAGGACGATGGCGAAGTGACGGAGGACTCTGATGAAGATTTTATACAGCCTCGCAGAAAGCGCCTCAAGCCAGACGAGAGACCGGTGCATATAAAATAGAATGACATGGACTTAAATCAGTTGTTTTTCAAAAGAAGGAAATAACAAAAGAAATAAATAAAACGCCCTTTTATTTAAGTGTTACTGGAATATCCTGTGTACAGTGGGTACCTCCTTAAAGAAGCTGGTAGCTTTCATACAGTATTAGATTGAAATAATGGACACAGAAAACATTTTTGTCAAGAAAGGAGGAGAGAACGCTGTTGGCAACTTTAAGAACAAAATTACAAGTGAAATTGTTTGGGAATTTGTTACAAATGAAGATGGTTCTCTGGCTGTTATAAACGTAGATGATCATGTGTGTTAATTAGTGAAGGGTACTGAGTCAGGCAAGCCTGCAGGCTCATGTTGCGTGACGTGTCTCTGCTAGAGCACACAGTTAAGCAGCTTAAAAGCCTCCCCCTCCACAAACACGAATGGGTTGTTTTCTGGTTAAAAATTGAGTAGATCAGATTCCACTTGAATGTCACTAAAGATGAATTGAATCATGCCACTGTATTTTCTCTCATATTGATCTATTGGGCCTTAGTTTTTAAACTGGTTTAAAGAACTCAACAGTAGTTTTATTTTCTACTTAGTTGTAGGGTCTAGGAGTATAACCATTGATTATTTAGTCAGCTTCAGTGGTGTACTAAAATGACGATAACTTTGAGTAGTGGATCATACAGACTTACGGAAGTCCTTTCCAGAAAACCCATCTAAGCAATTACACTTATTGGTCAGATCATCTGATCACACAGTTAGTTATTCCCTCAAAAGACAGGACATTTATTTCAGAATTTCTGTACATGTAAATTACATTGAGAAGGTGACGACTAACTTTCACCCAGTCCGTCTTCATACCAGTTTCCAGTAGACCACTATTGGTAAACAGAAACCTGTCAGCTACCAAATGTGTACAATTTTCTGTATTTCACTTTGTCTTATTTGTAAATAGTGAGCTCAGACTTCTGGCAGATCAGCAACATTTGCTGAGCCTGTTTTTTAAGCTAATGTGTATTCTTACTAATGTTCCTATCAAGAATGGATTTGTAATATATGCTGTCTATTTCTAATGTTCACATTCATATTTTGAGGTTCTATCTTATTTTAATAGAGAACAGACTTCTCAAAAAATCTTCAGAAGCAGCTTATTATTGAAATATCAAAATACTGAAATAAACCCGGTGGGGTTAGATTACTCATCTGTCCACCAAGTGGGACACGTGCATGGACTGGGGGCGTTAAATGACTTAGAACAGACCTGTAAGTAAATCCTGAAAACGAGCTGATCCCCACTTGAACGCTAACTGGAGTAAGCCCAACTTTATTAACCACCTGATGACAGGAGCAGCACCTGGGGCAGGTAGACCGACTGCTCTGGCTTATTTTTCTCCTCTTCAGTGTGACACTCAGATCAAGTGTGCTCTAGATGGTATGCGCCTCGCTGCTGGATTAAGAGCTGTAGTCCTACTTCTGTATGGGCACAGTAGAGTATAAAGTGACCAAAGCAGAATTCAACATCAGAAATACTTCAGGTGTCAGCAGATGTGTGGCAAATCATTTGCCTTTTTAAAAAATTCAACCTAAGCAGTTCAGACTGTAGACTTCCTCAGAAAACTATTTGACGTAATTGTTGAAGAAGTGAATATTTTTAGTGTGCATTGAATCAAATAAAGTGCTCTAAAGAAATTATTATACAGATTCCTTTGGGTTGTTTTTTTCTTAACAAGGGGTGTGGGTACAGAGGAGTGTGATTTAGGCCTTCTCACTCTGCACTCAAACAGTGTCGGTCATATTATTGCCTCATCTCCTTTCTCTTCCCTTCTCAATCAAGCTTCATTAAAAAAAAAAAGACACTCCAAACCATTTTATCATTTTTATTGAGGTTTCAAGTTTTTTTTTTTTAATGAGGGGAAGAATGTTTATTTTTAAAGTATTTATACCTATCTCTTTGATATCCATGATTCGATTTGTAAGTGCATTTTTGGCAAGTGGGAAGTAGGAGTTCACTTCATTTTGTGAAGCCCCTGACTTCCAGTGATTTCTCTGTGTCTCGTACAAATCCTTCCAAGCTCTCAGTAATGAGTTATAAATAAGCCCAGTTAAGTGAGGCAAACACAGATTTTTTTTTAAACAAATGTCTCTCAATGTTTGAAGCCCTGAGAGTGTCTTCCATAAAGGCATGCTCATGTTTCCTTGGGGTTTGGTTTCCCCTTTAATTTTTTTAACTACCAATTTAGTCTGTGCCATTTCTGTCAGCAAAGACGCCCCTACTGCTGAGGGGCTGATGTAGCCGCTGCGGCCGGCCAGGCTTATATGACGCTCACTGTAACTCCATAAAGCCCCTTCTGCACGCTGGCCATTGTGTTTCTAGGCTGTCCAGCTTTGTCATGAGTATGACTTAAAACATAAAATGTGATTCCTAGTCAAATTATCTCCTGTTTCCCTCTTTATATTTAAAAAACCAAAAACCAAAAACAGAGTATCTGCTAACTCCTGGGTGCAGGAGAGATGCTCTTCATGCTGTGTTTGTTAGAGTCTGTATCTTAGATTTGGAGAAAAGGCTGCATAATGATGATTCCTTAAAATCCTTCAAGGTTCCTGGTAAATTTAGGGCTGTTTTTACCATCAGAAAACTAAGAATAAATGTTCCTCAGCCTGGTCTGCTGGCCTTGATTTACGTGTCTCAGCATGTGACTCCGCTGCTTGACTGAGAGAATGAACTGCTTTATCAGATGGAGTCGTTGCCCTATCTATAGGGTCCAGTTAGATTATGGACCTTGCTCGATATGCAAACGTCAGGTTGCTACCACCCAGCTATGGTAAAGCATTATATCCCTTGGTGAAATTGTCCCCTTTGGAATCAGCAGGTTGTTTTTTACCCCACTTGTGTTTCTTATGAGGGAATTTTAGGTCATTAAAAGTCAGTTCTCATTCTTTTAACAGGTTTTGAGATTTATTTTTTATTTTTTTTGGTTAATCCAAAGACATAATGCTTTAAAGTGTGCAAATTATAGTTTATCAGTTACCTCAGCAGGTATCCTGCCATGTAATTATTAGTGAGTAGTATTAGTAAGCCAGAGATTCAGGTCTTCCAACTATGCCCTTGGATTGTGGCTTACTGAACAGTCCTTTTTATCCAAAATGGGGAGTAGATGCTGTAGTCCCCTCGCCCCTTACTTAGCCTTTCCATCTGGTGCCCAGCCTTATTCACACACAGCACATAAAGTACAAAAATTCAATTTCTTTTTGTAGCCAGCATTGGATTGGATCAGTAAGTAGTTTTGTTAATAAAAATTTTAAGAAAACAAACAAAAATAAAACCTACCCACCCAACTTCCTGAGTTAAAACAGCCTGGTTGAGCTGAGGAGATGACTCATGGGTTAAAAGCGTGCTTGTTCCACAAGCATGGGGATCCAGCAGCACCTATGTAAATGTGGGAACAGCAGTGTGCGCCTATAAGCACAGTTCCACAGAAAGATGGGAGGCAGAGAAGCCCATTGGCTAGCGAGCCTGGCACATTCATTCTTGAAGATGGAAGGTGAGGATTAACACGTAAATATGTCTTCCGACCTCCACACATGCACCCTAGCACACGTGCCCTCATGTGTGAGTATGCACCACACATGAGCCCTTACACACAACATGCAAGCAGGTACACCATTCATGCCTCCTTACTAATTGTCTTCTGAAGGTGATTTAAGATTTTCAAGATGTGTTGCAGTTGGATCATACACCCGACCTGGATGTTAACTTGTTTCTCCCAGTTAATACTTCCTTGATAAAGCAATAACGCTGCTTTGAGTCTGCTGCCTAATAATAGCATGTCATAACCCTCTCCTGGATGGTGATTTTATAGGAAAGTTTGTATGCATATCACCCAGTCTATCTTTTAAAAAAAATTAAGGAATTTAAATGTATGCTGGAAGTAATGACAATATATTGTGGCATTTTATTTTAAAAGAAAAATTGGAGAAAGTTGCATATTTTTTTAACAGTAGCTGTTTGAGTAAAAAGAAAACTGAAGGTACTTTTTTAAGGAAAAAAATTTATATGCCACAGTTTACATAGACATTTCCAATTTCAGCATTTACTCTTGGACATAATGGCTTCTTTACTTGGCTAAATGCATGTTTTACTATGTCAAAAGTGCATCTCTCCAATCTTAGTTACTTATGTTTCCTTACGTGATCCTTTATATATTTTTATTGTATCTAGAAACAAAATTATCTTTAAAAAAATAAGTTGGGGCGTATTTGTCAAACTACAGAATGTATAGAATCAAGGTTAGCCCTTTTTATATCAAGTGTTATTTAAGAACTGAAAATGATACTCTGTTAACATTCAACCAATTCCTATGAAGGCACCAAAATTATATTTTAAGTGCCACGATACTCCATTCAGTAGTGGCCTAAATTTCATTCTTGAGAATGAAGTGCATGTCTGCTCCTGATCTGAGACTTGTAGGCATTTACTATGTTTCAGAGCAATGAAACATGGATATGAGCCTAGAATGCAAGGTGTGAGCAGCTGCAAAGCCTGCTCACTTTCTACGTGGACGCATCTACACACAAAAGTGTTAAAAGTCACAGCCTTACTAGTTCCTTGCTTCCAGTATTTCTGCTGGTCTCCCCTCATTACTACTATTTTTGCACATAGTTAAACTACCCTTCAGAATGATTCTTAAAAAGTGCTGTTTCTGTGGTATTGTATTCTCCAAATGATCATATTTAATTTTTTTAAACAAGGTTACAATTTCTAATTGTTCTGTTCCTGTGTTTTTTGCTGCGTGTAATAAGCAAGTTTTTTTCTTTTTATGGTTATTTAATACATTAGCTGCCTGTAAATAATTCTTGTTACAATGCTCTGGAATGTGTTGTAAAAGTTGTATTAGATTAGTTTGAAGCCTTGTTTAAAAACCACGTTGTTTTGGTTATTTCTATTAAATTAGAAAATTGCAAAAGTTTTCAAATGAATTTCCTTTCTTTTTGAGACTTAATTGCAATTCACAAGTTTGTGTATTCTGCTAGACAAGGTAAAATGCAGCCCCTGCCTTCACAGTGTTTTAGACTGTTAGTGGTACTGTGATCAGGATTGGCACAGGGGACCTATGACTGAATCATGGGATAAATGTTTTTTAAGAGGATAAGATGTTAGTGGTGATGTTTCGGCAAGAGATAAGGATGAATTGGGTTTAGCAATAAGAAAGCCATAGACACTCTGCAGGAGCTGTTGAAGACTGAGTGGCATGAGCTCTGCTGGCCAAGTGCATAGGTTGGATGGTACCTACCAGAAGTTGTTACCTTGGCCTTTCTTTAGGTTGTATATAACTTAAGTGCAAGTAAAACGTCACACTGTAAGCTATCATTATTCCCCTCTGTAGTTGGCCTTTATGTAGTTGATTTAAAAAAAAAAAATGGGTTTTGGTCCTTCATTGTACAAACTTTGGTTTGAGCTCTAATTTTGCTATTTGTTCTGTGGACCTTTTATAGTCACTTGGATCCCTGGTGAAAAGAGAAGAAGCATATCCCGCTCATGGACCTCAGAGGGAGTGTAAGCTTCCCATCCACTGGGATGACACAGTAGTCACTCCAAAAAAGACAGGGCTTCTCTGTGTAGCCTTGGCTGTTACACCAGGCTGGCCTTCAGCCAGAGATCCACTTGCCTCTGCCTCCCAAGTATCGAGGTTGAAGGTTGTGCTACCGGCCCAGCTAAAGAGTTTATTTTCTTTCTTTCTTTCTTTCTTTTTTTTTTTTTCCCACGTTATTTCCAGCACCCAAGAGGTGAAAGCAGTAAAGTTTTTTAGTTTGGGACTAGCCTGGGCCACATAGTGAGACCTGTCTTAAATTTTTTCCCTTTTAGTGATGAAAAAGGCCTTCCACACTAGACATATTTTAAATCTGTCCTCAGCTATTATGGACTGGTAAAATTTTATATTAATTTAGTTGACTTGTAGACTTCAAGAGTCCAACTAACAACCTTATAAAGCTTGGGTTTTTAGAGAATACAAGAATAAAAACGTAATGGACATTTTTATCGCCAGTTTCCCTTTTTTTGTATTACATAGCCTTAGATGGTGATAAACACATTACTGGTGTGTGTGTGTGTGTGTGTGTGTGTGTGTGTGTGTGTGTGTGTGTGTGTGTGTGTGTGTTCTCATTTGTAAGGTTGTTAGTGATCTGGAAATAACATGGAGCTGACCAGGAGCTGAAGAGTGAAGTCTTGTCCTCTTTTATGTGACAGACTGAACACTTTCTTTTGAAAACAGGGCGTCTGTTCTCACTTCTTGTGTATAGATTGTACTGGAAGTTTTGAATTTGAATATTAGGCCAGAAAATTGAAGCAAAATACATTCAAATTAGAAATGAGGATACAGAGCTACAACATGACATTACAGACAACTCTTAGGATCCATCAGAAAGATTGCAAAATATACTGTATGAAAGTTATTTGTATTTTTTTTTTATACTTGCAATGAATGAACATCTGAAAATGAGATTAAATGAAGTTTCTTTGTTAATGGAGCAGGCTACATGTACTGTCCAGCCTGGCTGTGTCCTATGTTCTGGTTTATTCTAAGGGCTGACAGTTTCTGGACAGTAGGGAGTACCTCGAGCCACAGTGGAACATGGGTTGTGTTTGAGTGGCGGCACCGATGGAGTTATTCCCTACCCTGCACCTGCCTAAGCAGGCAATGGCTTGGACTGACTAGCCAGCAGGAGCCTTCGTGCACACCAGGGCAAGTTCCTCGTCAAAGGAATTTAGGTCTTTTCACTAACCTCACACATTCTGAGTGTGTGAAGGGTGCAGACTCCATCGGGCCTCAGCCTATCTACCGGGCCACGGGACCTGTGTTTCCACTAGCTCGTTGCAGCCTCGGCCTCCCTGGCATTTCTCCGAAGGGACTGTCCGTGGCAGTGACGCAATAACCGTTTTGGCCCTGGCACCCACACCTTCTGTTCTGTTCTCCAGCCAGACTGGAGACCAACAGAACCAAGAAAATGTAGCTCCAGTCTCAAAGACATCAGGTTAAGAGGGAAGACAAGAGGAAGGAAGCATGGGTGGGGGCGTTGTCTGAGCATGTGCAAAGATCACAGAGAAATCTAGGAGGATTGTGGGATTGAGGGGAGGTGGGTGGGAAACGGGATCCCCAGCACGATAGTGGGGTTTCTTGTCCTGTTTCTGTCTTAGAGAAGTCTTTTCTTAAACCAGAGTAAACCAGGAGAGCTGCGTGAGCCGCTCACTAGGACTATACAAGCCCTGGGTCCCCGAGACTGGAATCCACGGTTGAAGGTTGAAGCTGGCTTTCAGGTCTTCGCATGCACTGACTCTGGTGGGAAGGCCTCCTCCGCTCAGTGAGTGCTGCTGCCTTCGCCCGAAGCTATCTCTTGGGTTGTCTCCTCCCTTGCCCCGCCCCCCGCCCCCCTCCTCTTTATTGCCCTAGGCTAGACCTACTCCTAACCTTTTCTGTGGTATGGTCTGCTGGGAGCTGAGGCCTTGCCAGCTCTCCTCCTACCCTGAGCATCCCCTGCAGGGCACACCAATTCTCCTCTGCCATCCCGCTGAGGGCCTGCCACACAAGGATGCCTCCCAGTTCTGATGAAAACGAACCTTAGCCAATGAAATTACTAATGGTTTTTTGATATTTTAAAAAAATGCACTTATTAATAATGTGTGTGTGTGTGTGTGTATCACTCAGAGGAAAACTTGTGGGAGTTGATTCTCTCCTTCCACACGTTGGTCTCAGAGATCAAACACAGGTCATCAGGCTTGGCGGTAAGCACCTTACACGCCGAGCCACTGAGTCCACCCAAAGTTACTGATTTCTAACTGAAATTTTATCACTAATTCCAAGAGGCAACCTTGGCTTTCCAGGCCCAGGCTCTCCCTCTAGTCTTCTACAAAGATGGGGATGAAAGACAAGGGGCTCTGATAGCATAGCCTTGCCCCTGCTCCCTATCCCTCCGTGGAACTGCCTCTCTGCACTGCCTGTCAGCCTGTCTCTACCTCCAGACCCCTCCTGCCTCCCCACCTGCCTCCCCACCTGTCTCCCCACCTGCCATCCACCTGCCTCCCCACCTGCCTCCCCACCTGCCACCCACCTGCCTCCCCACCTGTCTCCCCACCTGCCACCCACCTGCCTCCCCACCTGCCTCCCCTACCACCTCACTGTTGGCTGTGCTGTGCCTTCCTCACCATGCTCTGCTCTCCGCCTCCTTTCAGTCTTTCCTGGGGATCTGGTTGCCTTGACTTTGTACCCCTTCTTCTGAGACGTTGGGCCCAATTCTTTCACTCTTAGGGACCAACATGTGAAAGTAGAAAATCAGCTCCTACAGGTTGTCTTCTGAGTGCTGCGCGCGCGCGTGCACACACACACACAGATACACACACACATACACACATGTGCACACACACACCACACACGCTCATGTACACACACACACACTCATGTACACACACACACACACATACAAATGCAATTTTCTAAATACAAGAAAAAAGGGGGGCAGCACAAACTGCGGTACCAACCAAGAACAGTGCATGCAGTAAACCTAGACCTCCTATTCAGATCTGGCCAATGGACAGCACATTCTGCACAGTTGTGTAGAGAGCAGGGATTGAACTCTGGAGCCCCCATTGGACCACTTCCCCTTGATGGGGAGGCCTGGTGGCACTCAGAGGAAGGGGAAGCAGGCTATCTGGATGAGACCTCATAGGCTGTGATCATATGGTGGGGGAGGAAGTCCCCTTCTGTCACAGGCCTAGGGGAGGGGAATAGGGTGAAAGGGCGGGAGGGGGAATGGGACGATATAAGTGGGGATAACAATCAAGATGTAATCTGAATAACAAAATTTAATAAATTTTAAAAAGAAAAAGTCAATTCAAAATTAGAGAGAGGGAGGGCGGGAGGGAGGGAGGGAGGGAGGGAGAGAAATCAGTAACTTTATTAGATAAGATTTGTTTTTTATCAGAATTGGTACACATCCTCTGGGTGGCAGGCCTTCCAGGGGATGGTAGGTGAGGACACTCAGTCTGAGAGAACAGTTGGCAAATCCTCCTGTAAGGGACCTAAGGTTCCACTTTTGACAGTTGAAGGGCAAGACTAACACCAGCTCTGCCTTTCCGTCACACATATCAGTCCAGCTCAGGTAGATGGTCTCTCTACTGGGGTGGGGTGGGGGACGAGGGTCATACACCAAGCTGGGTCTCCCTTGGTGGCTGGCCAGCTCCCCTGGTGGGGAACAGGCAGGATTTTATTCTTTGGTAGTAGAATCTCAGATATCAAGTCCAGGAGCAGATGGAAAGACAGAAGCCCTTTTATAGATGCAAGTGAACCGGAGGGAACCTGCTGGCTCCTTACAGAGCAGGGACTAGTGATTGGCTATGACCTCATTCAGCAAACATTTACTACCCATAACCTGTGGGTCAGCCAATGAGTCAGATCTGTTCCTCCTGCGGAAGTGGAAGCTCTCTGTCCATCTGGGTTCCACCCCGAGGTCCTTCACAAGTGCAGGGGCTAATGTGACATTAGCTTTGGGATGTTACTATACACCGAAGTCCAACCTTCCTACTCCATGCATGGCCAGGGTTTCCAAGGCCTTCCATCTTTACCTAATGAATCTGCCTCACCTCCACCCCTGATCCAGCAGGTTCAGGTAGTTACTCACATGGTGCAGGGCTTTCTGAGCAGGAGACCACGGGGTGCCTTGTTTACAACCTCCCACCCCAGATGTGTTAACCACAGCCTCCTTTTGACCTCATGGCCCAGGCACTCTTTTCTAAGACAGTTTCCCAGGGGCAGCCCCAGCTTTCACACAGTACATAAGCCACACCCCCTTCACTTCTATGAAGCGAGGAAGTAGTCAGCCATGAATAGCCAGACTGTGTTGTCATTACCCTTTATTCAAATTCAGAAGCCTTTAGAAGGCAGCGTCACCCAACCTTTATTAAACGGTTTATGCTGGACACTACTTGAACACAGCCATTCCCCGTCATTCCTTCTTATCTTTCCTTTCAGCAAGGTCTCAATGTGTAGCTCCGGCTGACCAGGAACTCACTTTATAGCTGAGGATAACCTTCAACCCTGACTCCCCCATGCCCACCGTCAGCCAAATGCTGGTGTTACGAGGATGCATTGCCGCAGCAGGCAAACGCCGGGAGCCTTTCCATCTTCCCAAATATAAAGGAATTTCTGTTGCCAGCGCCATGTTACCAGGTCTTAGTAGATTTGAATCCAATGAACTCGGCTTTGAGTCTGTGCTACACTCGGTGGTCACTGTGCTGCCCCGCCTTTTGGCGCACTGAATCTCTATTAACTCTATGCGAGTTACCTTTTCTGAGCATTCCTTGTGACAACTTAGGAAAATGTCCTAAGATTGGAATGACACTCCCAAGTGAGTGTGGGTCTTTATGGGGTTGAACCAGAGTCACACACACTCCAGCTCCCCCCACCGCTGCCCGCCCGACCTAGGTTAGTGGCCACTGGCTATACTGCTGTAGTTTGTGGCTGAGTTGGGTGTGATGCCCCTAGCTGCTTGGTCTGGGATAGGAATGTGACCCCTGAATGTGTTGTGCTGCCATCATCAGCCTCATGCAAGTGCACACAGCCTTCTGTGACATTTGTGCACCCCAGGTTAGCTCACTGGAATCTGTCTTTTAGCTCATAAGATTTTTTAAATTTTTATTTTATTTTATTTATTTATTTATTTATTTTTTGCTCATAAGATGTTATTGCTGCCTCCTTATATCCTCTTTTTACAATTCTTCATGGTGTGGGCAATGTTTCCACCTCGTTTGCTTAGAAGATCTGGGCCTTTTGTTTGTTTGTTTGTTTTCCTGCCTTAAGGCTAGACCTTCCTTTGACAGAGAAATGAGCCTCCGTGCTGTAACAACCACCTTGAACATGAGTGTGCTTGCCTGAAAAGTGGGGACAATGGCAGTGTGCTCCTTGATACAGATTGACACACAAGGGAGTCGCTTCAGAGTCTGAACCCGCAGGACTCCTGGGTGAGATCCAGCTGTGCGGCTGGAGGGATGACTCGGTGGTTAAGAGAGCTTGCTGTTCTTGCAGAAGACCCAGGTTCAGTTCTCAGCATCTACATGGCAGCTCCAATCTGTAACTAAAATTCCAGGGGATCCAGCATCCTCTTCTGGATTCTGTAGGTACCAGGCACATACACCATGCACTTTCATGATGCAAGCAAAATATTCATACGTATACTATAAAAAGTGTAAACAAGGTTAGGGGGAGCTGTTACAGGAGGCTGTGATGGTTAGTACCTTGGTAAGCAGTTGACACTGGGTGACAGCTCTGCTGCTCCCCTTGCGGGGGTGGGGCTGGGACCAGAACAGACATGGTCTGTAAGTAGACCTTGGGGAGTGTGATACCCATGCTTCTAACTTCTACTTGCCTTTCTATCTGTCTATCTATTATCTATCTATTTATCTATCTATCTATCTATTTATCTATCTATCCATCTATCTATCTATCTATCTATCTATATCTATTGACAGGGTCTTTTCATGTAGTCCTGACTATCTTAGAACTTGATATGTAAACCAGCCTGCCTTTGCCTCCTGAGTGTTGGAATTAAAGGCATGTACTGGGCTAGAAAATTGGCTCAGAGGTTAAGAGTACCAGCTGTTCTTCCAAAGATCCAGAATTCAATTCCCAGCAACCACATTGTGGCTCAGAACCATCTATGATATTGGTGCCTTCTTCTAGTGTGCAGGCATACATCCAGGCAGAACACTGTATACATAATAAATAAATCTTTAAAAAAATGGCATGTGGTGGTGCACACCTTTAATCCCAGCACTCAGGAGGCAGAGGCAGGTGGATTGTTGTGAGTTCAAGGCCAGCCTGGTCTACAAAGTGAGTCCAGGACAGCAAAGGCTACACAGAGAAACTGTCTTGAAAAAACAAAACAAACAAAGACCACCAGCATGTGCCACCATGCCTGGCATTATTGTGGTGGTTTAATAAAGATATTTTAATATAGGATTAAGTGTGAGGGTAAAGAGAAAAATAAGTTTCTGGGTATGTGGCACATGCCTTTAATCCCAGCACTTGGGAGGCAGAGGGAGGTGGATTTCTGAGTTTGTGGCCAGCCTGGTCTACAGAGCAAGTTCCAGGACAGCCAAGGCTACACAGAGAAATCCTGTCTTGAAAAAAAATTAAAGAAAGAGATACATACATACATACATATGTACATGCATGCATACAGAAGGGGGTGGTGCACAGAAGGAGTGACAAGATACCTCGGAGAGCATAGGCCTAGATTTCTCAAAGATGTAACAGCCCTAAGAAACCAGCATCGGGGTGAGGCAGACCTGTCTTTGAACAAAAGATCTCAGGACGCTTCTATGTTCAGAGTTTCAGTTTCCTCTTAGCACTCGCTTCCTGCTTTGCAGTGTCCTTGTGAGAACAAACTGAGCTTAAGCAGCGCTGGCTCCCTGATGTCCCAGAAGCCCCTGCTGCACGGGCAAGGATGCTTGCACTAGCTGGTGGCACGCAGAGGGTGGTTCCCTCACTTAGATGTTGCTGCACCATGTAGGAAGCTTGAGCAGGGCGGCTGCAGACCTGATTTCACCAACGTTTGGTGGGATGCTTGCCCTCTGAGAATCCAATCAAACAGACAAATAATGACGCACACCCTATCAACAGTGGAAATGTCTCCTACCCTTGAGATCTGGCTTCGAGCATGGAGCCCAGCTCTGCTGTCTACCCATCATGCTTCACTCCAGTCATTTCTCTCATCCTGAGTTCTGACCTAACAAGCTTCAAATTCTTTCCTTATTGCAGAGAGTGGCTAGGAATGTGTATGGCTCAGCAGTTGAGCGAGTATAGTGATCCCAAAGAGGACCTACCTTTGGTTTCCAGCACCCACATTGTGTGGTTCACAACTTTCTGTGAGTCCAGTTCCAGGAAATCTCGTGCTTCTGGGCTGGAGTGGAGGGGAAGGCTGACACACACACACACACACACACACACACACACACACACACACACACATGCACAAGTAATTAAAAACAAAAAAGCATAAAAATGTGATTACGTGATACTTTGGGGAGGTCCAGATATTCCCCTAAACCTGCCACTTGTGACTCCGTAGGGACTGTTGAGCAAAAGAAAATCACAGCTCTCACCTCAGACAGAATAAGACCAAGTTTATTCTGGAACCACATTTGAGTGGCCATGGCCTGAGCATATAGCCATTCTGAGCACGCTGATTGGTGGAGAATGCGATTTTGTTACGTTAACCCATTCTAAAGGTTTTTACATGTCAGCTCTGATGCAGAGGTGGGCAAAGAACGACTGTTTGGGGCTAAGGGGATTATAGTTAGGCTGTCAAATCAGTGACATTCCAAATGTGCGTTCTCACTGAAGGTTTATCAGTAGACAGGAATTCTAGTTCCCAGGCCAGTGCATTGGAGAATGAGTTCGTGTGTGTGTGTGTGTGTGTGTGTGTGTGTGCGCGCGCGCATGTGCACGAGCATGTGTGTGTGCATGCATGTGTGTGCTCATGTGCCTATATGTGTGTGTGCACGCGTGTGTGTCTGTGCAGGTGTGCCGTGTGCATATGTGTGTGTGGGTTATTCGCACGCGAATGTGTGTGTGCGCGCGCGAAGTCACCCCACAGCAGGGCATTGGACAGATTGACTTTTGTGCCTCAAATGAGTGACCTAGTACTTAACAGGTACCTGAGGTCATTTTGTTCCAAGTCCGAACACAGGTAACCTCAAATGCCTTCCAAGTGTACATGAAGGAAAACCTGTCAGATAGGCCCCTCCCATTTCTTATGTTTACCACATGAAAATAATTATCCACAAAAGCTGCAGTCAACTCACTATTGAGTCAATTAGATTTTAATTTTTTTTTTTTGCTTTAAAAAAAAGGTTTACTTATATTTGATATGAGTGTTTTGCCTGCATGTATGTGTGCCGTGCATATTAGTGCAGAGGCCAGAAGAGGGCGTCAGATTCCCTGGAACTAGAAATACAGATGGTTGTGAGCCACTGTGTGGGTGCTGGGAAGCAAACCTAGGCTCTCTGAAAGGGCAGCCAGTGCTCCTAATGACTGAGCCATCTCTCCAGCCAACTGCTTAGTTATTTTTTAATTGAAAGAACACCTGTTGGGATGGTATGGTTTCAGTAACTGTATGGGGGAGGGGCATACCCTGTTCATTCGTTCCTACTTCCCTGAGTGTGTTGAGGGTTGAGATAGCATCTGCCACGCCAGGGACCCATCATTTGCAGCCTCCCAGGTGCCTCTGTGTGTAGCTGCTAGTCCAGGAGGCTGGTGTACCCCAGAGCTCATGGGAAACTGGGATACATGAACTGTACTTGGTCTTGAACTCCATCCTGCCCTGTCACTGAGCCAAGAGAGTGACTGATGGGTGAAACAACCTGGGGGCTAGTCACAGAAGCCTTCACTCTACCCTCCTCTGCCACCCTCCCCACCCAACACAGGGCTCTGTGGGAGGGGAAGAGAACAAACTGGAAAGGCCTTGGACGGACTCATTGTCCTGTGGGGATTCCAGTGCTGCTAGGGACCTGGGGCCATGGCTGTTCTGACCACTGAAGTTTTTGATGGTCAGACATCCTGGTTCAAAACACTGATGGCCAAGAGGCTGGGAGCAAGGGGTGCTTTGGTGAGCACACTGATGGAGGTAGCCAGTGCTATTCTGGTGGAACGTTCTAGAAAGAGTCTCTTCTTTTACTAGCATTGAGACCTCTGCTGGGGCTCTGAGGCCCCTTGTAAAAGCAGAGGAAAGATAAGTTTTTTTTTTTTTAATTTAATTTTTGTTGTTTTGTTTTTTTAAGACAAAGTTTCTCTGTGTAGCCTTGGCTGTCCTGGACTTGCTTTGAACTCACAAAGATCCACCAGCCTCTGCCTCCCGAGTGCTGGCATTAAAAAGCATGTGCTACCACCACCTGACTTTATTTTACTTTTTTTTTTTAATGTTTGCATGTGTGTGAGTGTATATGCATGATTGTGCCAGTGCTCACAGAGGCTAGAACAGAATGTCAGATCCCATGGAGCTAGAATTATGGATATTTGTGAGTCACGTGATGTGTGTGAGAACCAGACATGAATCTTCCTAACAGAGAAGCAAGTGCTCATGACCGTTGAGCTTTCTGTCCAGCCCCGGAAGAAACTCTATCAATAAGAAACTATCAATTTCACCTTACAGCTGTAGTCCATCATCCAGGAAGTCAGGGACCTGGAGGCATCTCAAGCAGGAGCCATGGAGGGGTGCTGCTTCCTGACTTGCTCCTCGTGGCTTGCTCAGCCTGCTTTCATGTCTACTCCGGTGGCCCCCTTCTCCCATGGGACTGGCCTACCTACTTCAGTCATTAATTCAAGAAACTACCACAGATTTGCTTACGGGCCACTTGATGGAGACATTTTCTCAGTTGAGGGTCCCCTTCCCAGAAAGCTCTAGCTTGCATCAAGTTAATACAAAAACCAGCCCGGACTACGGATAGGTGTTTGTTTACATCAGACAGAGAGCTTCAGATGTTGTGTGTGTGTGTGTGTGTGTGTGTGTGTGTGTGTGTGTATGTACGTGTATGTGTGTGTCCCATCTTCTAGATCCATCCTGCTTTGCACAGTCCTAGCTGAGAAGGCTTGACACTGACCCTTTCACACTTGGCTTTCCCGTGAGCCTCATGAGATGCTGACCATTTAAATGTCACCCCATCTCCACTGTTCCTGACATCCTATAATAATCCCGAGGTGAGACATCTCAAGGTTTCTTTGAGATAGGAATCCTTCACACCAGGTCAACAAACCTGGCTTTGTTGGGGCACCCTGTTTGTCTCTGCTGCTGACTTAAGACAGACATAGTTTAGTTTGTGGATATGGGGGGTGTCGGGTGGGGAATCAAACAGCACAGCTGAAGGGTCACAAGGTGTGAGGCCTCAGAGGGGTCTTGGAAAGCTGCAAGGTGAATAAACCAGAGAAGCTGAGGTTGCAGGACAGAGGACAGAGAAAACTGAGAGAGCACAGAGCAGCACATAGACAGTGCCAGCGACGAGTGCCTGGCTCAGGAGCGAGGTGGAGGCTTGGCTGGTACGGAGAGCCACTCTTTCTAGGTGTGACTCCAGGCTTGGGGGCTTAAGGTCCTCAGTTAGACTGGGGTCCTCTGCATGCTGCCAAATCACATCTCAACAGAGCTAGCTTTGGGGGAATGTTTTTTGGTACTGAGGATCTCCCCCAAGGCTTTGTATAAACTAGGGCAACTCCTGAAAGCTGTACCCCAACTCCCTATGGTTACAGATCTTTACTGGCTTTATTTGTGATTCTAGAACTGAGCACTTGCCTAGAACAAAAAATGGTCCAAAATGCTTCACTCTGCTTATGGGCAAACTCTCTCTTCCCCTACCCTGTCTCCAGGGCCTTACACAGGACAGGCATGCAAGTGCTGCACACAGAAGCCCAGCCCCAGCAATGGTGGGTTGTTTGTATTTATAGCCAGAGAACAGGACATGACTTGCAGAAAGTGGAATCCAGGACCAGAGACAGCTCGATTAGCTACATCTGTCGAGTTCCTTATCTGAAGGAGGTTTGAACAGCTGGCTGCTTTTGATTGGTTGAGATTCAGTGATCTGTTACAAGAGTGGGTTGTACTCTGTACACACAAGTTAGGTTACAGCTTACTATGTTCAGAGAGCCAGTAGGGCACATTTAACAGTTTCTTGCAACATCAGTAGCTTAAGTGATGCTTTCAGTACTAAAATCTCAGATCTGAGACCAGCCACACTCAGAATGGGGACCACACAGGCGAAGGTTTGCCTCATTCATTCACTCACTCATTCATTTATATATGTAGCTTGGTAGAAACAACCATATCAACAGCAGCCCTGTGGCAGTATTGGTTGCGCTGGAAATGTCACCCAGACACGAACTGAGGAACCTACAGGAGGGTGTGAGTATGGCTGCCATAGGGACCTAGGAGCTACCATTGCTGAAGGTGCTGGCTTACATACTTGGGCCCCTCAATGTCTCGTGGGTAACTAAAAGCAAAATAAAATCCCAGCAGAGACAGCAAGATGACACAGTGGCTAGAAGGGCTTGTCTTGCAAGGCTGGTGACATGAACTGGATCCTAGCAACCCATGTCAGGTTGGAAGGAGGGAACTGACTCTCAGGTACCCTCTGGCCATGACATGTGTAGCCCACTTCCCCCAACAATAGTAAAGTGAATAACACTTTTGGGCACCTTGATCTCCATTTTGTACCTTGTTTCCGGTTAGGACAGCGAAGTCACCTTGTATACCTTTACAAATGAACACCACGGCCTTGCATCTTGATGGGTGCACAGCGGCCACAGGCACAGGAGAGACACACGCGTGGAGGAGAACTTACCACCTGCAGCAGGCAAGGAGCGCAAGGGCGTCATTTTCAAAGCAAATGCCCTGTTGCTTTAAATGAAGATCTCAAATCTTCTATTTTACCAATAAAGACTCAGGATCCAGATGTTGTGGTGTAAAACCTGTTAGCTCAGAGGCAGAGAAAGCACCAGCTGAACTTCCTACTCAGCTCATGCCCCAATGGAGAAGGCCCAAAAGGCTCACTAACTCAGCTGACAGCCCAGGAGGAAAAGGGCAAAAACCCCAAAGCCAAAGTCTTGCTACCTCAAAGCCCAAAAAGCCCAAAAAGCCAAAGGCCAAGGAACTGAAGAGCTAAAACTTCTTCCATTTCTACACACTGTCTTAAATACATTTCAACTCAAAGTCCCTCCTACTCTTTAATCCCTGTCAGCTGGTTTCTTGCTCTGCCTCTTGACTTAGGGCTAACTTTATTAAATCCTGTGTACAGATAGCTCTTGGATTAAAGGTGTGTGCTAGGGCTCAACCACGCCAAACAAAAGGCAGGGTTTTACAATTCACAATCTCGGGGATAACACTGGGATCAAATATCCTGCAACACCACTGCCTTTGAACAAAGAAGGAATACGGCGGTTTGTTTCACGGCGGCTGTCCACACAGGGTTAGCCCAGCCCTAAGCAGGCTCAGGTTAAAGATGAAAATGATGGGATGCTCAGCTCACACCATACAGTTTCAGCTGAGAAAGGAGGAGAGTAGGGCCCTGAAGGGGCAGGGCTTACACAGTGGCTAACTCAGTGTTGGGAGAGAAATGTGTGGAGTAGTGAGGGAGGAAGGGAACCCTTGTCCAGTCAGCCAGATCACACACCTCAACCCTGACTGTCAGTGAGGGGACAGCATCACAGCCAGATGGCCCTTCTGTCCTCTTCCTCCGTCTGTCCTGCACACAGCATGCTAATCATCTAAGGCTTGTATCTGTACGAAAGCTAGCTCACGCCTTCAGGGATTCAAGGCTGGTGACTGAAGTGACTAATACGCTTTCAAAGTGCCAGGAACAGCGAGCCATGTGGTATATGGGGAGTCAGGGTAGGAAAGGGGGAAAGGGGTAACCCCAGAGAGACAGATATCCCACCCATACCCCCCACCCCCATCCCCAGGCAAGAGCAATTATCCCACGATGGAAACTGGATCATCGTTTCCAGCACTAACAACTTCCCTGGTCTCAGAGCCAGACCTGAGACAACCATCAGTCAGAGCACAGTGTGAGCCCCATTGCCTGTTCTCTTCTGTAATCCTGGAACTCTTGTGAGCACCCCCAAAGACAAGCTAAGGACACGCTGGCCTGTGCTTCCTGACACCACTCTATTGAGTAGATGCCTTACTTGTCCCTCACCACTGCTGTCTCCTGGGACTGAATTTTGGGGTGGGTAGCTGGACCTGGTCACTCCCCAACGTCATCCCCCGACTCCCACATTTGTGTAGGACTCCTACTAACTGGTCATGGTGAATCTCTGCCAGGAAAACAACCTGACAGGATGGGAGGAAAAACCCAGTGCTCAGGGTGGGCCCCTGCCTCTTGCAGGCAGCCCCAAGATGACAGTATTGGTTCTAAAGACAGAAACTCTCTTAAGTTCCCTGGGGTGAGCCAGGCTTCTGCCTTGTATCCAGTCTGAGCAGACAGGCTCCGGTTGGAAGGCGGAGGGAGGTGACAGGAGAGAGAAACAGGATGTCACTTCTTAAGGAGGCCAGAGGAGGGGTACTAAGAGTGGTAGGGCTATTCCTAAAGGCCCCCTCTTTTCAAATGCAGCACAGGTCGCCATCCCTCTGAGTCCTACGACACATGGGTGGCATGTTTTACTCCTAGCATGGATCCCACTTACATTTGCTGCCGCAGTGCTGTAGTCTATCGGGAGCAGCACCACCAGCGCACACCAGTGTTGACCCAGAGCATCTAACCGAGCATGGCGCTGCTCTAGGAGACAGGCCTAGGCAGGAGGAGGTGAGCTACGTCCCCGGGGAGGGGGCTTCCTCTCACTTTCCTGGGGTCTACTGGGTCTTGCTGTAACCTCCAACCTGGGCGTTATAGTGTTATATTTAGTAATTAAAGGCAGTAAGATGTAAGGTAATAAAGGTATAGTAAGGTACCAGGCAGCAGATATTATGTTGTAGAGGAGTTTATTAAATGAGCATGGGGCGGGGGGAGGAAAAGAGGAAAGGAGTGACTCCAGAGAGACAGATACAGAGGAAGAATGAGAAGAAGAGTAAGAGGGGTAAGAGAGGGGATGGGGGGAGAAGGAGGGTACAGAGGTAGGGGGGGTAGAGAGACCGACAAGGGCCTATCTTTTTATCTGACCCTGGCTGGGCAGGGCCACACCCCCATGGCAGGTAAGCAGTGACATCACCGGTAGGCCGATTGAAGCCGAATACTAACACTGAGTAATTTCAGTTCCCAGTTTGAGATTCGTCCCCTGTGAGGAACACCTGGTCGCTTTACCTAGTTCATAGGAAGGCTCTGAGGGTTAAATGACAAAAAGTCTCACTAGTGGCTTTTCAGTCCCACTGGACTTTCAGGAGAGAGGCCGGGCCGCAAGGGGGCGCTCGTGTGCTGCGGTGGGGGGGAATACTGGAGATGCTCTAGGCTGCATGTGCCTTCGACCATTGAGTTCTGTCAACCTGGCCCAGGACAAACTCCCAGGAGGACGTCCAACAAGTCTGGGGCTAAGGCACCTGCTCCACAGAGCGAGATGCGCTTGGCTGATTTAGCAGGGTCGGGGGTGGCGGTGGCGGCGAGAGTGCAGATTGTCCCTATGGTCCCAGACCTTGGCTATCTGAAGTGGCCACAGAAATTTCCGTTGGCCAGGCTCCCTGTGTTGGCTCCGTCTGATGACTTCTCAGGTAGTCAGGCATGGCCTAGGGTACTCGAATGTTTCTCCAGAGGCTCTGGGAACTTTGCCCGGAGCCCTAACCGTCTGAGGCCTGGCTGGCTGATCCTACGTTTAACAAGCTCATCTGTCTGTCGGCCTGTGTGTTGGCCGCAGCCCCGCCACCTCCTCAGTTCCCTCCTTCCTGAGTTTCTAAGAGATAGTTTTTTTTTTATAGTGGAGCAGAAAAGTCAGGCCTGGAGGGCAAAGAGCCCTGGGTGATCTTGAATAAGAGCACTTGAGTGGGAACCCATCGGAGATGGTACAGACAGGAGGCTCTGGGGAAATACTGCACCGTTGAGAGGCCACACCTGATGGATAAACAGTCTCCTCAGAAAAAGCCATCTGGTTTGAGTTACATACCCACATTCACATGCGCAGAAACACTCAAATCGGTGTCATCTTGGATAAGATCACCTTTGTGAAACCGTGGTTAGCCTCTCTGAAACCTCAGCATCTCTATATTAAGTCATTTTTATTTTTTTATAATGTATTTTAATTTTAATTTTAGGGGCATTGTTGGTTTGCCCATATGTATGTCTATGTGAGGGTGTCTTATCCTCTAGAACTGGAATTACAGATAGCCAGGAGCTGTCATGTAGGTACTGGGACTTGAACCTGAGTCCTCTGGAAGAACAGCCAGTGCTTCCAACCACTGAGCTAGCTCTATATTAAAAATTACTTTTATCGGGCTGGAGAGATGGCTCAGAGTTAGGGGCACAGAATGCTCTTCCAGAGGTCCTGAGTTCAATTCCTAGCAACCACATGGTGGTTCACAACCATCTATAATGTGATCTGATGCCCTCTTCTGGCCTGCAGGTGTACATATATACGTACATATATATGCTCTCATATATACGTAAAATAAGCACAACTTTAAAAAAACATTGAAAAGTTATTATTATTGTTACTACTGCTGCTGCTGCTGCTGCTACTGCTACTGCTACTATTATTTATTGTGGAGGGCACACATATGTTTTAGCACACGTCAGAGAACAACTTTGGGGAGTCATTACTTTATACATTGGGGTCCAGGGATATGGCTGTCAGCGTTACACGGTGAGTCATTTTACTGGATATTTTACCTCGCCAAGCCATCTTACTGGGTGTTTTCCCCGAGTCTTTAGTGCAAAGATCTTGTTTGTTTTTGCTTTAAGTGAATGAGTACTCTCCTTGCTTCTGCGTGTGCAGCACGTGCATGCAGTGCCTTGAGAGGCCAAAAGAGGGTGCCAGATCCCCCGCAACTGGAGTAAACAGCCCGTTGTGAGACTCGGGTGAGTGCAGGGAACTGAACCACGGTTCCCCGCAAGAGCGGCCAGTGCACGTGACCTCTCCAGACCCTGGCTTTGGCTTTGTCGAGACTGTCACACTGTGTAGCCCTGGCGAGCCTTGAACTCATGGTCCTCCCGCCTCAGTCTCTTAAGTGCTTAGTTACCCAGGAGGCTCACCGCACCTGGCTAAAAAGGCTTTTGCTGCTGCTGCTGTTAATCTGATAACTACAATGGGTTTACTCTCTGTTCTTGCGAGTCCTCAGGTGTTAGTAACAGAAGCCTGTGAGACAGGAGACCAATGTAATATGATAGAAACACAAGGGACCTGGGGAGGACCCGTGGGCCTGCCGCACCAGGATTCCCTAAAGTGGGCTCTGACCAGCCCAGCCTAGTCTCGAATTCCCAGTTCTCAAGCCTCAGCCCCTCAAGTGCTAGGGTTACAGGCATGGACCGCTGTTTTTTGTCTACAAAGTTTTTGGTTTGGGGGTTTAAATGATGTTTATGAAGAGCATTTAAAATCGCAAGTGAAGGGTGAAGTGCATTTTAAAATTTAAAACATTTTTAAATATCCAGAGATAGTTCAGTTGATAAAGGCGCTTGTTGCTAAGTCTAACAACTCAAGTTCAAGTCTCAGGACCCGCATGGTGCGAAGCGGAGAACTGACTCCTTCAAGTTGTCCTCTGCTCTCTATATGCACAATGGGACATACGGATTTCTCTCTGAAATACATACACATTAAAAAGTCCCCGAGGGAGAGGTAATAACTCAGGTCTTCAAATAACCTGTGAGGAACAGCCAAGATAAGATTATTCTGGGCCAGAAACCCTTAGAGGGGCAAGAGACCATTATAATTAAACCACAGCCACCGTCACAGCTGCTTACTGTTATGACGGCGATGATGATGATGATGACGACGACGACGACTTAGGGACTGCCACAAGGGATATGAAACGGTTTCAATATAAAAATCCTTACGCGGCATGTATCGGCAAATTTACGCTACTGAAGGAAGCTGGCGCCTGTGACTCTTAAAGTCTCCTGGAAATTCAAGGTTGCGGTTGGGCAGACGCATCTGCGTCTTCTTCAGAGGAGCACGGGCGCCCTCTGGTGGACAATATTGAGAGGCCCTGCAGAGCGCTGCAAAAGCACGATGGCCGCTAGGAGAGCTTCAGGAGCTCCTGAGGTTATTTGTAAGTGTTTGGACAGTCCTTAGGGCGGCTTCTTAAGCTGATTTCTGCCTGCCAGGGGAAGTCTTATGACGCAAATGGAGCTCACTGGACAAAGTTTTGTTTTCGGTCACTGTCCCAAGAGTATACATATATAAAAAAAACCATTTGCTGAACAACATAACCCCCTTGCTTTTTCAGGTTTTAAAATTCACGAATACCTTGACCGAGAATTTGGGGAAAGGAGATAGGGACAGATAGAAGGATACACAGAGTCGGGGGCTGTGCTTGCCCTCCCCGCCATGAGCTGATGTCGTGGTGACCTTGGGAACGCGGGGATGTGACCACAGGGAGGGACAGGAGTTGAGGTCTCCCTTGCAAGCAAGCTAACCCCCACACGGCATGCAGATGGGGTGCGGGGAGGAGTGTCTCTTCAGACAGACCCTGCTGTGCTGCTGGAACAGAGTCTTGGCATTGTTAGATGTCTACACTGGCTTCCCACATAGTAGGTGGTTGTTTTTTTTTTTTTTAAAGATGTTTACACTTGCTCCCCACACAGTAGGTATTTTGTTTTTTCTTTTGTTGGACAACCTTCTGGGAGCCAGAGCCTAGGAATCTTCTCCAACACAAAGCCCCCTCTTTCCCACATCAATCTTGTCTCTGCTTCTCTCTTTATAACAAAATTATTCCTGTTTCTCCTGGGCTCACCAGGAAACAAACAAACAAAAAGCCTCAGACTCTACCCAAATTGTTTTAAAGATCGAAACTGACAATGGGGAGATTACACTTGATAAAATCTGACAGACTGAAAATTAGCTGAAGAATAAATTTACATCACCAAACAGACTATCTGATCAGAAAAGATGGTAACAAAAGGGAACTCCCAGCTGCAGCTCTGTAGTTGCTGGAATTGAAGGACCTGGCTCACAGTCAGCCATCTTTAAGATGTAGAATTTAAGTAGGAAAGGTTATTGCTAATGAAAAGAATTTCAGGAATATGAAACCAATAATGGTGAAAACCTGGAAGATTTCAATTGTACAGGAAAAAGACCAAGAAATGAGGTGAAGGGCTCAGGAAATGGCTCAGTGGCTTATGTGCTGGGCACAAAGTGTGGGGACTGGTGTTCAGATCCCCCAAACCCACCTAAATGCTTGGTGGCCAGTCTGTGATTGCAGCCGTGGAAGATGGACACAGGGGATTCCCCAAAGCAAGCTGCCTAGCAAGAATTAGCTATGTGGGCAAGCTCTGGGTTTGACGGAGATACCCTACCTCCATGAATAAGGTGGAGCAGCAATGGATGATGGTTCCTGCCACCAACCTCGGAGCATACACACACACACACACACACACACACACACACACACGCATGCACGCACGCACGAACGCACGCGCGCGCACACGTGCATCCACATATGCGCCCCCACATGCAAAAACACAGAACATGCATATATGCATATGTATTCCACATACAAATGAAAAGGAAAAACAAGAAAAATAAGCAATGAAGTTGAATTGAAGACATGCCCCCTGAACGATGAGTTTTCTCTGCTTTTGTGACTTTCGCTCCCTGTCACTTTTTCTCTTTACAGCACCTAGGGGCATGCGTGAAAGGCATCGACCCACTTTGTACCTTATTCACAAACAGAAGAGCTCCAGTTTCAAACGCTGAGCTTTGAACTGAGTTTCTTTGTACTCACTCAGTCTCTCAACTTCCTGTGTCCCCACCCTCACTGAAGCACACTCCTGGCTCACACTGCTCTGCCTTTATAGATCATTGTCTCTTCCTTTCCAGAGGGCCTCTCGGCAGCTCATTTCACGTCTATCTACACAGGCATAACGTCAGACTGCTTCTGTATGGCCTGTCCTGGTGGTGCTTCTTATCCACAGCAGCAGCAGGCTGGGTAACTGAGGCAGCAAAAGGAATTTAACAGAGTGATGTTAGGTCTATTCAGAGTCGGCAGGAGGTTAAGAGCAACCAGTGCTCTTAACTCCTTAGGACCTGAGTTCAATTCCCAGCACCCACCCAGCGCCATCTATAATGGGATCGGATGCCCTCTTCTGTCAGGCAGATGTACAGGAAGACAGAGCACTGTATACATACATAAATAAATCTCCTTTAAAAAGAACAATTAGGGCTGTTTAGAAAGAGCAAAGGACCAAAGGGAGGGGTCTTTGCCCTGTGATAGAGACCGAAGCCTAATGCCATTAAATGACTAAACACACACGTTCCAATGTGTTAATGAACTTCAATGTTACTCAAGGACAAGTGGCCTGAGAACCTTTTGAAGAAAACTTCTCAAAGGAATGGGAGCAAGCTGCTACTATCAGGGCTTTTGTGACCCTCCTAGATCCCATCTACATAGGTGCCTAAAACAGCATTCATGAAGATGCTCACAAGGACAGGATGTAATGTTGAAGGCCCAAGAATTTGGTATTGTTTGTTCAGGTTGCCCTTGGACTTGCTACGTGGCTGAGGATGGCCTTGAACTCCTGACTCTCGGAGCGTTATGTATTAGATTTCTGTCTCGACCAGGGCCATCTAATATGGCTATTGGAGATTCCAAAATGGCTGAAAGCCATCCAAAGCTAGCAAGAAGTTCCTCCAGCAACCACACCATGGCAATTTAGAAACAACTCCAAGCCTTTTTATTAACATAAATGTTTGGGGGAAACCATTGTGTATCATAACTCCTTGTTTCTCCCTAGCGGGAATAGAAGATGTTCTGAAGGGTTTGATCAGAAGGAGAGAAAAACAAACAAACAAACAAAAACAACCCACAGCTAACCTGGTACCTGGTTTCCTTGGAATGCCCTGACGTCTGCGGTGGACCTGTACTAGACACAGAAGCCTGTCAGAGCTGCGTGGATCGTGTTCACAGTTACACTCTCCTCAAAGAATTTGTCTTCCAGCTTGTCTTATTAGCCACAAGATGAGTCTCCTTTTGATATATTATTTTAAGTCCTGAGTTGTTTAATAGGGCACAAAAATGTCAGAAATGGGTGCCGTTGCTTTCGGAACAAAGGCTGGGGGATGGGCAGGCTGCACAGCTCAGCCCTCTGTGGGCAGAGGTGGAAATCAGGAGGACCAGTCTTTCAGTTACCCGCCTCTTTCTGCATTAAAGGAAACATCCTTTGTGGTTCCTGCCGCTTTTGTGGTTTGTTTCAACTTTGTGCTGAGATGAGAGAGAGAGAGAGAGAGAGAGAGAGAGAGAGAGAGAGAGAGAGCGCTGTAAAGCAGGCATGTAAGACCGTGTAAAGGGTGCCACTTCAGTTGTGAGAAGCACAAGCAAAGAAGATGGACTTCAAGACAAAAAAGCATCATCAGAGAAAAAGGCAAGCTCTTTCATAATGGTAAGATGACCAAAGGCACTGAGAAAACAGTAAACACGGTGTGCCTAATAGCAGCTTCAAATGCCACGAGGCATCGTCCCCCGCCTCCCCACTCTCAGCAACTGACAGAAAAACTAGAAAAAAAAATTCAAGATTTAAAGGGTCTGAACACTACAATAGACTACTCTGTCCTAACTGATGTGAACATCACAGCTTCATCTTCAGAATTTGAACGCTTTGTAGACGGCATGTTATGATCCCACAAGACAGACTGCAGTAGGGTCAGCCCTAAAACTGTGGCACACATGGTGTGATTTCAGATGCCAACAGTCAACGGCAGTGCACATCCCAGGGAGGCAGAGCCACCTCCTTCTAGCAGATCGCTAGGGAATTCAAGAGCAAAGTTAGAAAACACTTGAGCGGAAGTGATAATGCAAGTACGCCATAACGAAGCTTCTGGGAGGCAGCTAAAGCAGAGTTTAGGGGCATTTTTTTTATGGCAGGTCTAGGGCTGCAGAGATCACTCAGTGGTTATAGGCAGTGGCTGCTCTTCCAGAGGACCTGGGTTTGAAGCCCAGCGCCCACACGGCGGTTCACAGCTGTCTTTAACTCCAGCTCCAGAGCATCTGACCTCTGTAGGCTTCTGCATGAATACGGTGCACAGACATACATGCAGCCAGCCAGCCATACACATACAATTAAATACATAAGCATAAAAAACTTAAAAGCAAATAAAAAATAAAGTTATCCCACTGGTACCATGAAAAGCTTAAAAAGAAGGAAGGAAGAAAGGAAGGAAAGAAAAAGAGGAAAGAGAAAATCAGGTCTAGAAAAAAATAATAGTTGTAGGTTTTTTCCTTCCTTGATTCAATAAATCAATACTGAGAATGAAATTTAGGCCATACAGAACCAAGTGGCATAGACATGGTTGCCACCCGGGTGGCTATGGTCTACTGAGATACAAATTAAACAGGCCAACATATATAATATAAAATTCAAATTATCATATATGTTGTAAGGGGAAAGAGGAGGCAAGTGTGGGAGATGTGATCTCATTTACACTGGAAGACTAGTTGGGGCTTTTGAGAATGTGACACTAAGTTCAGTGGGGCTTGAGTTAAAAGCAGGAGATGGGTCCCAAGTGGGAGGAGCTACACCAAGACACAGCTGGGCATGGGATGAAGGGCTCTGAGCATCCTTTGAAAAAGGAGCTGCAGTCTGAAGTGTAAGGGGGCCCACATGGACAGCCAGGGCCACGGGGCTTCACGTGGGATATTAGTCTGTTTTCTGTGTTTCTGCTCTTCTGCATCTGGGTCTCCTGGGAACAGCATCCCCCTTCTATCCTGCCCCTAAACATGTAAAATTTCAAAGCTTCAGAAGGGCTAAGGGGCAGACAGGAATCCCTGGTGGAGGCTTGTGGGGTGAGCTCTTCTCCTGTAATTCCAGCGGCTGGAGGTGGAGTGTCTGGCTGGCAGGCACAAAGCTCTGGGGTTGAGCCCCAGTACTGAATAACCCGGGAGAGGTGGCTTAGAACTCTAGAGATTTAGAACTTCAAAGCTATCTCCCATCATGTAGCAAGTTGGAGACCATCCTGGGCCATGTGAAACCTTGCCTCGGGAGACACATTTGATGGGAGGTCTTGGGGTTTTCATTAGAGGGAAGTCTTTGATTAGGGAAGGAAAATGCAGAGTTGTTTGCATGGCTTTTTTCCCCATCCAGGGACCACGCCCGGGTGCAGGGTATAGTTGTGTGTGCTGGTAACAAATGCTATTTTCATAGGAAGAGTGGGCTCACTCATTCGTTTTCAGAATGATGCCTTTCAAATATTTGATTGTAAATAACAAAGGCCATTCTTTCAATCAGTCAACCATTCTCCTTTCTTTCTTTCTTTCTTTCTTTCTTTCTTTCTTTCTTTCTTTCTTTCTTTCTTTCTTTCTTTCTTTGTATAAATGGTGTCCTATGAAGAAAGTGCTGTTCATTTATCAACCCAAACTCTTTGCCTGAAGTAAGCCATGTCCTGCAGGTTTCAACAGAATGGGCTGTTCCTATTGAGAAATCCAGGATTTTAGGAAAATGCACACTTAGGATTAAGACCTAATAAAATTAATGTTTATTGTTTCAAAAAGCATATTTTAGGAGGCTGGAGCGATAGCTCAGTGCTTAACGGCACTTGTTGCTCTTGCAGAGGACCCGGTTCAGTTCTCAGTTTCTCTGAGTGGCCCTGGCTGTCCTAGACTACCTTTGTAGACCAGGCTGGTCTCTAACTCACAGCGATCCGCCTGCCTCTGCCTCCCTGAGTGCTGGGATTAAAGGCGTTATAGGGAGATGAGATGCCACAGTTCCGGTTTGCGCTGAGGCTTCAGGCCTTCCACTCCGTGTTTACTTACGTCGTGTCCTCAGGAAAAATGTCAACACTGGGGAAACAGACTGGACAGAAACCTTCCAATAGAATGGATCCTAATTCCAGTTTATTTAAGTAGAAGACGATTTACTGAACAGACAGTGAGACCCACAGAACTAGGCATGCGAACTGAACAGAAAGAATTAGAAGGAAGCGCCATGCTCAAGACCGGGGCCAACAGCGCACCCTGGAGGCAGCCACTGCTTCTGCAGGCACTGCTGATCCCAGCCCTGATCTCTGGGGACTACTTACTGCCCTTACCTGGAAAGATCTGGACTGAGTCTGATGAGCCTCTGATTGGCTGAGCCATCTCCAGTTTCTGTGGGTGACACAGCGGCTCAGCTTTCTACCAAGACCTGGAAGAAGGAGGAGTCTGTAGCAAGGGAATGTGTTTTGGATGCGAGGTCTGAGGCAACCGTTGGCCGGGCTGCTTCAGCTGGCTCTGTCTGCGCGCTGCTAGCAACAGCCACACACTGATCATTGGAGGGATAAATTAAAGAAATTAACGAGAAGAGTGAGCAGAGAAGTGAGCCCTGAAGCCTCCCAGGGTTTGAGAGAGACAGGAGAGCAGAGGGAGCTGGGAAGAAAAATGCTGCGTCTTGCGAGTCAAAAAGGAAAGAGCTTTGGGAAGTAGACAGGGTTCTGGGTATTGAATTGCGCCTACAAGTTCAAGAAAATGGAGTTCCGAGAAACACCCCTCCGTGAATTCTAAAATGCCAGCAGGTCTGCTCCTTGCCCCGAGTCATTGATCTTCAGTGCACAGGGCTGGGGACCACTGTCAGCTCTCCCAAAGCCAATGGAGATGGGAGTGACATTTAATTCACCAAATCTAGTTCTTTGGCGGCGGGGGTGGGGTGGGGTGAGGTTGGGGGATTTGGAGGGAGGGATGTGGGACATAATTGAATACCATTTGGAAGTTCACGTGAAGAACTGAGTCTGGGCTTGGGGCGTAGCTCAGTCGGTATCGTGTATGAAGCCTGGCTTTAATCCCTTGCACCACATAAAGTTGGTGAGGTTACTCACATTTGGGAGGTGGAGGCAGGAGGGTCAGAAGTTCAAAGCCATCATCTGCTACATATAGTAAGCTGGAGACCAGCTTGGGACACAGAAGGCCTTGTCTCAGAAAAAAAAAAAAAAAAAAAAGATGGGTCTTACACAGAGGACAAAGCAACACTCTGTAAGACAGAAAACATCTATATTAAAAATTTCAAGCATACAAAAAGCCCAGGTGAATATGGTCCTAGCTCTTGTTGACCCTTGCTCCAGCCCTCTGGGATGTTGTCCATGGGAACCCTGGCCTGCTGTGTGTCTTAGTGCCCCTGGACCCGCCAAAGGCCAGGTCACATTTCACACTTCCATCCAGTTGATGTATGGAGGCCCTGGGACGTGGCATGTCTCCTCTTCTGTGTGCCTCCTTTCCCCTACTCATCTGCTCACGGATCTTTCTGACTAGTTGGAAACGATCAGAGGCAGGAGCCTGTTACTGTGATTTGCCAGTGCAGGACTTTTCTCACAATGGCATCCGTAGCCCACAGACCTTAGCAGATGTTTAATCTACCTTGGTGGAACGAATGTGTGCGTCAGCATTCGGACAGCTCAGGGTTAAACTCAGATGCCACTCAGCAGAGAGGATGGATCTGAACAATGGGAGGGACCACAGAAGCTTGTTAGAAGATGAAGTTCTGTTCAGGCTTGAGAAGGCAGACAGACTAGACAGGCAGGCAGGGGCCAAAGATGTCAAATTAGACGGCTGACACCTTTTGAGTGTGACGGCGGAGGAAGGAGTTGCGTCACCGGAGGGAAGTGTCTATTTTGGGAATTTTCTGTGCTTTAGATATGGCTGAGGAAGCATGCTTCTTGCAGGCCCATGCCAGGCTGTGCTGTGGTAAAAGGTGGTGGCTGAATAAGTCCTTCCTTCTAGATCTTTCTCTACTACATGCCGTGCCACTGCTTCCTGCCACCCCGGAGTGGCGGGAGCCGCGAGCAGGCGCTTTGCATGAGGAGCCAGCCTGTTGGCTGGAGGGTTCTGTGACGTGCGGGATGCAGGCAGCCCTGGCCACATGTCATGAGCACCATCTGCACTGCAGGCGCTGCCCTGCTGCAGCTCTCTCAGCCTAGTCAGGCATAGTTGACGCGAGCTTAGCAAAGAGCCTTTGTGAATTTCTACTCTTCTGAGCCGTGTTTCCCCTGCAACTGCCACCAGCCAAATGTTAAATTGGACCTGAAGGGCCATCAGCAAACGCAGGGACTCATCGTAGAATTGGAAAGGATTCTGGGGCTCAGGTGGCCTCCCCCAGCCGATCCTTCCTAAGAGCGAGACCTGATGCTATAGCAAAAATCTTGGTGCCATGGATAGGAGGCGTCGTCAAATCTTTACAAGCATGACTGTCTTCGCACGTAGACATGTCCTTCATGCGCTGCATGTAAATCAAATCTTTGTTACTTTAATGCAAAGGTAATGTGATTTTTAAACATTTTCTTTGTAAAAGTTGTCATTTTGTTTGGAGTCGCATGCAATAATTGTGTATATCCACACACAATGTGACACTTTGATGTAACACAGCCTTTAATGCATTTTAAAGGAATTCTCTACAAAGTGTTTTGCTTTGTTATGTTTTTGGTTAGGGTAAAAAAAAAAGCCTTGCCTTGTCTTTCCTATAAATGGAATACAAATGTGGACCTACTCTGAGTATGGGTTTGTAGCTGCTGTGTGCCTGTGTTGAACACCAGTCTCTTCTGGAAAATGCAGAGGAGGCCTGCTCCTGATTCCTAACACTTCCTCCTAATTTAAAAGAGAGGCTGAAGGGTTGAGTGACAGGTACAAAGTAGTAGGAACTAAGATTTCGCTGTCACTGCCTCCCCCCGCCCCCAGCATCCGTATAACAAAAGGCATAAAAGCAATATCGCACTGCATTCTGGGATGAGCGCATTGATAACCACAACTTAGATACAGCGTTCTGAGATTTTAGTGTCTACAGAGGTTGAAAGTGCTCACTAATTGAAGAACCAGGGGACTTCGTTGTTATTCTTTAACAAAAGCTTGTTATAGAAAAGGCACATTTATAAATGCACAATACAAATTATCTGGTGACTGGAATGTCCCCAGTTTCTAATCCATTTGGCCGAAGCAACAACCCTTCCCCGCATTTCCGTATTAGCTAAGAAGCAAATTTTATGTTTATTAAAAGGAAATAAGATGATCATGTCGGGGGTCATCAATTTAATACGGGCCACCAATTTTATGTTTATTATAAGATAGAAGGCAATAGGATAAGAAGATGATAAGGTATTACATTATATAAGGTTATTAAATGAGCATGGGGAAAGAAGGAAAGGGGAAGGGGCACCCTAGAAAGAGAGAGGGGGTGGGACAGAGACAGAGACAGAGGAAGAGAGGGGAGAGAGAGGAAGAGTAAGAGAGTAGAGAGCCATGAGGAGGGCTTGTCGGTTTACATAGCCTGGGCAGGGCCACGCCCCCATGGCAGGCAGGCAATGACATCATAGGTAGGCAGACTGAAGCAGAATCCCAACAGCAACTTGTAGAAATTAGCTTTCCAGGTGACTGTGAGTTTAGCTTGGAGAGTTAATACCTTAGAATAAGAGACTTCAACTAGTTAAAAAGGAAAGTACAAAACAAGCCAATGGTTTATTTTTGTAGTACTGGGGTTGAACCCAGGTAGATGAGCGGTCTATCGCTGACCTACAGCCCCAGACAGATAACTAATGTTCATACAACAATGTGAGGTAGACGGATAGGTCAATTTGGCCTCCAGTGGGGCTGGGTGCTGGAGGCTGGAGGCTGGAGGCTGGGGGCTGGAGGCTGGAGGCTGGAGTCTGGGGGCTGGAGGCTGGAGGCTGGGGGCTGGAGACTGGAGGCTGGAGGCTGGAGGCTGGGGGCTGGAGGCTGGGGGCTGGGGGCTGGAGGCTGGAGGCTGGAGGCTGGGGGCTGGAGGCTGGGGGCTGGAGGGTGGAGGCTGGGGGCTGGAGGTTGGTGGCTGGAGGCTGGGGGCTGGGGGCTGGAGACTGGGGGCTGGAGGCTGGGGGCTGGGGGCTGGAGACTGGGGGCTGGAGGCTGGGGGCTGGAGGCTGGAGGCTGGGGGCTGGGGGGTGGGGGGTGTGGGGCTGGGGGCTGGAGGCTGTGGGCTGGAGGCTGTGGGCTGGAGGCTGGAGGGTGGAGGCTAGGGGCTGGGATCTGGAGGCTGTGGGCTGGAGGCTATGGGCTGGGGGCTGGAGGCTGAGGGCTGGGGGCTGGGGGCTGGAGGCCGAGGGCTGGGGCCTGGGGGCTGGAGGCTGGAGGCTAGGGGCTGGGATCTGGGGCCTGGAGGCTGGAGGCTGGAGGCTGGGGGCTGGAGGCTGGAGGCTAGGGGCTGGGATTTGGGGCCTGGGGGCTGAAGGAGCACTCCTCTAATTGTGAACCAAAAGAAAAATGCATACGTGTCTGAGGAAGGTGCACACTTTTCCTCTCCACCCCGCTTTTCCTGGGGGTTATCTGTCCTTGAGTCCCCTAGAAGGGTCCGTGAGGCAGAAGTTTCTTCAGGTGCAAAGAGTCATTGAGTCCTAAAGCCAGAAGCAGGAATTGCATTTACTCTCTCATCCTTGGCATCTCCTATGGGCAAGGCTCTTGGCGACTGGATGAATGAAACAGTGAGCGACTGTGTGAAGCCGAGTTTAGGCTGTGGCCCCGCACTGGGTATATGGTAGAGTTAGCACAGGATGGGTGAAAGGAACTTAGGGTTTGTACTGGGATTTCTTCACACCCCTAGCAGCAGAGAAGGGCTAGCCCGAGCCACACTCTGCAGCTGGAACACTCTCACCTTGTCTTGGTCCGATGCATAAACTCTGGGAAAGGCGCCACCGTGCGGGTAAGTAGCTGCATAGCACTCTTGGGTGGCTACTGCCACTCTGGTGTCTGTGATTTGATCACTGTCCTTGGTCGGGTGGCCTTGTGGGCATACCGAGGAAGGGCATGCAGGCTATCCTGATGAGACCTGATGTGCTGAGGTCAGACGGTGGGGAATAGGGCAGAAGAGGGAGGGCGGGTGGGAATGGGAAGATAAGAGGGAGGGGGTAACAATCAGGATGTAATGTGAGTAAATTATAAAACAACAACAGCAACAAACCTCCTTCCTGCCTCTCGAGGCAGCAGTGGGACTAGGTCGAAATGGAACTCACCTATAAAGCGCTGGATTTAGAGCCAAGCATGGAGAGCTGGCATGGGGGTAAGTTGAGTGTGGGGCCAGGTGGAGCGTGGGGGAGCCTGTTCCTGAGACCAGCCTCCCGTTGCCCCTGCGGTCCTACTTCAGGCCAGTTGCTCAGAGGCCAGAAGTCTTTCCATTGACTAAACTGGGTTTCTGCCACTTGTAACCGATACGTTCAAGATAATTAATTTTCATTGTGAACCAGTGAGACCAACGTTGCTTTTAAAGAAATATATTTTAACGCTGATGAAATAAATGGCTTAGAAGGTACAAATTCTTGCCGCCAAGCTTGAGTGACCTGAGTTTCATCCCTGGGACCCACGTGATGCAAGCATGTGGCAGCTTTACACACACACACACACGC